>NC_041389.1:551159663-551219582 GCF_002162155.2 Triticum dicoccoides
TGGTGGACTCGGCGGTGGAGCCGGTGGAAGCGGTGGCGCCGGAGCCGGCGGCGGTTTCGGGGGAGGCAAGGGCGGCGGCTTCGGCGGTGGCGTAGGCGGAGGAGGCGGCAAGGGCGGAGGCTTCGGTGGCGGAGGCGGTGCAGGTGGTGGCGCCGGTGGTGGCTTCGGAGGAGGCGCGGTGGCGGAGCTGGCGCCGGTGGCGGCGGGGGATTCGGCGGAGGCGGAGGTGCAGGCGGCGGCGGCGACATCGGTGTCGGGCAGTGAGGCTCGCTCGCGCGAGGAACGGGCGGGCGGACGTACGTCGCGGTCGCCTCCGTCCATGCAGGAAGACGCGGGCGCCCTGAGGAGCAAGCAAGCAAGCAAATCTTGGTAATCTACGTACGTTCTATGTACGTAGGAGTATATGCGAATAATTTGTTGGGTGGTGAGCGATGATGAGTTCTCTACATGACATTTCTTTTCCTTGTGTATCCATGATAGCATTACTGTGACGCATGTATATATTATTTTGGAAGCCAATATATGTTTCCACTTGTACCAAAGATATATAAACAGATTATATTACGCAGAGAGTGAGAGTGATGCTGTTCTGCCCACTATACCATGTATAGTTGGAGCAAGAAATCTAGCTTTAAGCATCTTTTTCTATCTAAATTCCAGTGCCATACATGTCAGGAAATAATGTTAGGAGGGCCTGGCAGTATGATAGTGTCAGTTTAGTTGCTTGCCATTTTTTGGAATAGTTCCAATTACCATTTAATCATGGGGAGAGACAGTACATACATAAACACCTACTATAATAAAAATCATGTTGCAAAGGAACTACTAATTGACTACTACAACGAAATCATTGGATACAAACGAAACAGGACAAATAAGCGCCGGGTAAAAACTGAAAATGACAGTGTGGATTGCTAAACAAAGGCAGCTATAGCTAGCTACCCTACACGCCCTACACGTCGCTGCAGACATGCATGCATGCACGCATGGCGCCATTGCTCTATGGACCCTCCCTATGCCTGCAATAATTCCTTTGGTTAATTTCTTTTGGATCAACTCCAGGTCTCGAATTGGTTCATCAACGCCCGCGTCCGGCTGTGGAAGCCCATGATCGAGGAGATGTACCAGCAGGAGACCAATGAGCTTGAGGGCACCTCCGCCGGCGGCCGCGGGGGCGGTCCCGAGTCTGGCGCCGCGCCGACGACTTGCACTCCCCGACGACCACCGGCGCACAGCAGCAAGTAGTAATGCAGCACGGCGGCGGCAGGTACGGCCAACAAGAGCACGGGACGTCCGGCGTCCACCCCCATAAGCTCGACCCCGGCAGGGCCCTTGGTGGCGGACGCCGCCTTCGTCGGCCTTGACCCGGCGGAGCTCCTTGGCGGCGACGCGCACGTGGGTGCCGCGGACGACCTGGGTGGTTCGAGCCCGGGGTGAGGATGAGGTACGGGCCCGCCACAACCGGCGCGGTCTCCGGCGATGTGTCGCTTACGCTGGGCCTGCAGCACGCGAGCGCAGCCAGCGCAGCCTGTAATTGAGGTGCAGTGCGGGTTGATTAGTGCTAAGTCCAGGGGGTAATTGCAAAACGTGTGGTGCTGACCGGCTGTGCTGACTAGGCTCCACTTGTCGTGCTCTGATTGGCTAGGACTAGATTTGCACATTGGCTGCAAGTTGTGGGACTCAATAGTTGGCTTTTGCAAGTTCGGGACCAAATCGTCACATCCAGGACAAGTTCTGGGACTCCTGGTGCTATTACCTCCATTTGATACGTAGATTCTAACCCCTGCATTTCGTAGGGTTTGAAAGGAAGAAGAGAAGTTGAACCATGGGAAAGAGGAAGGTGTCCGCTAAGCCACCCACTAGGAAGCGGATGGACAAGCTCGATATTGCCTTTTCCTGCCCATTCTGCAATCATGGGAGCAGCGGATGGACAAGGTTGATATGGCATTTTCCTGCACATTCTGCAATCATGGGAGCAGCGTTGAATGCCTGATGTTAGTACCATCTTCACATATTTTTCCTGTTAGTTCGTTAATGCTGGATGGCTATCTATCCATTCAACATTGTGTCTGCCCTTCTTTTTTCTTCAGTGCTAAATTTTGTACCAGGCATCTCATTTGGTTTTGTTCCTTCTAAACCTAATGATAGCAACTCTGGGAATGGGGTATATCGTATGCATAAATTTTGTACAGCCATGCCCATTTCATATACTATTGGGGGTTTAATCACTGTAATCAACTATTATAATAGAGCATAGCTGAGGTAGTAAATGATGCAGGGTTATATGCAGACTCGGTTGCCATTAAATGATGTCTGTACGACAGGAGGCTCCGACGAGTTGGATGGACGGCGGCGGCGGCTGAGCTTCTCCATGGCCTGCTGCAGTTCCTGGGAGAGAGAGCTTTGAAGGTGAGGAGGAGATATAGAAGAACAGAAGGAATGGAGAGTTGGAAGGGCAGGGGCGTGGCGGCCTTGACTGTGAACCTCCGGTTGTGACGGTCTCCGGCGAGAGGCGGTGGATGGCGTCGACGCGAGCCTAGGGGGCGGCGGCGGTGGCTTGGAGCTGTGGGAGCTCGGGCGTTTGGTGTGTTTGGATCGCAGGCCAAAGGTTGTGCATATTGGGTACGTTTTGCATCGCTATCAAACCTGTCCATACAAAATGTTGCCATGATTTATCCTGATGTTGGCTAGATCTGAAGTATTACCTATCAAATCAACAATTCTTTCTGTTTTGAGGCCACATGCATGTTGATTCTGTCAACACACTGGGATCCCTGTAGATAGAACCATAAGAAGAGGACTGGTCCTCTGATCATTGTAGGCCTTCAACGCCCATTTAGGAATTAGGACACACACATATATTATTTGGATCTCCTGGCCAATGATTTGAGGAGCTAGCACTAGATGGTCTATCGTGGCGTACTTCTCCGTCGACGGAGACCCTCCGCTTCCGGTGAGTACAAGGGCGCTCTACTCTGTCGTATTTTTCTACTCCAGGCACATCAATCGTGGGGTCAATGTGTTGCTTGTTTTGTTTGGTTGTTTTCTCCGTGAGGTACTGATTGGGATTCAGAGGAGGTGCGGTGGGGGGCTTTTTCTCCTGTAGGTGAAAACACTCTGATCCCTTTTTATTGGACCAGGCAATGTCAGATTCTGCTCTTGCAATCGAGTTTTTGCTACCCTTCATTTCCTATAGCCGGATCACGGGATCAGTGTGGTTCTAAACTTTGTATACACTTTTGAATTTGTGAGCAAAACGAGATGGTGGTTCGATTACCTCCCAGCCTGTACACCCGCACACACTTAACAGCTCGATGAGGTGGACGGTGGCGAATTCAGTGGGAGTGTCCTTTCCCTTGTACAGATGTGATAATTTGTTATTTGCTGGTTACAGAGGCAGTACATTCTTGATTATCCGAGCCTACGTTAACTGGTCCAGGTTAAACCTAGGAAATGCAATTTTCTTTTTGGTTCGGTGTGACAATTCAGTTGTATTATTGGTATCCTGCACATTCATTCTGAATTATTAAGTGTCATTTTTGGGTGCATGTCTTCAGTATAACAATAAACTGATTTTGTGTGCTGTGATAAACACTGATTGCTACTTGCTCATGGCGATTATGTGCACGAAGATGATCCTGGTGGAGGAGATCCCGACGACTGACATGAAGTCGGGATGGAAGGAGGGCATGAAGGACACCTTCCCAAAAGGAATGATCTTATTTTTCCGGTGTATAATTATGTATTTTAAATAGTTGTTGGGTGTACTTTTTATATTATCACTATAATCTTTGAAGTTATATTTCTATATATTTCACTTTTCACATGAGCTGAGGCACAATTTATTTGAAAATAAATTGTAAATTGATATTTTTGGATAGATTGAATGAGGTTTCATGTGTCTGAATTGCACTTTAGGTCAAATAAGTTTGCTAGGTGCAGAGGAGCTATGAGAAAAGTTGTTCAAAAACCGCATGAACTTTTTTCGTTCAGTGATGGAGATCGATCATGTATTAGAATGTGTCAAGTTCTGCAAGGTTTGTGTTCTCCTATTGATAGCTTCTATGATTTCTGACTTTTTTTTCTTCATTCTTCATCCATTTGCTTTGTAGCAGTATTTTCCCTTTAACTCCTCCTTGTTCTTCAGAGTTAACGCAGTAGATGGTATGGACACAGCAAAAAGGAAATAACAATACTTCCAATACTAAAAGAGTTAGAGTTGCTGTAGACGTCGACCTTGGTCAGGTCGGTGTCGGTCGAGCAGGATAAACCTCCTGGCAACCCAGTGGCGTCAGCAAGGCGGACGACTACAGTGCTTTGGAGGTGTGATCTATCAGGTATCTGACTCTGTTTGTGGTCAACTTTTTTGGTTCATCAATTCAAAACAAGCGTGAAGAGGTGAAGATACTGGCGTGAAGGAACCATGAGATGAGAACATGCTGAGAACAGTTCTGTTGATGAACAATTGACCACAGTAATTATATACTAATGCAGCTGCTGCAAGCTTTCTTTTTAATTTAATATCTTTCATTGTTACAACCTCTAAGATTTTCAGCCATCTCTTTATACGTACTATAGAGAACTAATTTCTGAGTTATTGGTGTTGTCCCTTTTACTTTTCTACTCATACATTGTTGCTAATTTGGAGTAAGTATAGTAAATCTACTGACTTGAAGGTCTTTATTATGTAGTCCAGTTTCTTCATGCTTCTACTGACTTTCGTGTTGTCCATGTTTCTCTTCTATTTCCTTCAATGAGAAGTTAAGATGTTGGTTTGGACGATATTCTGATGCTGGTTAGTTAGAGTAGGATATTCTGATGTTGGTTGATCGTTTCCAGGCTAAGGTTCACTGGAAAATATATATTGGAACTACCAGCTATGATGCTAGACAAAGATAATGGTTTACTCCGTTTGATGCGAGATGACCCAATCAGGGTGCTTGATCTACAAGGTTAAGATGCTAGATGATTAAAAAGATTCTTTTGAACATAGAAGTACACCAGAGATTCTCTCCTCACAATTTGCAGATATTATTGTTTGTACTTTTCTTGTTCGTGATAATTAGCCCTGATTTACGAGTTTTGTATTTAATTTTGTGATATTTTCCCCAGTCACCACAAGTTTGGTCTGGCAAATTGACTTTGCTTGTTTGTTGTTCAATCATCTCCTTAACTCATGCAGATTACAGATACATTTTATTTCATCTTCACACCGATTGCCAAGTCCTGATACGTATTCTTGTCATGTCTGGGCCAAACTGAATGCAAATGTTGAGGTTGATGATACTACAGTGGCTCGATCATTGTCCCTTTGTAGTTATACGAGCATGTTTTTGAAAGGGAAAAAGAATCATGCGAAGCCTAAACATGACATGGTTACGGAGGTGTATTGGCCAGCCATGAGTTCGTGGCTGCAATGCGGTGTTTCCTTGCTGCTAGGGGCGCCCGTGGTCACAGATAAACCGAACTAAGAGTGACGCACTATATGTCTATACCAAGTACTTTCTCAGCTGAATCATAAGATGTGTCTTGTAGAGACGTGCGTACACGTGCAAGGCTACTATACCAGAAGCCAGAGAATATGACCAATCAACTCTTGCTTCTTTCTGACTTCCTCCATCTCTTATTTTGTTTTGATGACCACCTGCATGTTTTCCTCTTCATTGCTTCCTCGAGATGTTGACTGCATCTCATAACCCAGGTTCACCTGTCTTTTAGCCAGTAGTTGAGCCTCAAGAACTTTAGCAGTTGGTAACTTTGACGATTGCATCTAATCTACCATTATGCGGGCATGTGCATGTTGCACTACTCTAGGAGGTTACCTTGGAAATGACCTCAAAACTTGATCCTGAGATTGTCCCTTTTGCCATCACAAACTCAGGTTGTAGTCTCGAACATTACTACATATCGACATACTACTAACCCCTCATCACTAGTCGGCCTATGGCCACGTGTCGTTGATGAGGTCATCATCGACAGGCCAGCGCCGGGGCGTCAGTGTTAAGCCTGTGCGGCTCTCAGTGTGCATTTTCCATGACACCTCTCGGTCGACCATTTTCTCCTGCATATCAGAAATGTCAAAATGGGATTGGTACTGGAAATGAGTAAACAAAATTTTATGGCAGAGGAACATTCACGGATTAAGCTTGCAGTCGGTCTGTGTCATAATATCATCGTCGGACGGCAAATTATGGAGGCCGACCGGTGATGACTTCAAGGCCTCATTTGGTTCCAAGGGGAGATAATTCCATGGAAATGGTGCCCTGGGTAGAATGTACTTGACCAATTAATAACCCCGTGGAAACTTCACATCACCATTTGGCAGAGATGGGGATAATACGCCCTTCTTCTTACCAATGCAATTGTTCCATTGCGCTGCTGTGGCTACCATCGCTGGAGAGATGGATGAGCTCCCACAGCTGCAGCTCTACAAGAACATGACTATCAACCGCATCAAATCAGGAAACGGCTCCACCAAATTTGGTCTCGTCAGCGCCATGCCGCAGAAAACAAGATCCGAAGAGGAGTTCAGCGATTTCACCTGAGATCAAAGGAGCGACACACCTGCTTTTCTCCTTGACCTGCAGGGCTGGCGAAAAGTCACCGCGCAGGTCAGATCAGGCCCGCAGCTCGACGAGGGATGCCAACGTAGACCAGGTGGAGGAGGGACTCGCCGTCGGCATGGGGATGGAGGAGGGACTCGCCGTCGGCATGGGGACGGAGGAGGGACTCGCTGGCGGGCCGTCGATCCTGGGCACCGGAGGGAGAGGGTCAGGGGCGTTGCCTCGGTCGACGACGGAGCGGGTCAGACACATAGGTTCGCCGGCGGAGGAGCTCGGAGGCGGGCGCTGGATCTGGGTCTGACGGCGCCTGTCGCGCTCGTCTCGCTCGAGCCGTGGCTTCTCTCCCCGACCTATGGGGTCGTGGCTTTTCTCCCCGTGGAAACGACGTGGTTCGGGCAGGGATCCCTCCCCCTCGTGTGTGACCAAATGGCATCGTGGGCTTACCCGGGTCAGTTCGACCGGTGGTTTTCCTGCATGGGGAAAAGGCAGGGATCCCCCCGGGATCCCATGCAACCAAACGAGGCCCAAGTGTGTGTACCCCCCCCCCCACCCCAACCCACCCACACGCACGCACACACACGCACGCACGCACACACACACAGACACACACAGACTCTTAACACTTAACCCTGTCCCAGCCCTCTATTGCCGCCCACCTCATCATCCCCTGCCCTCTGCATCACCGGATGTACGCTACCCTTGGTCGCACCCTCCCCATTGATGTGTCATGCAATAGGTGCCTGTGCAGGCATGTGGTTGGCCTGTGCGTACAGGTGCTGTCGCATGCTCGTGGTCAGGGCGCGTGACAGCCTATGCAAGGCTTGGTGTTTGCGGGGTGCTGTCAGGTCTCCTGAGACGCCATGGGCTGTCGTTGAACCCGGCATCACTGCCATGTTTTTCTGCCATGGCAGTGTCCACGATGATGAGCTTTAGTATACACTCATAATTTTTTGGTTCATGTCTAAACTAGCTTCTTATGATTACGAATAAATTGTTTGTATGTGGGGTTACCATACGCAATGTATGAGATTGTTTGTATTGTTAGAATTAGAGATATAATTGTATTGTAATCTCAACAAACTCCTTCTCCTCCTCCCGTACGTATCTATCCTAGCGATCATGTAACCACCGTATCCTAGCTATCGGTGAAGACTTGTAAGCCACGGCAGAGGCTATTCCTGCCCACAATCAATATAAACAACGCGACATGGTATACAGAGCCATCCTCTTCCTATCGATCTAGCCAGCAGCCTCCTTCCTCGATCACCCTCGCCATCAACCTCTCCATGTCGTCCTCATCCACCATCTCGCTCAACCTTGGTGCTCTCCCATCTGAGAAGCTCACCAAGACCAACTTCATCCTATGGAAGGCACAGGTCATGCCGGGCCTGCGAGGAGCGCAGGTCACCGGCCTCCTGGACGGATCAGATATAGCGCCACCGAAGACGGTGCAGCAGCAGCAGGCGGACAAAACTACCGCCGCAGCACCCAATCCCCTGTATTCGCAGTGGATATCAAAGGACCAGCAAGTCCTAAGGCATCTCCTGAATTCTCTGTCAATGGAGATCCTCGCCCAAGTTGCGAGCAAGGAGACAACGTTCGATCTCTGGACTGCCATCACCACCCTGTTCGCCTCGCAGTCCCAGTCGCGCATCACCAACCTACGGATCGCCATCACCAACACGAAGAAAGGATCCATGTCCAGCAGCACCTACATCTCCAGGATGAAGAACCTGGGGGATGAGCTTGCAGCGGCAGGTCACCCCATCTCGGACCTAGAGATGGTGGACTACGTGCTTGCCGGCCTCGACAGGGATTATGACCCTGTTGTGGCAGCCATTGGTGCAGTCAAAAATCAAATTTCAGTAGATGATTTATTTGCCCAAATTGCAGCGTTTGATCAGCGCGTGGAGATGCTCGGCGACGGCCCTGACACAGGCTTCAAGACCTCGGCGAACCTAGCTTACAGGGGGCGCGGGCGTGGCTACAGTAGAGGCCGCGGGCGCAGCAACAGCAGGGGCCGCGGTCGAGGCAGGCGCCCCTCCCCAACGCCATCTGGTGGAAACGGCGGCGGCGGAGGTGGCCGCGGCCGTCCACAGCAACAACGTCAGCAACAGGTGCGAGACTACCCAGAGTGCCAAATTTGTTACAAGCATCATCCAGGAGGTGCTCGTGATTGTTGGCATCGCTATGATGATGAAGATGAGCATGAGGAGAAGGGGGCCAACATGGTTACCGACTCCTACGGCGTTGACACAAACTGGTATGCGGATACTGGCGCCACAAACCACATCACAGGGGAGCTCGAGAAGCTGACGATCAGAGACAAGTATCGTGGACATGACCAAGTGCATACTGCAAGCGGTTCTGGTATGAAAATCACTCACGTTGGTAGTTCAATTGTCAAAACCCCCATGAAAAACTTGCATCTAAAACGAGTCTTATATGTCCCTACAACATCGAAAAATCTTCTTTCAGTTCATAGATTTACTCTTGATAATCGTGTTCTTATTGAGTTCTATCCTTATTTCTTTTTGGTAAAGGACTTGGACACGAGGAGAGTGCTTCTTAGGGGCAAGTGCGTGGGAGGTCTTTACCCACTCATATCTTCGTCATCACCATCAAATAAACAAGCCTTTGTTGCTGTCAAGCCTTCTTTAGCAAAGTGGCACAGTAGATTAGGCCATCCTTCATCAGCTATTGTTAAAGTCGTTCTTAGCAAGAATAAACTTCCCCACTCTCATGAGTCTAGTATTGAGTCTGTTTGTGATCCATGCCAACAAGCTAAAAGTCATCAGTTGCCATATCCTATTTCTTTCAGTATTTCAACTGCACCCTTGCAACTTGTGTTTTCTGATGTTTGGGGGACAGCCCCTACTTCTGTTGGTAGACACTCGTACTATGTTAGTTTCATTGATGACTATAGCAAATTTACATGGATCTATCTTCTCAAGAAACGATCCGAAGTGTTTCAAGTTTTCAAGAATTTTCAGAATCTTGTTGAGCGAAAACTAAACACTAAAATCATTGCCATGCAAACAGACTGGGGAGGTGAATACAAGAAACTCAATCTTTTCTTCCAAGAACTTGGCATCTCACATCATGTGTCGTGTCCTCATGCACACCAACAGAATGGCTCCGCCGAAAGAAAGCATCGCCATGTTGTTGAAGTAGGGTTAGCTCTACTCGCAAATGCATCCATGCCACTAAAGTTCTGGGATGAAGCATTTTTAACTGCTACATATCTCATCAATTTGCTTCCTAGTAAAGTCATCAAATTTGAGACTCCCATCACACGTCTTTTTGGTACCACTCCTGACTACAAATCACTTCGTGTATTTGGTTGCGCTTGTTGGCCCAACCTTCGCCCATATAATACACACAAGCTTGCTTTTCGATCCAAGAAGTGTGTATTTCTTGGGTATAGTCCAATTCACAAGGGAAATGTCTTGATGTGTCCACTGGTAGGGTTTATATCTCTCGAGACGTCGTATTTGATGAATCCATCTATCCCTTTGAATCCCTTCATCCTAATGCCGGAGCACTCCTCAAGAAAGAGATACTTCTTCTTCCATCACATCTCCAAAATATTGATCATGGGGGCGATAATTGTACTAACCCAACTAATGATTATACTAGTGGAACTGTGCCTCTTCGCATGCAGGATCATGCAGCAGAAATTGGTGCAGAAATTGGTGCGGCAAATAATCAAAATTTTGAAGAAAATGATCTGGTATTGCATGTGCCAGAAGAAGACGGAATAGGCGCGGAGCACGAAGCAGATCTCGCGCACCTGGCACTCCTGTGCGTCAGGCAACCTCGGATCGGGCGCGCAGATCTGCGCTGGATCGCACGCCGTGCAGAAGCCCACGCGCGGGTCTGCGCCAGTTGGAAGGCGACACGTCATCCCCGCCAAACGAGACACTGCGTCCCACGCGCGGGCCCGACGGGTCGACAGCGACAGCAGGATCTGGATCAGGATCTCGCGCGCATGTGCCAGCTGGTGGTGCGAGATCTTCTGCGGCAGCTGCCTCTAGCGGATTGCACACACAGCAGGCTACACAGTCTGGATCAGGATTCGCTGTGGAAAGCGGATCTGAGTCCCCAGGATCCTCTACGGCTAGTCCTACTGCATCAACCATTGTGCCGCAGACTGCTACACGTCGGGATCAGCCTCAACAAACAGTTTCACGTGTCACAACTCGGCTTCAAAAAGGTATACTAAACCCAAAGGTTAGAACTGACGGCACTATAAGATATGGCATGTTGTGTATCACAGGAGAACCAACAAGGTTGGAGGATGCACTAGGGGATCCAAGATGGAAAAGTGCAGTGGATGAGGAGTACTCAGCTCTTATGAGGAACAAGACTTGGCACTTTGTACCTGAAAAGCGAGGTAAAAACATTATTGACTGTAAGTGGGTCTACAGAATCAAAAAAAGGGCAGATGGCACAATTGACAGGTATAAAGCACGGTTAGTTGCAAAAGGTTTTAAACAACGTTATGGTTTAGACTATGAAGATACATTTAGTCCTGTTGTTAAGGTTGCAACTATTAAGCTTGTGCTAGCTGTTGCTGTTTCCAGGGGATGGAGCTTGAGACAGCTAGATGTTCAGAACGCGTTTTTGCATGGTGTTCTCGAAGAGGAGGTTTACATGAGACAACCACCTGGGTATGAAAACAAGAAGACACCTCACTATGTGTGTAAACTTGACAAGGCATTATATGGCTTGAAACAAGCGCCAAGAGCATGGTACTCAAGGTTGAGCTCTCAGCTAAGGCACCTTGGTTTTGTTGCATCCAAAGCTGATACATCTCTCTTTATCTACAACAAAGCAAACACAACTATATTTGTCTTGATATATGTTGATGATATTATAGTTGCAAGTTCTTCACAGGGCGCTACTAATGCTCTTCTGCATGATCTAAGTTCAGAGTTTGCTTTGAAGGATCTTGGTGATTTGCACTTCTTCCTGGGCATTGAAGTTAAGAAGAGTCAAGATGGCATAATACTAAATCAAGAAAAATATGCCACTGAACTTCTAGCTCGTATGGGGATGAAGGACTGTAAGCCCTCACCCACACCATTGTCTTCTTCAGAAAAGCTTTCAGCTTTTGAAGGTGAGCCACTTAAGGAAGAAGAGAGTACAAAGTACAGAAGTGCAGTAGGAGCTCTACAGTATCTAACACTGACAAGACCAGATATATCCTTTGCTGTTAACAAGGTTTGTCAGTATCTCCATGCACCTACTACTGTACATTGGACAGCTGTTAAAAGAATTGTACGATATATCAAGCACACTGTGAACTTAGGCCTTCAGTTCACGCGTTCCACCTCAACCCTTGTTAGTGCATTTTCTGATGCTGATTGGGCAGGGTGTAGTGATGATAGAAGATCAACTGGAGGCTTTGCTGTTTTCTTTGGTGCTAATCTTATTTCTTGGAGTGCTAGAAAACAAGCCACAGTATCCAGGTCAAGTACAGAAGCCGAATACAAGTCACTAGCAAATGCTACTGCTGAGATCATCTGGGTAGAATCATTGCTCAATGAATTGGGGATTAAACAACATCGTGTGTCTTGCTTATGGTGTGACAATTTGGGAGCTACATATCTCTCTGCAAATCCAGTGTTTCATGGTAGAACCAAACACATAGAAATTGATTTTCATTTTCTACGAGAAAGAGTTGCAGAGAAGAAGCTGGACATACGGTTTATTCCTACAAGAGACCAAGTGGCAGATGGTTTCACTAAAGCTTTGCCAGTCAAGTTATTTGAAGAATTCAAGAAGAATCTTAATGTAGGATAGTTGAGATTAAGGGAGGGTGTTAGAATTAAAGATAGAATTGTATTGTAATCTCAACAAACTCCTTCTCCTCCTCCCGTACGTATCTATCCTAGCGATCATGTAACCACCGTATCCTAGCGATCGGTGAAGACTTGTAAGCCACGACAGAGGCTATTCCTGCCCACAATCAATATAAACAACGCGGCTCCCTTACGAGGGAGTAGGAACGCTTCCATCTGACATGTATGTCTAACCCATGAAATGTGATGTAAGAGATTTTGTATATCTGCATATGAAATGGACTATTGGAAATATGTGTACGTGATGTTGTGATTTATATGGTTGTGAAGCTGGGTTAGACATACAAACAATCTAGCAGTGCATCCGTTTGCGTGTAAAAAGAATAAACATCACTGACTGGCCTCTAGACTAATGATGGTCAGTGTTAATGCTCTCGTTGAAGCACTCTTCTGTGGAGCAGTTACAGGTCACGCGGTCTGTGATGGTAGTTACCACAAACGGGTCAACTAGCCCGTCCGTGATCTCAATGTCATCGTTGAACCCGAGGCACTGACTGGCTAGAAGCGCGTAAGTGATGATGCAACCTGGTCGTCAGTGTTATTCAGATCTGTAGTAGTGGAAATAGGGCAAAAAAAAGTTACAATGATGAACTAAGCAAATTTAGTTAGATGACAGCCTTTGGTGTCTTGAGAGGAAAGCATAACTTATCTAAGAAGAATGGTTACCTATATAATTTAACTAGATGATACCTCGCACGTTGCGGCGGGATTGCCCATATAATCTAGATACTTATTTTGAGATGGAGAGAATATATAGTTATAAATATATACAGAATATATGTAGTATGTCCCATGTATGTCGGGAGAAATATAATTAGTGTGATTTGATGAGGTGGCATGTGTGTTGAGTTGTGGTGTGTGCATGTTGAGAGAGAATATAAATAGCATTTCTACACATGTTAAGAGAAAATAGTTAGTAGGTGATGAGGTGGCATATGTGGTGACATGGCATGTGTGCATGTTGAGAGAATTAAGGTAGTGGGGATGAAGTATACTAGAAGCATACATGCGCTTTGCTGCGCCTTTTTTGTTTCTAGCGTTTCTTATTTTCTTCTCTATTCATGGACCAAGTGACAAATTATGTAGGTTCAGAATAAGTTTATGAAAGCATGCCAATTAGGTTTTAATAAGAACAAGAAGTGATTTAACTTGGAAACTCTAGCCATCTAGTTGTAATCCATACGGATCACTAAAGATATTTCTGAACTGGCCATCATTGGTTGTTATTGGGTAAAGTTCCTCTGTAGGTCGAGCTACATGGAACCTCTTATCTTCAGTCGTATGTGCCTGCACGGATCGCGATGCAAAAATGAATGGCTAAGATAAGGGGTATCATGTAGCTCAAGCTACACAAAACCACACTCTATGTTATTGCCACTGGACAATGTACTTAAGGTGGCATAGCTTCAGAGAACACTTTAATATATTTACATAGTTACTGAGTGAGATGACATCGAGCAGGCTGCCTGAACTTGAAAGGTCCATTTGTCTGCATAATTGTCTGATGCTACTGTATATATATGTATTTTTTTCAAACCATCAGTATATCTGAATAGTCCCCTCAACAGGCAAAAACAAAAATGTGAACTGTAACAGAAAGGCCAGCAGAAAAATGCACATTTTTCTTGTGTTCACAAAACTTCAATTCCACCGGATAGCTGCTACGTATGAAAATCTAGCCGTTAAGTAAGAACATCAAGAAGTCCTCTCTACATCTAAAAGAATGATATCTACAGGGTGCTATGTAGAACCTCAAGGTTTGGGAGAAGGCTGAAAGAGACATTGCAAGCCTGACTTTGAAACTTTAGATATATATGCATACATATCATATCTTTACCTAAGTTCCTTATACATCACAAACCTCATGAAAAATATATATGACAAAAGAATGTGTCATGCACCAGTTCAGGAGTACCAGATCACTAAGAGAATGATTCCCAGTCCTTTATACTCGGTCCCAAATTAAGAATATAGTCCATCCACCACATATGCTAACTGTAAAATTTTGTTTTAGGTTAGAAGAAGAACAATCCAACAAGGGTGGCAATTTCAGAACAATAAAGAGAAGAAACCAACATGTAGTTTCTTCCCACTTCTGTAAACTTTGAATTCCTCTATCCTAAATGCTAGTACGATTCATGTGCTCTTCAATACAGTAGTACATAAATAACTTACTATTGGTAAAAAAATAAACCATAGGTGCCAATAGAAATCCCACCTTATTTTATTGTTTAGTTTCAGCATAAAGATTGTAATAATAGACTGAATTTGTAATCCGGCAGATAAGTACTACTAATCATTAAATTCTGTAACATGTTGACAGGGAGCAATGGGAACACAAAATTATCGAAGAAAATACCAGAAAACACAATGTATCCATTTATAGAGCCTAGTTGATGCATCACACCTAGATCTATCAAATCAATAAGTGCCAAATAAAATACTAGCAGAAACTGAGTTCAGACTTTGACTAACAACTGAGAAAGTGGAATGCTGCCGAGCTGATTTTGTTCGCCAGAAACCCCAGCCCGGAGCTGCGTTGGATCCCTCCCGATCTCTGAAGAAGACTACTGAAGAAATATGTTGAATCACGATGGTCTCTCTGACCCTGACGACTGAGGTGTCCTCTCGTGCCTCGACAACTACATCGCCGGCTCGACGACGTGAGTAGGGCGCGGCGAGCAGCGTCCCGATCAGGAGCACTAAGGCATGCACTGTCCCCGTGACCAATTAAACATCTACCAGCAAATAATGAGTAGTAGGGCAAAACAGGAAAAATGTAAACTAGACACTCTTGCTTCCGACACCTTTCCCCTTTCCCCTGTCGTAACTTCATTAATAAAATCTTTCACATCACTAGGACGTGGTTCCTCGACGCTGCCCTCAAAAGGTAATTTGCAAACCTCACAAAAATCATAAAGAGTCATCTCCTTATGCTCATCACATAAATAAAATTCTATCGCGGGTGGTGATCTCCTAGCATGAAAATGGAAATTTTGCACGAAAGTATTAGTGAGTAAGAGGTACTGATCACACCAGTCGTGGAGAAAGTCGGTGGTGCCTGCATTCTCAGCCAAGTAACAGAAGTCCTCATAAATTCCGGCTGCCTCCAAGAATGCATTACTTGGCCATTCACATGGTCGAACCTCCGCGGTGCGAGGAAAGTTGTACTTGGGCTTTTCCTTCTCTTCATTTTCTTTCCCCTTCGAACCCAATTTCGAGGAGCCTCACAACAATCTCCTCATCATTTTCTCCCTCTGAAAATTTCTGAAATTTTTAGTAACTCAAAATAAAAGTGAACCAAACTCAACAAAATTGTAAGCAACTACTCCTACAAGTGCCAAGAGACTATATCATGCATCAAAACTAATTTGGACCATATAAATTAGACATGCAAGCTCAAGAACAGGGTCACCACAGCAGCAAAAAATTGCAATAAATAAAGCACAAGAACAAAAACTAATTGGACCATTGAAGGAGTCACATACCGAAGGATGATCCACCAAAATAGTTTGTGAATGGAGCTTTGAGCAAGGAGATCGAAAATGGCAGCAAAATGAGCAAGAACAGGGGTTGAGCTACGGGATGATTTTTCTGGAGGAAGACGAAGTGGATGGGTGCTGGAATAAGTGGAGGGGGCCCACGTGGGGCCCAGAAGACAGGGGGCGTGCCCAGGGGGCTAGGGCGCGCCCTCCACCCTTGTGGCTCACTGGTGCATCCCCTGGTGTGTTCTCGGTGCCAGAAATTCTCAAACATTCTATAAAAAATCATACTAAATTTTCAGGGGATTTGGAGAACTTTTGTTTTCGGGACAATTTTTTATTGCACAGGTAATTCAGGAAACAGATAGATAATACTATTTTTGCTTTATTTACTCTAAATAACAGAAAGTAAAAGGTGGGTACAGAAAATTGTCCCTTCTAAATTCATCCATCTCATGCTCATCAAAAGGAATTCGTTAACAAGGTTGCTCAAGTCTTAATAACAAACTTCTTCCGAATGACATGAAATCGGAGAAATTTTCAAATAACACTAGGTTACCTCAACGGGGATATGCATGTCCCGAACAATAAGAATATCATATTTCTTTCTGACAGTAGGAAGAGGGAATTCAAAACCTCCAATAGTAATAATTGAAAATTTTCCAATATAATTTATACTATAAACTTGAGGTTGTTTCTTCGGAAAGTGTACCGTATGATCATTACCATTAACGTGAAAAGTGGCATTTCCTTTGTTGCAATCAATAACAGCCCCTACAGTATTCAAAAAGGGTCTACCGAGGATGATCGACATACTGTCGTCCTCGGGTATATCAAGAATAACAAAGTCCGTTAAGATAGTAATGTTTGCAACCACAACATGCACATCCTCGCAAATACCGATTGGTATAGCAGTTTATTTATCAGCCATTTGCAAAGAAATTTTAGTAGGTGTCAACTTATTCAATTCAAGTCTACGATATAAAGAGAAAGGCATAACACTAACCCCAGCTCCAAGATCACATAAAGCAGTTTTAACATAGTTTATTTTAATGGAGCATGGTATAGTTGGTACTCCTGGGTCTCCTAGTTTCTTTGGTATTCCATCCTTAAAAGTGTAATTAGCAAGCATGATGGAAATTTCAGCTTTCGGTATCTTTCTTTTATTAGTGACAATATCTTTCATATACTTAGCATAAGGAGGCATTTTAAGCATATCAGTCAAACACATACATAAAAAGATAGGTATAATCATTTTAGCAAAGCGCTCAAAGTCCTCATCATGCTTTTTCTTGGATGGCTTAGGAGGAAAGGGCATGGGTTTTGAACCCATGGTTCTCTTTCTTTACCATGTTTCTAGTAACGAAGTCTCTCTTATCGTAACATTGATTCTTTGATTGTGGGTTATCAAGATCAACAGTAGGTTCAATTTCTACATCATTATCATTAATAGGTTAAGCATCAACATGAACATCATCATTAACATTATCACTAGGTTCATGTTCATCACCAGATTGTGTCTCAACATCAGAAATAGAAATATCATTGGGATTCTCAGGTGTGTCTATAACAGGTTCACTAGCAGCATGCAAAGTCCTATCAGTGTTCTTTTTCTTTTTATTAGAGGGACTAGGTGCATCAGTATTAATTTTCTGATTATCTTGCTCAACTCTCTTAGGATGGCCCTTAGGATACAACGGTTCCTGGGTCATTTTACCACCTCTAGTCATAACCCTAACAGCATTATCATTGTTCTTATTATTTAACCCATTGAGAGAATCATCTTGTGACTTAAGTACTTGTTCTACTTGAGTTGTAACCATGGAAGCATGTTTACTGATAAGCTTAAGATCATTTTTAACTCTAGACATATAATCACTCAAGTGTTCAACCATATCAATTATGTTTCAATTGTCTACCCACATAAGCATTGAAGTTTTCTTGTTTAACAATAAAGTTATCAAACTCATCCAAGCATTGACTAGCGGACTTATTATTAAGAATATCACCTTCATCAAATCTACAGAGAGAATTTACCTTTACTACCTGTGGCAGGTTACCAAGACCATGTATTTCTTCAATGGGCGGTAAATTCTTAACACTTTAGTTTTAATACCTTTTTCTTTCATAGATTTATTTGCCTCTTGCATATCTTCAGGAGGGAGAAATAGAATACCCCTTTTCTTCGGATTTGGCTTAGGATTTGGTTCAGGAAGTGTCCAATCATTATCATTACTCAGTATATTATTGAATAGCAATTCAACTTGCACAACAGTTTGTTCCCTGAAAACACAACTAGCACAACTACCTAGGTGGTCCCTAGAAGCATCGGTTAGTCCATTATAAAAGATATCAAGTATTTCATTTTTCTTGAGAGGATGATCATGCAAAGCATTAAGTAATTGGAGAAGCCTCCCCCATGCTTATGGGACACTCTCTTCTTCAATTTGCACAAAGTTAAATATTTCCCGTAAGGCAGCTTGTTTCTTATGAGCAGGAAAATATTTTGCACAGAAGTAGTAAATCATATCCTGGGGACTACGCACACAACCAGGAGCAAGAAAATTAAACCATATCTTAGCATCACCCACTAATGAGAAAGGAAACAACTTAAGAATAAAATAATAGCGAACTTTTCCTCATGAGCAAATAGGGTGGCTATATCATTCAATTTAGTAAGATGTGCCACAACAATTTCAGATTCATAACCATGGAAAGGATCAGATTCAACCAAAGTAATTAACTCGGGATCGATAGAGAATTCATAATCCTTATCAGTAACACAGATAGGTGAAGTAGCAAACTTGGGATCATATTGCATTATAGCATTCAAAGGCTTTTCTTTCAGCTTACCTAACAGTTTCTTAAGATCATATCTACCATTGCAAGACAGAAAGTCTCTAGCAGTTTCTTCATCCATAATATAACCCTCAGGTACAACAGGCAATTCATATCTACGGGAGAATCATAATCTTCAGTTTCAATAATATCATTAGTTTCAGTAATTTCATTCTCTCTGGCCCTAGCAAGTTGTTCATCAAGAAATTCACCTAGTGGCACAGTATTATCAAGCAAAGAAGTAGTATCATCATAAGCATCATGCATAGCAGAAGTGGCATCATCAATAACATGCGACATATCAGAATCATTAGCAGGTGTAGGTGTCGCAAGTTTACTCAAAACAGAAGGTGAATCAAGTGCAGAGCTAGATGGCAGTTCCTTACCTCCCCTCGTAGTTGAGGGGAAAATCTTGGTTCTTTGATCTTTCAAATTCCTCATAGTGATCAACAGATATAAATCCCAAGTGACTCAGAGAATAGAGCTATGCTCCCCGGCAATGGCGCCAGAAAAAGGTCTTGATAACCCACAAGTATAGGGATCACAATAGTTTTCGAGGGTAGAGTATTCAACCCAAATTTATTGATTCAACACAAGGGGAGTCAAAGAATATTCTCAAGTATTAGCAGCTGAGTTTTCAATTCAACCACACCTGAAATACTTCATATCTGCAGCAAAGTATTTAGTAGCAAAGTAGTATTGAAGTAACGGTAATAGTGGAAAAAGTAACAGTAGCAGTTTTGTAGCAATTGTAACAGTGGCAACGGAAAAATAACTTAGCAAAGATCAATACGAAACGAGCTCGTAGGCAATGGATCAATGATGGATACTTATGTCGGATGGCATTCATCATGCAACATTTATAACATAGGTTGACACAAAACTAGCTCCAATTCATCAATATAATGTAGGCATGTATTACGAATATAGTCATACGTGCTTATGGAAAAGAACTTGCATGACATCTTTTGTCCTACACTCCCGTGGCAGCGGCGTCCTATTGGAAACAAAGCGATATTAAGGCCTCCTTTTAATAGAGTACTAGACCAAAGCATTAGCACTTAGTGAATACATGAACTCCTCAAACTACGGTCATCACTGGGAAGTGTCCCGACTATTGTCGTGTCACAGCCTGATTTTTGGCCCTTTCTTTTTCTTTTGATTTTCCGAGGATTTTGCCCGAGTTTTCTTTTTTCCGTAGTTATGTGGTCTAGAAACTGAAGAAGATGACCTCGTCTTCCTTTCTAGTGTGGCTTGTCATCCTCCAACCCTTCCCAAGACCCTGTCATTTACATCCTAGCCTAAATGCCAATATTATTTTATTGGGAATATTCCTTTTCCTATTAAAGGAATAATCATTTTTCCCCTAGGTTGTGAAGCAATCTATATTTCCATCACCCCAAAAATTCCCAAATAATTCTCATAAATTTTTTGGTTCATATCTTCATTAAAGGTGGCAAAATATTTCACTTGACATGTTTCCCATCATGCTCAAATAATTCCTTTTCTATTCTGTCCTATATGGCAGTTTGTGAAGGAAGTGTTATTTACCTTTGCCCAATTGACCTCAAACTTTTTGGACATCTTTTCCTGTCCAAATAATTGCCCTGTGCCAAAATTCAACTTCATTTGCCTAGCCAAGCTTCCTCAGTGATTTTTCAATGTTCCTGTCTGAGGGAAGCCTTTGTGAAGGAAGTACTAGCTAGGGTTATCCAAATGAGTTGAAATTTTGCACACTCCTTCATGTGCTCATATAATTTCCCTACTCCAATTTTCAGCTCTATCCAATCATTTATGTGAGCACAGGACCAAATCTTTGATTTTGGCAATATTTTTAGGTTGTGAAGCAAGTATATTTTAAATTACTTCATTAATCCTGATAAATTAACAGATCATGCTCCTATCCATATAACATCTCTCCACCAAGTTTGAGACCATTTCATCAATCCATTTTCCCACCAAAATTATTTCTAGATTATGGATAGAGAGGATGTTTGTGAAACAAATACCATTTTGGTGAATCCAATTGGTATGAAATTTTTATAGCATCATTATATGACCAAATCATCAAGCCTTGACAAATGTGAGCTCAAGTTGATACTCCATGTGAGTGCATCATCATGCTCAAGTTTCTGGACCAAATATGAGGTTACAAAGCAACCCTGTTGTTTTGTGATTCATTTCCCCTCAAAACTCCCAGGATATAGTCCTTCCTTAGATAAACCTACCAGACAATTCCTTTGGCTCCAATCTCACCTCTGTTGATCACTGCATGATGATTAAGTTTGATGCAGCAAACTTCAGAGGTTAATTCCTATCTAACCACATCATCTTTTACCGAGCTACCACCTCAGTTGTAACCTCCACTGGAAGGTCTAACCCGCAACATTTTCCATCCCTTGGCATCTTATCCTCGTTAGTTCACGCGGTGACCACCGCCCTCACAGGCATTAAACGCGCTCTGGCAGGACCTCGGCATTGTGCTTGTCCGTTCTCTCCTCGTCTAGACTCCCAGGCATGTCCAGTAGCTTCCTCATGATCGACTACGTTGCCCTGAGCTCTTGGCCCCTCCGTCCGCTTCCTCGCCGGAGCTAGATGCCGAGCGCCCACGGGTGCACTATGCCCCGTTTGGCTCCGATCTTGCCTCGGCCTCTTCCTCTACTCCCCGGCATCGCGTTCTTCTCCTTGACCCCTTGCATCAATGCTTTGTCATGTTCCTCGCCTCCCCGTGAGCTCTTGTCCTTGCCGGAGCATTAGCCGGACTCAAACGGCGGCATCCAGCTCATCACCCTTCCCCCTGGCTATATAAGCCACCCCCGACCATGGTTCTCCTCACCTCAAGCCTCCCCTCACTCCCAGCTCCCTCCCCGACCACCAAACCAAGCTCGGGAGCCTCTCCACGACCTCCATGGCCGCCATGGCCGCCGCCGGTGCCCGGCTAAATTCGGTCGGCCCGAGACCCCTCTCCTCTTCTTTCCACCACCAAAGCATCTCCAGCAGGCCGGTAGAGCTCCTCCTCCCCTCTCCTTCTACTTCGGTGGCCCATGGCACCGTGGCTCAAGACCGGTCGAGTGCCATCCCCGCTGAAGCCCATGTCGTCGCCATTCTGCTCCTCCTCAGCGTCCGAGCAACATGGGGCTGGAAGCGGCACTCTTCCCCGAGCTCGCCAGTACCCGGAGCACCGGCAACGGTGGCCAGAGTCGCCGGGGCTCGTCGCCGGAGTGTGCCACCTCCTCTGGTCCTTGGGCGTGTGCGAGGATGAAGAAGGAGACCCAGCAGGCGGGCCCCACCCACGCGCAGACCCCCTCGTAAGCCACCCAGGCGTTGACCCCGTCCTCCCACTTGGATAAGTGGCGGTCCCCACTTGTAAGTCTCACGCGTTGACCTGGCCGCCCCGCTGACGTGGATTACTGGAGACGTATTCCACAGAATACGTCTTCTCTGATCGAAAACATATGCGGGAACGACTGTGGGCCGAAATACATTTTCATATTCTAAAAGCGTATTTTCTGAGAATGAGTTTCCTATTTTCAGCCCAAGGACCAGTTTGTAGAGTTATTTTTATAGATTGGTCCCTGAACTTCGTCGGGCTATAACTTTTTGCTCGAGACTCCGATTGAGCCCCCTCTAGGAGAGAACTGTTTTTGGCAAATCTTTCCGCGATCATTCCGCACTTCTTCCCGGAGTATTCTTCATTCCTAGGCAAGCCACAACCACCATTTGCATGATAGCCATGCAGTAGCATTGGTTTTCAACTTGAATTAATAATTGTCTGTTTGTTTTGCTACTATTGTCGTTATTTAAGTTATGCTTATGGATCGGTGATTACCGTCATGCTATGTTTTCTTGCACTATGTTATCATGTTCTACCTACTAGTATTACTTTTATATGTTCATACTTGCTAGTAGTACATGTTGGCTTGGTCATGTTCTTTGGTGCATGACTATTGCCGGTTACCGAGTACTATTGAGATGCATGTTTCTTTGTTGTTAGTTGGTTAAGTGCTTACTCGGTAATGTTATTGATGTGTTCTTGCATGGTATTTATCATGATGCTAGTGATCATGTTATGCTATGAGTAGTGTTATACTTGTGATGTTCATGCTCGTCAGTATGCCATGCTCATCTGGATAAATGGTTAATGTTGTTGTTATACTTGTGGATTGTGTTGCACCTACATGCTTATGTTGATATCATGCGTTGTAGTTTCATCATGTTATTTTCATATGACTCGTTTTATTGCTTTCAAGTTTAACCGGACTTAATTGAACTTGAACAACTGTTGAACTAGTCATGGTGCCACCATATCGAGTTGACCAGTGCAACCACATTTGACTTTTATGGGAAGGTCCTAACCGGATCTATTGTCATGCCTCTCGCCGGTGCCTCCAACGAGGGAAGGTTATGCGCGGGTGCTACCTTGGCCAGGTAGGACGGCATAAGCCTTGTGAGCCGAGTTTGGTCATGTGCACATGTCCCCATTTGGGACCGTTTATTGTTTTGCCACGACGGTGGCCGTTGATGCCTTTGGTAGGCACGGGGCCACCCAGGACCTAGCCCAGAGGGGAGTTGGTCGGAGTGGCCGGGAGAGTGTCATGGGCCATAGATCGGTTTTGTCGGAATGTTGCTGGTCCACCCAAATGGGAGTGCGGGGCCATCGATTCCATGGTGTGGGTACAATGTACTAACCTCTGCAAAGTGTGTGTGTTTAAATCTATCGATATCCACGCCCGCGGATAAGGGCCCAGTTAGTAGTTGGTCACACTATGGGTCAACAGTAGTAATAATAATAATGTGCTTAATAACAACCCTGGTTCGATGATGAGAGAAGTTGGTTGATCTTTATGTGATCGTGAGAGGATCACCGTGGTATCGAGGATACCGAGTTGTTGGATATTTGTGATGTTGTGCGAGAATCATGGGTAAACATCAAACTCCTTGTGGTCATGTAATGATTACTATGTTATGGTAATACTAAGCTTAATTGGAGCCTGAGATGATCGTGTGATGTCAGTGATGGTAAGCTGATGTATGTGATGGTTACGAGGTAACCCGAGCAGAGTAAGTTGGTGCATGATAGTGTCATCATGTTGCATGTAGAATCATTATGTTCATACGTTCATGCCATGTTCGTAGTGTTCTAGTTGTGTCATGTTCATGTGGATTCATGCCATGCTATTCTGATGATACAATGTTAATTTCTGCTTAACATGTAATTGTCATGCTGTTGTTTGTCTTGAATGCTTCGGGTTATTGTGAGCTTGCAAGCACGTTCAATGTACTGACCTGGCATGTCGTTCCAGTTTGCAGGTCATGCCGGATTTGATTGCTTGATTGCCATGGATTCCTTGTTTGCGAGCTAGGATAAGTGTTCAAGCCAGAGTCCCTGCAGAGAGGAGTTCATCACCGTCGTCGTTGTTCCGCTACCAGTAGTTATTCCGCTGATTCATGTTGTTCTACGGCTTGCATAGAGCAACCGTGGCAGGCGCAGTGTCGCCGTGCCGATGTAATCCCTTGTACCCATATTGATGGAAATAAAGAGATCATTTGTTCTATGCTAAGCAGTGTCGTATTCCAGAAGACATCTCCTAGATCTCTAGGCTGGAATACGGGGCGCTCCGGTTTCTTTGAGCCAGGTGCCACATGTCACTCCGGGGTTGCTGGATCATAACACGTAGTAGGTGACTATAACTTGCAAGATAGGATCAAGAACTCACATATATAAATGAAAACATAAAGGGTTCAGATCTGAAATCATGGCACTCGGGCCATAGTGACAAGCATTAAGTATAGCAAAGTCATAGCAACATCAACCTTAGAACATAATTGATACTCGGGATCAAACCCTAACAAAACAAACTTGATTACATGGTAAATCTCATCCAACACATCACCGTCCAACAAGCCTATGATGGGATTACTCATGCACAGTGGTGAGCATCATGAAATTGGTGATGGAGGATGGTTGATGATGACAATGGCGACGATTTTCCTTCTCCGAGGCCCCGAACGGACTCCAGATCTGCCCTCTCGAGGAAGAACCGGAGGTGGTGGTGGCTCCGTATCGTGAAACGCAATGAATCCTTCTCTCTTTTTTTCTCCCCGAACGTGAATATATGGAGTTGGAGTTGAGGCCGGTGGAGGTCCAGGGGGCCCACAAGACGAGAGGGCGCGCCCAAGGGGGTTGGCGCGCCCTCCGCCCTTGTGGATAGGGTCTGGG
Organism: Triticum dicoccoides; assembly: GCF_002162155.2. Lineage (NCBI taxonomy): Eukaryota > Viridiplantae > Streptophyta > Magnoliopsida > Poales > Poaceae > Triticum > Triticum dicoccoides. Next base: position 551,184,634 of record NC_041389.1, read on the forward strand.
CCCCCTTCGGTTGATTCTTTCGCCAATATTTATTTATTCCAAAAACGATCTTCGTAAAGTTTCAGGTCATTCCGAGAACTTTTATTTCTGCACAAAAATAACACCATGACAATTCTTCCGAAAACAGCGTCAGTCCGGGTTAGTTCAATTCAAATCATGCAAATTATAGTCCAAAACAAAGGCAAAAGAGTTTGGAAAAGTAGATACGATGGAGACGTATCAGTGTGTTTGCTGCTCCTACTTGCAATTATTATGAGAGAGCAACTATATCTCCGCCTCTCTATGTTTCCAACACGATAAAATTGCAAGAAGCTACTTATGCTATGTATTGGCCCTTATTTGATGTGCATGAATTGTTCTTTTATGACATGCCTATGCATAGGAAGAGAGTTAGACTTTGTTGTTACATGAGATATACTACTTTGTCTCACTACAAAATTAAAAATTATTGTTAATTAAAATTGGCTTTCATATACCTTGGGATCCGGGTGGATTCATTACTTGAGCACTTTATGCCTAGCTTAATGGCTTTAAAGAAAGCGCTGCCAGGGAGACAACCCGAAAGTTTTAGTGATTCATTTACTTTTGTTGAGTGGTTTTATAAAGTTTAAAAACAAAAAAATATAGGGGGGAAGTTAAAACTTTACGAAAATAAAAGTGAAAGTGAGAAAGACGAGCATCATGGAAGCGGGAGCATGCCTTGAACTTTGTTCATGCCCATGGAAAGTTTGTGAATCTTAAATTACAAAAACTTTTCAACAAAAATAATTATCCCCATGTAGAAATCCATTCTATTGTAAAAATAATGTGCCAAGATTTACCTTTTGGATGTCTAGATTGTTTGGTTGGTATGTGCGGTGCATAAACAGAAACTCTGAATTTTTTACATAGTACTGCTATATAAAAAATAAGTCCTAATTTTTTCTGAATTTTTTGGGTTACAGAAGTATGACCTTAATTCGAATCTTTACATATTGTCTTGCTTTCATACATTGTTGTTATAGTCTCATTATTTGTGTATGTTTGAAATTTAGTTGAACCTCCTTTGGCTTGGGGCCATAGAATTGTGATAGCAAACAGTGGGTAATGTTTGATTATAATTATACAATAATGTTACAGGAGTACATGATGGGATTAGATTGTTATATGCACTAACCCCACTAATAAAAGTTTGGTTAAGTTTTGTGTGGATAAGTGCTCAAAGATCAAGGAGGTCTCGATATGAGGAGAAGGAGGAGAGGCAAGAGTTCAAGCTTGGGGATGCCCAAGGCACCCCAAGTAAATATTCAAGGAGACTCAAGCGTCTAAGCTTGGGGATGCCCCGGAAGGCATCCTATCTTTCTTCAATAAGTATCGGTATGTTTTGATTTTTGTTTCGTTCACGTGATATGCGTAAATCTTGGAGCGTCTTTTGTTTTTATTTTTTTCCTTTTTTCTTTTATGCACCATGCTGGTATGAGATAGTCATTGGTTGATTCATAGAATTCTCATTGCACTTCACTTATATCTTCTGAGTGTAGCTTTATAGAATGCTTCATGTGCTTCACTTATATCATTTGAAGTTTGGATTACCTGTTTCTCTTCACATGGAAAACTGTTAATTGTAGAATGGTCTTTTGCTTCACTTATATTTGTTAGAGCATGGTCTTTTCTAGAACGAATTAAACTCTCATGCTTCACTTATATCTATTTAGAGACTCAACAGGAATTAGTTATTCACATGGTTAGTCATTAAATCCTACATAAAACTTGTGGATCACTGAATATGACATGTTTGATTCCTTCCGATAGTTTTGCGATATAGAGATGGAATATGTGGGAGGTACTAGTAAACGGTTGTGGTTAGTAAGAATATTGGTGTTAAGGTTTGTGGTTCTCGAAGCATGCACGTATAGTCTCTCATTATGCTATGAAATTGGAGCATGATTTATTATCGATTGTCTTCCTTATGAGTGGAGGTCGGGGACGAGCGATGGTATTTTCCTACCAATCTATCCCCCTAGGGGCATGTGTAGTAGTACTTTGCTTCGAGGGCTAAGAAACTTTTACAATAAGTATATGAGTTGTTTATGACTAATGTGAGTCCACGGATTATATGCACTCTTACCTTTCGGTAATTTTCTAGCCTCTACGGTACCGTGCATTGCCCTTTCTCACCTTGAGATGTGGTGTAAACTTCGCAGGTGCATCCAAACTCTATGAGATGATATGCTCTATGTCAGGACCCCGATCTTATGCCACACCGATCTAGCATGTAACACATCATATCACTTTGCGGCCTCACACACGGTATTCCCACGGGTGCCACCTTACCTGGCCTGGGACCGTTTGCGCCTTTTGGCTCATGTATATGATAGTGTGCTAGCATCCATATGACAAAGAACCCGGGCCGACATACTAGTCGTATACCCAAGGTGGCGCTAACTTACAAGGACAGGCATACATGACCCAGCAATGAACGTGTTGCTAGCATCCATATGACAAAGAATCCGGGCTGACATACTAGTCGTAAACCCACGGTGGCGCTAACTTACAGGGACAGTCATACATGACCCAACAACGAACTTGTCGATAGGCAACATATGAACCCAAGTCATAGAAAGCTACAAGGACTTAAAGGAACAACGCGTGACATTTCCCCGAAGGGACAGACACAGGAACAAAGAAGGACACATGCCGGTCAGCCTAAGTGTTCCGGAGCAGTAGCAAGCTACCTGGCTCAGTGGAAGCACTAGGAGACATTTCCCCATAAGAGAGGCTACCAAGAATAAACAACTAGGTTGTCAGATCCCACACATACCAAGCATTTCAAATCATACACACAATATGCTAGATATGTGAAAATACAACACGGTATCACAATAAAACTCTACAACTCAAAGTATTTATTCAATAGGCTCCGAGGAGCCAAATATTACAAACATGGGTCTCATGACCCAACATACAGAGCATACAAGCAACAGAATCATAACATGTCTAAGTACAGACAACTACAAATGAAAAGGGTTGAGAATCCTGACTATCTACAATACCCTCCCAAGGGTACAAGATCGTAGCTGAGGTAACAAGCTAAACGTCAAAGCCCACACGAAACTACTAGTGAGACTGAAGTCTATCTACAAAAACTTAAATTAAGAAAATGTGAGTACAAATGTACCCAGCAAGACTTGCATCAGAACTATCTGCATATGCATTGGTATCAACAAAGGGGGAGGTGGAGGTTAACTGCAGCAAGCCAGCTTTGACTCAGTGGCTATCCTATACTACGACTGTTGGTAACTCTTTTGAGGTGGCGCACATGAGTCCACATAATCATCATATCAATACACCACTATGGATCCGCTCCTGTCTCCCTACGAGAGTGCCATCCATAGCACTCACGCTTATCTTGTGCATTTTAGAGTATCCACTTTCACTTGTCTATGAACTATATAGGCAACCAAGTAGTCCTTTACCACGGACGCGGCTATTCGAATAGATGATGTTAACCCTGCAGGGGTGTACTTCTTCACAAACGCTCTCGCCACTTACCACCATGTACACGTCATGTATCTCAGAAACCTTCAAGCGGAAGCCTGGTGAGGGTGTCGGCCACGACCTGACTAACCATACAAGTCCCTAGTCCAGGTTTATCACCTATTCAGGTTCCACCCATAGGGAGTCCGGCCAAGGTTTCCACTACAACCCCGATAGATGTGTGCAGGGTTCCTGAGGCACCAAACGGGCATCCCGATCCACTGTGCCACGTGCCTACCGCTTCACAGCCCACCCCTAGGGTCAGCATTGCGCATGGCCTCCAGCATACTACAAACACCAGAAACTACTTGCAAGTCCTGGACAGAGGACATGGGCGGTTAATAAGTCGAGAGGGTCCATTGCTTTCTGGCCCAACATGTGGTAGTAGATGATCTTGAATCACATACACAGATCTCAGTTCCTAAGGACAGTTTCAGTGAGACAACCCACCATGTACTCCTCCACGGCCTCTCACCGCTACCTCTACCAAATCGTGTTCACACATTAGCTCTCAAAAGTAGGACATGTTCACCACATTCCAATTCATCCCTGGTGAATAAGACCTGAGACAACTCTAAGCAACATCAGGCATGACAAACAAGCATGAATGAGTAGGCACATCATGGATCAAACAAATCCTACTCATGCTAGTGGGTTTCATCTATTTGCTTTGGTAATGATAGGTCATGCAAAGGAAAGGGGTTCAGCTACCGCAACATGTTACAGTTGAAACGTTGTTGTCCTAATGCAGTAAAACAGAGCAGTAGCAAGAGAGTGGGATCGTATCGAAATGAACAAGGGGATTTTGCTTGCCTGGCATTTCTGAAGATGGTAATAGCTCTTCATCGGTGTTATCGAACTCATCGTCGGAACCACATCTACTGAGAGGGGACAAATACCGGAAAACAAGGAAGAACGCAATCAATCGTAGTCCTTTAGATAAGTAAGAGAGTCAAACCCAACGAGGAGCAGACGGAAATTACAAGCGGTTCTTAGTAAGGTATTCTGTGCAAGCACTGAAATTATCGGTAATAGATAGTTTTGTGATAAGGTAATTTGTAACGGGTAACAAGCAATGAAAGTAAATAAGGTGCAGCAAGATGGCCCAATCCTTTTCTTAGCAAAGTACAAGCCTGGACAAGTTCTTATATAAGCAAAGCGCTCCCGAAGACACATGGGAATTATCGTCAAGCTAGTTTTCATCACGCTCATATGATTCGCGTTCGTTACTTTGATAATTTGGTATGTGGGTGGACCAGTGCTTGGGTACTGCCCTTCCTTGGACAAGCATCCCACTTATGATTAACCCCTATTGCAAACATCTGCAACTACAAAAGAAGTATTAAGGTAAACCTAACCATAGCATGAAACATGTGGATCCAAATCAGCCCCTTATGAAGCAACACATAAACTAGGGTTTAAGCTTCTGTCACGCTAGCAACCCATCACCTACTTATTACTTCCCAATGCCTTCCTCTAGGCCCAAACAATGGTGAAGTGTCATGTAGTCGATGTTCACATAACACCACTAGAGGAGAGACAACATACATCTCATCAAAATATCGAACGAATACCAAATTCACATGACTACTTATAGCAAGACTTCTCCCATGTCCTTAGGAACAAACGTAACTACTCACAAATCATGTTCATGTTCATAATCAGAGGGGTATTAATATGCATTAAGGATCTGAACATATGATCTTCCACCAAATAAACCAACTAGCATCAACTACAAGGAGTAATCAACACTACTAGCAACCCACACGTACCAATCTGAGGTTTTGGTACAAAGATTGGATACAAGAGATGAACTAGGGTTTGAGAGGAGATGGTGTTGGTGAAGATGTTGATGAAGATTGACCCCCTCCGATGAGAGGATCGATGGTGATGATTTCCCCCTCCCGGAGGGATGTTTCCCCGGCAGAACAGCTCCGCCGGAGCCCTAGATTGGTTCTGCCAAGGTTCCGCCTTGTGGCGGCGGAGTCTCGTCCCGTAAGCTTGCTTATGATTTTTTTCTAGGGCAAAAAAGACTTCATATAGCAGAAGATGGCCACCGGAGGGCTGTCAGGGGGCCCACGAGGCAGGGGGCGCACCCCCACCCTCGTGGATAGGGTGTGGGCCCCCTGGCATTGATTCTTTCGCCAGTATTTTTTATTAATTCCAAAAATGACTTTCGTGGAGTTTCAGGACTTTTGGAGCTGTGCAGAATAGGTCTCTAATATTTACTCCTTTTCCAGCCCAGAATCCCAGCTGCCGGCATTCTCCCTCTTCATGTAAACCTTGTAAAATAAGAGAGAATAGGCATAAGTATTGTGATAGATCATGTAATAACAGCCCATAATGCAATAAATATCAATACAGAAGCATGATGCAAAATGGACGTATCAGATAGCAAGCTCCAAAACATGAGCGGTTCTCCTACACACATGTGAACACGATGTTCCAGACAAGCATGACCACATATTAGTCTTATGATAGAGAACTTCCGAGTTCAGGTTGGGAACCATCATCAAGGATAACGAAGTCCTAACATAAGTCATGATTCTTAAGAAGGAATTTCTTCTCCTTGAACAAATCAATCAGTGGCTTGGTGTGCTAGGGATACATATGGAATGAAGATGATCAGTCTACCAGACCATGGGATACTTCGCACGTACATGACTAACTTGGAATTATTCCATGGGAACAAAAACAAGCTTTCTCGGATCCACGGCGACAACTTACATCAAATGCATGTGAGTTAGAGGAAGTCACTTCTTTCATCCAAACATATACCTCATGAACAGAACACGAAGGCATTGTTTACAAAGTTTCCAACACTAGCTTAATGTTCAGTATGAATCATGGAGAGGACAAAATGATGCTGATGAGCTCAACAACAAGTCACCAAGATTCCCATGAAAATGGAATTCCATAACTATGTGAACAAGGTGATAGCATTGGTCAGACCCAAAGGATGTAATGGTGTATGCTCGAGGAAGCAACCACGAGTAAGAAAACATTATGAATATCAGTGGTTTTGATTTGACTTGACGATAGCCCATACTCAAATCAAAGATTGGATAAGACGATAGGTCCATTAACTGATCATCAGGGTCAATCGATGAAAATACTGTCTTTCTTCAACACACATACAAGATATCCCTTAAAATGAACTAAGTCGGACAAGCTTTCATCTTCCAACTCTCTGAGTTGTTGTTTAGCTTAACCAACTAGCTCAGTGTATCTGAAACAGATTCTTGGAGAAAGGGTGGTTTACAAGAAACCAACTTGATCACAAACTCAACATAGCAGTCAGCTGACAACATGGTAATACTTCCGAGAAGGTATTGGAAGAATCACGAACCACCGATATGTTACTAAGCTCAAGAACAATCTTGATTTTCAGGGCAAAACAATATGATCGAAAGAGCAAGGAATTAACATAATCCAAACTCATTGATCGAAGGGTGCACCAAGAAAGTGGACTAGGTAGCACAATCTATCTTAGGATGATGATTTAATAACCAACACGCTAAGAATGTTATTATCCTTTAACTACCAAGCAATGGATTTGCTAGGAGTATTTATTTCACACACCACGGTCCACTTCTCGGCATTTCGGTTGCGACAACATGGAACAGAGGAATGAGCAATGATGGCGAGAGGTATCCCAGTATCAAGAACTCATAAGATGGTGTGCAATTCCCATGACATTCTTGACATAAGACGGTAATACCCCAGGGTAGAACAGAACAAAAGATGGACTGCATCTTCATCTGCGGAACACAACTGCTTTGACCCAATCCTGGATATGGATGAGGTACTGGAGTTTGTTTCTCCTAGTCATTCTGGAACAGAATGGCTTGAAAGACCTCAAAAGTAAAAGGCATCAATGAACGAATGCACACATACTCTTGACTATCAACCAATGGACTAAGGTCAGGATACTACCGAAGAGGAACAACTGAAAGGAACATATAATTTTCTTAGTTGTGGATGCATAGATTAGCATGTCGAACAAGTTCAACATATTTCTTCTGGATAATCCATGCAGAAAGGTAGAACTGGCAAAGTCACAATATAGAATGGAGTACTCGTCAAGAGCACTCTGGTTGTGATCTTTCGGTTCAGCAAGGAACTTCTGCCATAAGCAGTTCATGGTATTTGGAAGAAGGATATACCATGAACCTCGAGGACTATCGCAACGGTTACTAATATCCTAAAGGAACTAGCAAACACTATCAACATGAAGTAAGTTGAGCGAATCTCGGGTTCAAAAACCAAGGAGTAGAATACTACTACTAAGTGGCATCACGGGATGCTTTCGAGAATGACGGCCAGAGTCATCACACTGTGGACACGAAACATGGATGGATTACTAGGTGGTTCTCTAAGACACCTAGGGTCATAATAATAACTCCAACATATATACCGAGGCAATGGAGTACCTTAACACACTAGTTAGTGTGGTTGATCTGGCACAAAGAAACTTCAGAACGGTAAGAAGGGATTTACAAATGCATCAGACTATTTAGAAACCTGGGATGACTCGAACATCATAATGGTTGTAAATGCTCAAAAAGATTTGGGACATCCTGCAAAATAGTGGCATAATCACTCAACATCATGATATCAAGGTTCCGAGATCAACGGTCATCATACGGAAGTAGTAGGAACTGAACTGAGGCTTAATTCCATCAATCCTATAAGTCTACGGATTAGTAACACGTGATCCTGATAGAAAGAAGAGAAAACCTAGTTCCTTAACCCCGTAGAAAATATGGGATGACTCAGATCAGAAGGGCATAAAGTAAAGGTGTAAAAAGAGCCTTATGTTCCCTTCTGCAATCAATTCCCTTATGTAACTAAAGAATTTCTAGACTCAACTTTGACCAGTTTGGCTTGGTAATCCTACACGCAGTTAGGCTCTGATACCAAAGCTGTCAGGACCTCGATCCTAAGACACACCGATCTAGCATGTAACACATCATATCACTTTGTGGCCTCATGCACAGTATTCCCACGGGTGCCACCTTACCTGGCCCGAGACCGTTTGTGCCTTTTGGCTCACGTATATGATAGTGTCGCTAGCATCCATATGACAAAGAACCTGGGCCGACATGACTAGTCGTAAACCCAAGGTGGCGCTAACTTATAGGGATAGGCATACATGACCCAGGAATGAACGTGTAGATCAGCAAGGTATGAACCCAAGTCATAGCAAGCTACAAGGACTTAAAGGAACAACGTGTGACATTTCCCCGAAGGGACACACACAAGAACAAAGAAGGACACATGTCGGTCAGCCTAAGTGTTCTGGAGCAGTAGCAAGCTACCATGGCTCAGTGGAAGCACTAGGAGAGATTTCCCCATAAGAGAGGCTACCAAGAATAAACAACTAGGTTGTCGGACCCCAAACATACCAAACATTTCAAATCATACACACAATATGCTCGATATGTGCAAACACAACATGGCATCACAACAAAACTCTACAACTCAAATTATTTATTCAATAGGCTCTGAGGAGCCAAATATTACAAACATGGGTCTCATGACCCAACATACAAAGCATACAAGCAACGAAAGCATAACATGTCTGAGTACAGACAACTACAAATGAAAAGGGCTGAGAAAGCCTGACTATCTACAAGACCCTCCCAAGGGTACAAGATCGTAGCTGAGGTAACAAGCTAAACATAGAAGTCCACGTGGAACTACTAGTGAGACTGAAGTCTCTCTGCAAAAACATAAATTAAGCAAATATGAGTACAAATGTACCCAGCAAGACTTACATCAGAACTATCTGCATATGCATTTGTATCAACAAAGGGGGTGGTGGAGTTTAACTGTAGCAAGCCAGCTTTGACTCGGTGGCTATCATGTACTACGACTGTTGGTAACCCTTTTGAGGTGGTGCACATGAGTCCACATATTCACCATATCAATACACCACTATGGATCCACTCCGATCTCCCTACGAGAGCGACATCCATAGCACTCACACTTATCTTGCGCATTTTAGAGTATCCACTTTCACTTGTCTGTGAACTATATAGGCAACCAAGTAGTCCTTTACCGCGGACGCGGCTATTGAATAGATGATGTTAACCCTGCAGGGGTGTACTTCTTCACACACGCTCTCGCCACTTACCGCCATGTACACGTCATGTATCTCGCCAACCTTCAAGCGGAAGCCTGGTGAGGGTGTCTTCCACGACCTGACTAACCACACAAGTCCCTTGTCCAGGTTTATCGCCTATTCAGGTTCCCTCCAAAGGGAGTCTGGCCGAGGTTTCCACTACGGCCCCGAACGATGTGTGCAGGGTTCTCGAGGCACCAAATGGGCGTCCTAGTACCCCATGCCACGTGCCTACCGCATCACGGGCCACCCCAAGGGTCAGCGCTGCGCACGGCCTCCAGCATACTACAAACACCAGAAACTACTTGCATCTCCTGGACAGAGGACATGGGCGGTTAATAAGTCGAGAGGGTCCATTGGTTTTGGGCCCAATGCGTGGTAGTAGCTGATCTTAAATCACATACACAGATCTCAGTTCCTAAGGACGGTTTCAATGAGACAACCCACCATGTACTCCTACATGGCCTCTCACCACTACCTCTACCAAATCGTGTTCACACACTTAGCTCTCAACAGTAGGACAATGTTCACCACATTCCAATTCATCCCCGATGAATCAGACTTGACACAACTCTAAGCAATAGCAGGCATGAAAACAAGCATGAATGAGTAGGCACATCATGGCTCAAACAAATCCTACTCATGCTAGTGGGTTTCATCTATTTACTGTGGCAATGACAGGTCATGCAGAGGAAAGGGGTTCAGCTACCGCAGCATGTAACAGTTGAAACGTTGTTGTCCTAATGTAGTAAAAGAGAAAGGGAGTGAGAGAGTGGGATCATATCAGAATGAACAAGGGGGTTTTGCTTGCCTGGCACTTCTGAAGATAGCAATAGCTCTTCATCGGTGTCATCGAACTCATCATCGGAACCACGTCTACTGATAGGGGACAAATACCAGCAAACTAGGAAGAACACAATGCAACAATATGATGCATGAATGTGACATGGCAATATGCTGTGATTTTGGCTAATGCACCTAGCAATAATTTAAATGAAGTTGGTTTGAATCAAAGATTCAAATTCAAACTCCATATGTGATGGTTTAGATGCCCTTTATACGATTTGTCCAAAACAGCACCCATAAGTTGTTCTAACATGTGTGAAAATGGTACAGATGGATAGATTAGATTTTTCTGATCATTTTTCATATATAAATTATTTCATTTGGAGCTATAGATTAATTTCTATGATTTTTTGAAGCTTATACTATTTCCTGGAATTTTCTGAATTATTTTAAATCTAGAATAACATTACTGCGTCAGCATGACAACATCATTGCATTAGTAGGTCAATTGGGTTGACCCTGGTCAAACCTGATGTGCGGGCTCCACATGTCAGTGACATAGTGCTAATCCCGGTCAAACCTAGCGCTGACTGTGTTTGACCAGTGGTAGGGCCCGCTGTGAGTGGTTGTGGTAGGGTTTTAGCAGTGGGGTTAGTGCCTAATGACGGCCACGTCAACACTTGCCAGAGCTCGGCTAGCGACAACCTCAAACCCTGGCGGAGTCCGATCGGAACTCGCCAGAGGCGATGGATCAACGCGCCAGGGGCACCAGAAGGTAGCACGTGCGCATCTAGGTGACCAATGGGAGGGCGCGGGGTGGCCGGAGTTCGCCGGAAGCATGCTCATGGTGGCGGCCGGAGCTTGGGCATCGATCGTTTCGACATTGCAGGCCATGCCAGGATGCGTGGGTGGGTGCGTTAGACTCGCGGGAGTGCGGTGAGCGCAGCTATGAGCTCGGACGCAAGCTATGGTGGTTGTGGCCACGACGGCGACTTGGTCGGTGGAGCCAAGCTCGCGGCTCCGATGGAATCGGCGGCTACAGCATAGGACCGAGCTCGGGGAGGAGGAGGAAAATGTAGCATCTCATAGTGAGTTGAACGGAGGCCTCGACGAGCTCGGGGAGGGGCTGGTGACGACGGGAGGTCACCGGCAATCTCGGTTGCTCGAGGTTGAAGACGGCCGCGGTGATGGTGTACGGGGGCGTCCGGTGCTGCGTGACTCGACGGAGAGGACGAGGACGACGAGGCGGAGCTCAGGGACCAGTCAGAGGGGCGAGTGGTGGATGGTGGTTGCGGCAACAGTGGGTGGCGGCGACGAGCTCGCTCGGTGGAGCTCGGCAGAGAGGGATAGAGGAGGGGGTGAGGGTAAGGGAGAGTGAGAGAGGGTCTAGGGGTTGTGTGGCGCTCAGGGCCTACTCCAACAGCGGCAACCAGGCAGGAGGTGGGCGAGCGCATGCGTGCACGCGTCGGGCACACGCCCTCCTGCCTACTGGAAGGAGGTTGAAGACGGTGGTGGCTGCGGTGGGCTGGGCCAGCGAGCTGGGCCGGCTACACGTAGGTGGGCAAGGTAAGTCCATGAAAACCCTTTGCTTTTCTTTCTGTTTTTCTATTTTTTACTTTGTTTTGATTTATTTTATAAACCAAATCATTTTTATAATTCCTGAAAATAACGGTGGGCATTAACTGAATTATTTCAGAGACCCTGAGCTGTTTTCAGAATTGTTGTAGCATTTAAATTTATTTATAGAATTTAAATATCCCAATTCAAATACATATGATTTAATTGAAAAATCCAGGTTGACCTAGAAAAATGTGCACCATTTTTGGTGGGGTTTTCAACCAATTCAAAATGATGCACTATTCTGAAGATCATTCTGGGTTCATTGAAAATATTTATGGTTGACCCTATTTGATTTAATTTTGGTGCTAGGGTTTGTCATCCCCATTTCAAGTTTCTGATATTTTAACATGATGCATAGAAGCTTAAGCAATGACAGGCAGAAGCTTAAGCCATGACAGGCAAGGACTAAGCTAGGGTTGTGACACTCTATCACACATAATCCTTATTATATCTTCCTCAAAACACCCACCATACCTACCTATTATGGCATTTCTATAGCCATTCCGAGATATATTGTCATGCAACTTCCACCGTGATCCTCCCTTTCGTGATGGCTTGTATCCGTGTTAGTATTTTCCCCAAAGAGTAAGGGATGATGCACTACATCTAAGGTAGGCAGATCCCTTAATTATGAAACCAAGGTAATCAAACGAGTAGGAGAACCAAGCAACACTATGTAAATGGTACCTGCACACAAAGAACAAATACTTGCAACCCGACGTGAAAGAGGAGTTGTCAATCCCTCTCGGGTAAAAGATTGGTAAGGTGATAGATTGGTAGATGCAAATAAAATAAAGCCAAATAAAATTCAGCGAGGTATTCTTGGGTTTTTGGTAATATAGATCTGAAAATAAAAATGCAAGTAAATAAAAAGGCAAATAGCAATATAGATCTCAAAATATATGATGGGAAAGTAGACCCGGGGGCCGTCCATTTCACTAATGGCTTCTCTCGATAAAATAGCACACGGTCGGTAAACAAATTATTGTTGGGAAATTGATAGAACCTCAAATAATTATGACGATATCCAGGCACTGATCATTATATAGGCATCACGTCCAAGATGAGTAGACCAACTCCTACCTGCATCTACTACTATTACTCCACACATCGACTGATATCCAGCATGCATCTACCATATTAAGTTCATGGAGAAACGAAATAATGCATTAAGAACGATGACATGATGTAGATGAGATCTATTCATGTAGTAATAGCCCCCATCTTGTTATCCTTTATAGCAATGATACATACGTGTCTCGATGCCCCTTCTGTCACTGGGAAATAACATCATATGATCGAACCCATCGTAAAGCACCTCTTCCCATGGCAAGAAAAATCGATCTAGTTGGCCTAACTAAACCAAAGATTCGAAGAAGAAATACGAGGCTATAAGCAATCATGCATATAAGAGATCAAAGAAACTCAAATAACTTTCATGGATATAAAGATCTGGTCATAAACTCAAAGTTCATCGGATCCCAACAAACACACCACAAAAAGAGTTACACCATATAGATCTCCAAGAGACCATTATATTGAGAATCGAAAAGAGAGCAGAATCCATCTAGCTACTGCCTGCGGACCATAGGTCTACAATGAACTACTCACGCATGATCGGAGAGGCACCAATGAGGAAGATAAACGCCTCCATGATGGTGTCTATCTTGGATCTAGTGGTTCTGGAACTTGTGGCGGCTGGAATTGTGTTTCGTCGACTCCCTAGGGTTTTTTGATTTTTGGGGTATTTATAGAGCAAAGAGGCGGTGCAGGAGGTGACCAAGGTGGGGACAACCCACCAGGGCGTGCCTGGGCCCCCAGGAAAGCCCAGGTGGGTTGTGCTACCCTCGGAGCCCCCCGCTAGTATTTCTTTGGCCCAACATGTGTCTTCTGGTCCAAAAAAATTCTCCAAAAAGTTTTGTTGCGTTTGGACTCCGTTTGGTATTGATATGCTGTGAAGTAAAAAACAAGCAAAAAACAGCAACTAGCACTGGGCACTATGTCAATAGGTTAGTCCCAAAGAATATATAAAGTTGCTAAAAATGATTGTAAAACATCCAAGAATGATAATATAACAGTATGGAACAATCAAAAATTATAGATACATTGGAGACATATCAGCATCCCCAAGCTTAATTCCTGCTCGTCGTCGAGTAGGTAAATGATAAAAAACAAAAAAATTGATGTGAAATGCTGCCTATCATGTTCAGCACACTCTTTTCTTTTGTAGCATGGACATATGGACCTTTATATGGTTCAAAGCAATAGTCTAGTTTTGACATGAAGACTTCAATACTCAAGCCTATCAACAAGCAACCATGTCTTTCAAAATATCAACACTAAATCAAGTTATCCCTAGCCCATCATGCTCAATCATTGATCCATTCATGAAACACACTCGCATATTAGCTACATCCAATGCTCAAGTATGATCATAGTGCCCCTTAGTTGGTGCTTTATAAGAGAAGATGGAGACTCAAAATAAAAATAAAAATTTGCATAAAGTAAACAAAAATTCCCTTCGCAGAGGGAAGTAGAGATTTGTAGAGGTGCCAGAGCTCAAACCGAAAAAGAGAGATAAAAACATTTTGAGAGGCATACTTTTCCCGTCAACGAAAACGATCGAGTAATTCCTACCACTTTCCGTGCTAGATATATCATAAGCGGTTCCCAAACAGAAGAAAATAAAGTTTATTCCTTTTTCCACCATTCTTTCACAATCCATGGCTAGCCGTATCCACGGGTGCCCTCCATACCAACACTTTCCAAGGAATTATTATTTGACGACATAAAGTAAATTCATTTTTCATTTCAGGACTAGGCATCCCTAATACCTTTGCCATACTCTCGTGTAATGATAAGTGAATAATCACTTATCTTGAGAATAACACATCTCACATGGAAAATATTGGCCACCCCATGCCGCATCATGAGCGGTACGAGCACACAAAAAGAAAATTATTTTGAAAATTTAGAGATGGCACATACAAATTTGCTTAGAATGGCACGGGAATACCACATATAGGTAGGTATGGTGGACTCATCTGGCAAAACTGGGTTTAAGAATTTTGGATGCACAAGTAGTATTTCTACTTAGTACAAGTGAAGGCTAGCAAAAGATTGAGAAGCAACCAACCAAGAAACGAAAAATCACATAAACGAGCATTAAGCATAACTAACACCGAATAACGCACCACAAGTAGGAAGTAATTTCATTGCATAACTATTAACTTGACTCACATATTACTATCATCAACATGACTCACATAATTACTCATCAACATGACTCACATATTACTATCATCTATCTCAAAACTATTACATGCAATCAGGTTTATTTTGTCCAATGATCTTCATTAAATATTTTGTTATATCCCTCTTGAATATCTATCACTTTGGGACTAGTTTCATATGTTGCTTTTGATATGCTCAAACAAATTTAAGTGCAGAACATGAGCATAAAGATTTTCATCTCTTAGAATAATATAAGTGAAGCATGAGAGAATTTCAGTAAAATTACTAACTCTCAAATAAATCTAAGTGAAGCATGAGAGCATTTCTTGAAAAGTATTATACCACACCGTGCTCAAAAAGATATAAGTGAAGCGCTAGAGCAATTCCATAGCTCTAAAAAATTCTAAAGAAGCATATAGAGCACTTCTAACAAATCATAGCATAATTTTGGCTCTCTCAAATAGGTGTGTCCAACAAGGATACTCGTGACAAACTACAAAGAGAAACAAGCAAATAATCATATAGTGCAAGACGCTCCAAGCAAAACTCATGATATTTGACGAATAAAAATATAGATCCAAGTAAAATACCAATGGTTGTTAGAAGAAAGAGGGGATGCCACTCGGGACATCCCCAAGCTTAGTTGCTTGTTCATCCTTGAATATTATCATGGGGTGCCACGAGGCATCCCCAAGCTTAGCCTCTTGCTTCTCCTTATTCCTTCATCCATCGTGATCTCACCCGAAATTTGAAAACTTCAATCACACAAAACTCAACAAAACCTTCATGAGATCCGTTAGTATAAGAAAGCAAATCACTACTATAAGTATTGTTGCAAACCCATTCATATTCCATTTTTGCATTGTATCTATTGTATTCCAACTTTACTATGGCTCATACCCCCTGATACAACCCATATTCATCAAAATAAGCACACAACACAAAGAAAACAAAATATGTCAAAAACAGAACACTCTGTAGTAATCAGGGAACTTCGTATACTTCTGTATCTCAAAACATTCTGCAGAAATAGGAAAACGTGGGAAATTTGTATATCAATCTTGTGTAAAAAAACTCAGAGCAAAAGCACATTTCTGTGATTTACGAAAATTATTTTACTGAGCGCCAAAGTTTCTGTTTTTCAACAACATCAAATCAACTATCACCCAACATGATCCCAAAGGTTTAGCTTGGCACAAAAACTAATTAAAACTTAAAAACACAATCATAAAAGTAGCATAATTGTGCAAACACTCAAGAACAGAAAGAAAAAGGAAAAACTAAATTTTATTCATTGGGTTGCCTCCCAACAAGCGCTATCATTTTATGCCCCTAGCTAGGCATTGATAATTTTACTGATGCTCACAAGAAAGATAATAATTGAACCACAAAGAGAGCATCATAAAACATGTGACAAACATATGTAAGTCTAACATACTTCCTATGCATAAGCAATTTATAAGAAAACAAGTTATCAAGGCACGCAAAAACTAGCATATGCAAGGAAGAATAAAGAAGCAAAAGCAATCTCAACATAACGAGAGGTAATTTAGTAACATGAAAATTTCTACCACAATGTTTTCCTCTCTCATAATAATTATATGTGGGGTCATAATCAAATTCAACAATATAGATATCATATAAAATTTTCTCTTCATGATCCACATGCATAAAAGTTTTATCTTCCAAGATAGTGATTAACACCAACTAAAGTCATGACCTCTCCAAACCCACTTTCAGCAAAAAATTCATAAGATTGAACACTCTCCAAATATATGGGATTATTTTTACGTAAAGTCGAAGCTCTTCCAAACCCGCTTTCAATACTATTGCAAGCATTATTATCAATATCATATTCATCATGAGGCTTAAATAAATTTTCAAGATCATAAGAAGAATCACCCCAATCATGATCATTACAGTAAGTAGTGGACATAGAAAAATTAGCATCCCCAAGCTTGGGGTTTTGAATATTATTAGCATAATTGATAGAATTTATAATACCATCATTGCAATCATGCTTTTTATTCAATGAGCTATCATGAATCACTTTATAAATTTCTTCTTCTAACACTTCATCACAATTTTTAGATTCATGAAATTCAAGAAAAACTTCATAGAGATAATTAAGTGCACTCGAATCACTAGCAACTGGTTCAACATAATTAGATCTCTTAAAAAGATTAGCTAGTGGATGAGGATCCATATCAATAGATTTTTAGCAAGCGAAGATGCAAGCAAATAGAAGACACATGCTCACACAAGCAAGTAAGAGATCTAACAAGAAAAAGGCGAACAAAAAAGAAGGCGAATAAAAAGGCAAATTTGTGAAGTGGGGGAGGTGAAAATGAGAGGAAAATGGCAAATAATATAAATTGCAAGGCGATGAGATTTGTGATTAGGAACATGATACATGTTGATGATGTCTCCCCGGCAATGGCGCCAGATCTTTGATCCTCCCTTTCGTGATGTCTTGTATCCGCGTTAGTATTTTCCCCAAAGAGTAAGGGATGATACAGTATAACTAAGGTAGGTAGATCCCTCAATTATGAAACTGTCGGTGTACAAAAGTATGGGTACTTCTATACCCCTTACTTGTGCACGGACGGTCGTAGCCACGCCTACAGCAGACAAGATAGAGAAGGATGGCAGGAGGCAAGACAAGACAGGGAGACCACAAAGACAGATGCTCAAGGTAACGAACAACAGAAGGCTAGCAGGGCCACGTCCGGCAACAAGCCTTGCCGGAGTGACCTGTGAGCCCCCCCCCCCCCGGCAAGCTCCTTGCCGGGACTGCTTTCGAAGAGACCAACAGGGCGATCACCCTTGAAGTTGAGAGCTCTGACACCATCGACAACGTTAAGACTAAGATCGGGAAAGCGCATGCTCGATAGCGTGCAAATCCTCATAAAGGTTGATAGCCCACGGATCCATGTGGGATCAGAAGACAAAAAAACCCGGCAAGACCCTTGCCGGGAACGACTCCAAGACCCCCGGCAAGCCTTGCCAGGGACGATCACTAGGCTGCGGCCAGGCCCGCGCTCGACAAGGTTTTGCCACCTCACCATCACTCCAATGCGACGACAGGTGTGCCAACTAAGCAGGCGCTTGCATGGCGGCATGTAGATCTTCGTGGAAGCTTACCATTGCGCTGACGCAGGTGCTGGTTGGCCAGCGTGGCGATGCATGCCTCATCGACTTGAACGCGTGTCAAGGCAAGAAGGAGCGGCGAGGGACGAGATGGCCTCTGTTACCCTCCCCAGTAAAGCAAGAGGACATGTAGGCAACACATTAAATGCGCTTGTCCTATGTTGACCGAGCAATAAGCTCGATCGCCTTAGCTTGCCACCTCTTGTGTGCCACTGTGGCGACCCCTTTTGCCTATAAAAGGAGGCCCAAGGCGCACAGAGAGAGGATTCGGACTTTTGGACAAATCACGCATCGTAGCTAGTTCAAAATCTCAAGAACACACATATAACCAGAAAAAGCAGGACTAGGGTATTGCGCATCTCTATGGCCCGAACCTGGATAAAAATCCCATGTGTGCTAGCAGCTTGACCTGCTCTTCGTGCAAATAATCCCCCGTCGAACATAGAAGGGATCCTTGTGACCCCATAGGTGATCGGTTACCCTCGACATCTTTGGCGCGCCAGGTAGGGGGCTTTAGTTGTGAGAATCTGGTCTGTTAGCTAGTGCAGTAGTTTCTTCGTTGCCATGGCGCCGAAGAAGAAGACGACCGTAGATGCTAGCTCAATCGAGGCCGTCCGTGCCATCCTGGTGTGAAGGACTGGGCAAGCGGTGGTATCTATGGCCACAACAATGATTCACTCAACAACCAAAAGCTAAGTCAACTAAACTTTGAGTAATACCTCCTTTTTATAAGGTTATTCCCCTTGATAGTTTCAGTCCTTGTGCGGAGAACCTGCACACAAAAGGAACCCTGCCGTGATTGGCAATGCCCCTGTTCTGTTTCGGGTCTGCTCAACAGTTCGGGTGTTGTGCTTTGCTAAGAACGGTGGGGTACCTTGCCATAATCAATAGCGCCCATGTTCTGCTTCGAGTCCGCTCGACAGTCTAGGTGACTGCGCCAAGAGCGGCAGGGTTGCCTGCTGGTGTCGACGCCCTCCGCATGCTGCTAAGGATCCGTCCTTCTAGCGCCTACGGCAAGGGGTGTACGTGCCAGCAGGCCTATCCAACTAAGCGTAGGGTGCCGAGAATACAAGGATGAACTAGAACGGGAAGATAACATGCAACCAGTTCAAAGTACAGCCAAAAGTTATGTTACATCAAAAGTTGCCGTGATTCTAACTTAAGATAATATGTCTTGGGTACGAACTCGCAACAACTACAAGGAACGAATCAGTTAATCCCGGCGTTGGCCCTCCAGCCTCGCAACTCCGTTGACACAGCTGATGATGGGCTCGATGTGCTCCTCGAGCACCTGACGGTCGACGTCCTCCGGCAAGCTGTCGAGCACCTGAGCAAAGTCGAAGCTGGGGTTTCAGTGTGCCACCTTAGTGGGCACCTTGATGAAGGCATCCCGGCAAAGTTGTCGGGACTCTTCGGCCAGGTAAGCCACCCTGGTAGACTGGAGCAGCTTCAGGGCGTCAAGAACACGCTCAAAGAACTTGGACAGCCTGGCGCTCTTGACCACTCTCGTCTCATGGGAGAACCTGAAGTTTGGCATGCCTGTGGCAGTCAGCTGTGCAGTGAGCTTCTCCGCGACGTCCACAAGGTAGATGGTCCAAACCTTCCTGCTCTCCACAAGCTTGTTGTGGGAAGAGATGGCGGTCCACAGCAGCAGCTGCTCGTCCGCAAGATCCTTGGCCAGGGTCCGCTCACGAGCATGGGACTCTGAGAGCATCTTCTCCTGGCTGTCCAGCTTCAGCTTCAGATCATTGATGGATTCATTGGCAGCAGTGAGTAGTTTGGTATTGTCAGAGATGGCGACCTGCAGCTCCGCCAAGGTGTGGGCAGTCATGTCCCTATCCTCCTTTAGCTTCGAGGTCTCCTCCCTTAGCCCCACCAGCTCCAGCCCCAGCTTATTCACCTTGCCGGCCAGCTCAATCCTGGTGGCCTCTGCCACCTCGGCGCGGTCGACGGCCTCCTTCAGCTTGCTGGCATGGTCAAGGGCCAGAGCAGCGAGCGCTTCCTGGTGCTTCTGCATCAGGTCTTGGGTCCGTTGCACGACGAGACGCTCGACCTCCTCGTCCTTGGCGCGAAGCGTGGCGGCAAGCGCCGCGCTGCTTCATGAGCGACCACGTCTTCCTCCTAGACATCGAGTGAGATGCGGCGCTGCGTCTGGTCGGACTCATCCTTGGCATCCTTAGCCTTGCCCACCTCCTGCGCCATGTCGAAATTGGCTTGCTTCAAGAGGAGATCTCGCTGGCGCTCGCTCAGTTGGATTTGGGAGGCCCTCAGATCTTCTTGAGCCTCGTCAAACCAGACTTTCATCTAGGCGACGCGCTCCTGGAAGTCCACCTCGGCCTTGTCCACGGCTGCCATTCTGGAGTCCACCTTCTCCTTGCGAGCCAGATGGAGGGCCTGGAGCTTGTGGAAGTTAGTGCCTATAGCCTGAAGGAGTTGGTCCTCCATGGAGATGTTGTTGCTGATGCTCGTTTGATCAACAACCTGGAGCCCGGCAGCGATGAGGATATCCTCATCAAAGACCTCCCCCTCAATTGGTGTTATGGTGCCTGCCGCTCCTGAGATGCTGATGAAAAGATCGTCGCCAACCTTCAATTACCTGCTCGGGGCAGGGGCTGAGGAGGAGGAAGGTTGGTCATTGACCACCTCCTCCCCGGCAGGATCCTTGGCGGCCTCTCCACTGGAGGCCTTGTCGGCCTCCCCAGCAGGCCCCATGGCGGCCTCCCCGGTAGCAGCCTTGCCGGCCTCTCCAGCAGGCTCCTTGGCCACATTCTCCAGGGCAGGTTTGATACATCTCCGTCGTATCTACATTTCCAAACACTTTTTCCCTTGATTTGGACTCTAACCTGCATGATTTGAATGGAACTAACCCGGACTAACGCTGTTTTCAGCAGAACTGCCATGGTGTTATTTTTGTGCAGAAATAAAAGTTCTCGGAATGTCCTGAAACTCCACAGAAGTTATTTTTTGAATTAATAAAAACTACTAGCGAAGGAATCAAGGCCGGGGGGCCCATACCCTGTCCCCGAGGGTGGAGGGCCCCCCCTAGGGCGCGCCCCCTGCCTCGTGGGCCCCCTGGTGCTCCACCGACCTCAACTCCAACTCCATATATTCACGTTCGGGGAAAAAATGAGGGAGAAGTATTCATCGCCTCTTATGATACAGAGCCGCCGCCAAGCCCTAAACTCTCTCGGGAGGGCTGATTTGGAGTCCGTTCGGGGCTCCAGAGAGGGGAATCTGTCGTCATCATCATCAACCAACCTCCATCACAAATTTCATGATTCTCACCGCCGTGCGTGAATAATTCCATCATAGGCTTGCTGGACGGTGATGGGTTGGATGAGATTTACCATGTAATCAAGTTTGTTTTGTTAGGGTTTGATCCCTAGTATCCACTATGTTCTGACATTGATGTTGCTATGACTTTCATATGCTTAATGCTTGTCACTAGGGCCCGAGTGCCATGATTTCAGATCTGAACCTATTATGTTTTCATGAATATATGTGAGTTATTGATCCTATCTTGCAAGTCTATAGTCACCTATTATGTGTTATGATCCGTTAACCCCGAAGTGACAATAATCGGGATACTTACCGGTGATGACCGTAGTTTGAGCAGTTCATGTATTCACTAAGTGTTAATGCTTTGGTCCTGTACTCTATTAAAACGAGGCCTTAATATCCCTTAGTTTCCATTAGGACCCCGCTGCCACGGGAGGGTAGGACAAAAGATGGCATGCAAGTTCTTTTCCATAAGCACGTATGACTATATTCGGAATACATGCCTACATTACATTGATGAACTGGAGCTAGTTCTGTGTCACCCTATGTTATAACTATTACATGAGGAATCGCATCCGACATAATTATCCATCACCTATCCAATGCCTACGAGCTTTTCACATATTGTCCTTTCCCTAGTTACTTTGTCGTTGCCACTACTACAATTATTACAAAACTACTACTGTTACTTTTGCTACTGTTACCATTACTTCCATACTACTTTGCTACTAAATACCTTGCTGCAGATACTAAGTTATCCAGGTGTGGTTGAATTTACAACTCAATTGCTAATGCTTGAGAATATTCTTTGGCTCCCCTTGTGTCGAATCAATAAATTTGGGTTGAATACTCTACCCTCGAAAACTGTTGCGATCCCCTATACTTGTGGGTTATCAAGACTATTTTCTGGCGCCGTTGCCGGGGAGCATAGATCTATTCTTTGAGTCACTTGGGATTTATATCTGCTGATCACTATGAATAACTTGAAAGACGAAAGAACTAAGATTTATCCCTCAACTACGAGGTGAGGTAAGGAACTGCCGTCTAGCTCTGCACTTGATTCTCCTTATGTTATGAGTAAACTTGCGACACCTAAACCTGCTACTACTATTAATTCTGATATGTCGCATGTTATTGATGATGCCACTTCTGCTATGCATGATACTTATGATGAAACTACTTCTATGCTTGATACTACTGTGCCATTAGGTGAATTTCTTGATGAACAACTTGCTAGGGCTAGAGAGAATGAAATTATTGAAACTGATAATATTGATAATAGTGATGATGAAGGTTTCTCCCCCTAAATATGAATTGCCTATTGTTCCTGAGGGTTATGTTATGGATGAAGAAACTGCTAGAGATTTTCTTGCTTGCAATGATAGATCAGATCTTAAGAAATTATTAGCTAAGCTGAAACAAAAGTCTCTGAATGCTAGAATGAAACATGACCCCGCTTTTGCTACTTCACCTATCTTTGTTACTGATAAGGATTATGATTCTCTGTTGATCCTGAGATAATTACTTTGGTTGAATCTGATCCTTTTATGGCAATGAATCTGAAACTGTACTGGCACCTCTTACTAAGTTAAATGATATAGCCACCCTGTTTACTAATGATGAGAAATCTCGCTACTACTATATCCTTAAAATATTTCCTTTCTCATTAAAGGGTGATGCTAAGACATGGTTTAATTCTCTTAATCCTGGTTGTGTGCGTAGTCCCAGGATATGATTTATTACTTCTCTGCTAAATATTTCGTAGCTCATAAGAAACAAGCTGCCTTAAGGGAGATATATAATTTTGCGCAAATCGAAGAAGAGAGTCTCCCATAAGCTTGGGGGAGGCTTCTCCGATTACTTAATGCTTTGCCTGATCATCCTCTTAAGAAAAATGAAATACTTGATATCTTTTATAATGGACTAACCGATGCTTCCAAGGACCACCTGGATAGCTGTGCTGGTTGTGTTTTTAGGGAAAGAATAGTTGACCAAGCTGAATTGCTATTGAATAATATGTTAACAAATGAAAATAATTGGACACTTCCTGAACCAACTCCGAAGAAAAGAGGTGTTCTATTTCTCAGTCCTGAAGATATGCAAGAGGCAAAGAAATCTATGAAAGAGAAAGGTATTAAAGCTGAAGATGTTAAGAATTTACCTCCTGTCGAAGAAATACATGGCCTTAATATACCACCTATTGAAAAATTACACGGTCTTGATAACCCGACACAGGTAGTGAAGATAAATTCTCTCTATAGATATGATAAAGTTGAAACCCTGTCTACTAAGTTTGCTAGCCAATGCTTGGATGAATTTGATGACTTTATTGCTAAACAACAAAATTTCAATGCTTATGTTAGTAGTCAATTGAAAAGTAAAGCTGATATGATTGGACGCTTGAGTGATTATATGTCTAGAGTTAAGGGTGAACTTAAACTCACCAGTAAACATGCTTCGATGGTCACCACTCAAGTAGAACAAGTGCTTAAGGCTCAGAATGAATTGCTCAATGAATTAAATGATAAGAGAAATGATAATGTTGTTAGGGTTATGACTAGAGGTGGTAGAATGACTCAGGAACCTTTGTATCCTGAGGGCCACCCTAAGAGAATTGAGCAAGATTCTCAGGGAAATAATGCTGATGCACCTAGTCCTTCTAAAAAGAAGAAAAAGAAAGATGATAGGACTTTGCATGCTTCTAATGAACCTGTTGTAGACACACCTGAGAATCCTAATGATATTTCTATCTCTGATGCTGAAACACAATCTGGTGATGAACATGAACCTAGTGATAATGCTAATAATGATGTTCATGTAGATGCTCAACCTATCAATAACAACGATATAGAAATTGAACCTGTTGTGGATCTTGATAACCCACAATCAAAGAATCAACGTTATGATAACAAAAACTTCATTGCTAGGAAGCATGGTAGAGAAAGAGAACCATGGGTTCAGAAACCCATGCCATTTCCCCCTAAACCATCCAAGAAAAAGGATGATGAGCGCTTTGCTGAAATGATTAGACCTATCTTTTTGCGTATGCGTTTGACCGATATGCTTAAGACAGATCCTTATGCTAAGTACATGAAAGATATTATTACAAATAAGAGAAAGATACCAGAAGCTGAAATTTCCACCATGCTTGCTAACTATACTTTTAAGGGTGGAATACCTAAGAAACTTGGAGATCCAGGAGTACCAACTATACCATGCTCCATTAAAAGAAACTATGTTAAAAACTGCTTTATGTGATCTTGGAGCCGGTGTTAGTGTTATGCCTCTTTCTTTATATCATAGACATGAATTAAATAAGTTGACACCTACTGAAATATCTTTGCAAATGGCCGATAAATCAACTACTATACATGTCGATATTTGTGAGGACGTGCATGTTGTTGTTGCAAACGTTACTATCTTAACAGACTTTGTCATTCTTGATATTCCCGAGGATGATAGTATGTCGATTATCCTTGGTAGACTCTTTTTGAATACTACAGGTGTTGTTATTGATTGCAACAAAGGCAATGTCACTTTTCATGTTAATGGTAATGAGCATACGGTACACTTTCTGAGGAAACAACCTCAAGTTCACAGTATAAATTCTATTAGAAAAATTCCATCAATTATTATTGGAGGTTTTGAATTTCCTCTTCCTACTGTAAAGGATAAGTATGATATTATTATTATTGGGGATGTTCATATCCCCGTTGAGGTAACCTAGTGTCATTTTGATGTTTCTCCAGTTTCATGCGATTCGGAATCAGTTTGTTAACAAGACTTGATCAACCTTGTTAGTGGATTCATTTTGATGAGCATGAGATGGATGAAGTTATAAGGCACAACTCTCTATTCCCTCCTTTTACTTCCTGTTATTTAGAATTAATAAAGTAAAAATAGCATATTCTGTCTGTTTTCTGAATTATCCATGCAATAAAAAATATCCCGAAAATAAAAGTTCTCCAAATGCCTTGCAAATTAAGTATGATTTTTTTCTGGAATATTTGAGAATATCTGGCACTGAGAACACACCAGAGGGAGCCAGCACCTGGCCACAAGGGTCCAGGGCGCCCCCCCTAGGGTGCGCCCCCTGCCTCGTGGGCCCCTAGTGGCCCTCCTCCACTTGTTCCTGCACCCATGCTCTTCTTCTTCCTTCCAAAAAATCACCAACCAACTCAAGCACGAGTTCTAGCTCATTTTGCTGCCATTTTCGATCTCCTTACTCAAAGCCCCATTCACAAAACTGCTTTGGGGATTGTTCTTTGGTATGTGACTCCTCCAATGGTCCAATTAGTTTTTGTTCTAGTGCTTTATTTATTGCAAATTCTTGCTGCTAAGGTGACCCTGTTCTTGAACCTGCATGTCAAATTTATTTGGTCCCAAGTAGTTCTAATTCATGATATGGTCTCTAGGCACTTGTGGGAGTAGTTGCTATCAATTTCATTGAGTTTGGTTTACTTTTATTTTGAGTTACTAAAAGTTTCAGAAATTTTCAGAAAATGATGAGGAGATTCTTGAGGGGCTCTTCTAGCCAAAGCTCGAAGGATAAACAAATCAAGGAGAATAAAAAGCCCAGGTATAATCTTCCTCGTGTCGCGGAAGTTCGCCCGTGTGAATGGCCTTGTGATGAGTTCTTGAGAGCAGTCGGGATTTAAGATGATTTCTATTCTTTGGTTGATAATGCGGGCCTCACCGACTTCCTCCACGACCAGCTTGAACAGTATCTCTTACTCACCAATACTTTTGTGCAAAATTCACTTTCATGCTAAGAAATCACCACCTTCAGTGGAGTTTCATTTATATGATGAGGTTAGAGAGATATCACGGAGTGAGTTTTGTGCGATTTGCAAGATACCCTTTGGGGGCAGCATAGAGGAACCACATCGTAGAGATGTGGATGGTTTTATTGACATGATTACTGTAGGAGAAACTAGGAAGATTTCTGATGCAAGAATAACTAGCATACACTTTCCTGTTCTGCATTATTTTGCAATATTTGCTAGTAGATGCTTAATTGGTCACGGAAACTATGGAAACCTTAGTGTTCCTGATATTACTATTTTGTGCCATGCTTTATTTCGTGATAACACTGTTAGCTTGGGAGCTATTGTTGCTAAAATATTAAGTCTGAACCATACAAAGGGAGGTATCTATGCTTCACGCCTTGCTAAACACCTTAGGATACCTATTAGGCATTATGAGAAAGAGGAAAAGTTGTTGCCCCCTACTTTTCTAGATTATAAGAGTATGGTAGCACATGAGTTCATTGTTGAATGATGATAAAATGCTTAAGTTTAATTTGAGATTTAATAAGACTCACAATTAAACTATTATCTTGCCTGCACCCTCTTTGTTTGACTTATCTTCAGGCACGTTTCTCATCTTGCCGGAGGCTATTTATGCATACCGGGGCCAGACATCAGCTCCAGAGCCTGAGCCATAAACACCACTTGACCCTTATCGATAGTCCTTTTATCAGTGGGATCTGGAGGAGATTGCCATCCAGTGGTACTCAGATGACACTCCTCGGTACACCAGAGAGAGTAGCTCTGATCCATGGGCATAGACCAACTTAGGCCAAAAGCCTAAGCTTGGGGGAGTACGTATTTCTCACTGACATTACATTCATGTTCACACACTCATTCTAGTTGTCGGTGCTCATACTTTTTCATTGTACTATCCATGTTAGTTTATTTTATTTTATTTTCTTGCTTTCTTCTTGTGTGTTTGAATAATCTTAAGAAAAATAAAAACATTAGTAATAGCTTTTAGCTAGTTTACTTTACATGCCTGTAGTAGTATTAATTAAAAGAAAACTCAAAAATATTTCTCATTCTTCTTTTGCTTGTTGAGAGCTTTCCCGTGTAAATAGTTTTATTTCTTTTCTCTTCTTTGGGGGGTTGAAAGGAGAAGACCTTGATGGAATTGTTTAGTGGCTCTTTTATGCATAATTGATTTATTTAACCAAGGGCCCATATTACGTTGTCTTCTCTCTTGAATTGAATGCTTGCAGATTCTAGCTTAGTCCAATGCACATGCACTATTATTATTATCCACACAGTTCGGTCGTGCAAGTGAAAGGAAATAATGATGATATATGATGAAATGATTGAGATAAGAGGAGCTGGTATGAACCCGACCTATCTTGTTTTTGTAAATATGATTAGTTCATCGTTCCTGATTCAGCCTATTATGAATAAACATGTTTGCAATGACAAGTAGAGATTTTAGTTGCTTATGTCATGCTTAATTAGCTAGGAGTCTATAATGGTTTACCTTGCGTGCCAACATGCTATCAAAATGGTTGTGATGTGGAATGATAGGGTGGTATCTTCCTTTGAATGATTCGAGTGACTTGACTTGGCACATGTTCACGCATGTAGTTGAAACAAAATCAACATAGCCTTCACGATATTTATGTTCATGGTGGATTATATCCTACTCATGGTTGCACTCAGTGTCTATTAATTTCGATGCATGTACATGACTGTTGTCGCTCTCTAGTATGTCGCTTCCCAGTCTTTTTCTAGCCTTCACTTGTACTAAGCGGGAATACTGCTTGTGCATCCACTTCCATAAACCCCAAAGTTATTCCATATGAGTCCACCATACCTTCCTATATGCGGTATCTACCTGCTGTTCCAAGTAAATTTTTATGTGCCAAACTCTAAACCTTCAAATGAAATTCTGTTTGTATGCTCGAACAACTCAAATGAAATTCTATTTGTATGCTCGAACAACTCATAGGGTTGTTTGCATCTTCCATGCTAGGTGGGTTATTCTCAAGAGGAGTGGACTCCGCTCCACACTCACGAGAAAATGGCTGGTCAATGGGATGCCTAGTCCCTTGCTCAAATCAAATCAAAATAATTGCAAACAAAACTCACCCTAGATTGTTGTTAGTTGGAGGCACCCGTTGTTTCGGGCAAGCCATGGATTGATGCTTGTTGGTGGAGGGGGAGTATAAACTTTACCATTCTTTTTGGGAACCGCCTATAATGTGTGTAGCATGGAAGATATCGAGATCTCTTGGTTGTTATGTTGAAAATGAAAGTATACGA
Organism: Triticum dicoccoides; assembly: GCF_002162155.2. Taxonomy (NCBI): domain Eukaryota; kingdom Viridiplantae; phylum Streptophyta; class Magnoliopsida; order Poales; family Poaceae; genus Triticum; species Triticum dicoccoides. The sequence goes on from NC_041389.1 coordinate 551,213,410, forward strand.
CCCAAAATATTATTATCTCTGTTTCAAAAATTGAGCTCTGGCACCTCTACAAATCCCTGCTTCCCTCTACGAAGGGCCTATCTATTTACTTTTATGTTGAGTCATCACCCTCTTATTTAAAAAGCACCAGTTGGAGAGCACCTCTGTCATTTTCATGCATTACTATTAGTTTATATTGGGTATGACTATGACTGGATCTCTTTTACCATGAATTACAATGTTTAGCCAGTCCTTGATCTTTAAAGGTGCTCTGCATTTATGTTTTGCGGTCTCAGAAAGGGCTAGCGAGATACCATCTTGTTATATCATATTATGATTGTTTTGAGAAAGTGTTGTCATCCGAGTTTTATTATTATTGCTCGCTAGTTGATTATGCCATTGATATGAGTAAACACGAGACCTAAGTGTTATTGTGAGTATGGTTAGTTCATAATATTTGCTAAAAACTTGAATGTTGGCTTTACATATTGACAACAACAAGAGCAAACAGAGTTTGTAAAAGTTTTTGTTTATCACTTTCAGTTTATCAACTGAATTGCTTCAGGACAAGAAAAGGTTTAAGCTTGGGGGAGTTGATATGTCTCAGTCATATCTACTTTTCCAAACACTTTTGCCCTTGTTTTGGACTCTAACTTGCATGATTTGAATGGAACTAACCCGGACTGACGCTGTTTTCAGCAGAACTGCCATGGTGTTATTTTTGTGCAGAAATAAAAGTTCTCAGAATGACCTGAAACTCCAGGAAAGTTATTTTTGGAATTAATAAAAAATACTGGTGAAAGAATCAAGGCCAGGGGCCCATACCCTGTCCACGAGGGTGGAGGGCGCCCCCCCCTAGGGCACGCCCCCCTACCTCGTGGCCCCCTGGTGCCCCACCGACCTGAACTCCAACTCCATATATTCACATTCGGGGACAAAAAAAGAGGGAGAAGGATTCATCGTGTTTCACGATACGGAGCCGTCGCCAAGCCCTAAACTCTCTCGGGAGGGCTGATCTGGAGTCTATTCGGGGCTCCGGAGAGGGGAATTCGTCGCTGTCGTCATCATCAACCATCCTCCATCACCAATTTCATGATGCTCACCGCCGTGCGTGAGTAATTCCATCGTAGGCTTGCTGGGCGGTGATGGGTTGGATGATATTTACCATGTAATCGAGTTAGTTTTGTTAGGGTTTGATCCCTAGTATCCACTATGTTCTGAGATTGATGTTGCTATGACTGTGCTATGCTTAATGCTTGTCAGTAGGGCCCGAGTGCCACGATTTCAGATCTGAACCTATTATGTTTTCATGAATATACGTGAGTTCTTGATCCTATCTTGCAAGTCTATAGTCACCTATTATGTGTTATGATCCGTTAACCCCGAAGTGACAATAATCGGGATACTTACCGGTGATGACCGTAGTTTGAAGAGTTCATGTATTCACTAAGTGTTAATGCTTTGGTCCGGTACTCTATTAAAAGGAGGCCTTAATATCCCTTAGTTTCCATTAGGACCCCGCTGCCACGGGAGGGTAGGACAAAAGATGTCATGCAAGTTCTTTTCCATAAGCACGTATGACTATATTCGGAATACATGCCTACATTACATTACTGAACTCGAGCTAGTTCTGTGTCACCCTATGTTATAACTATTACATGAGGAATCGCATCCGACATAATTATCCATCACCTATCCAATGCCTACAAGCTTTTCACATATTGTCCTTTGCTTAGTTACTTTGCCGTTGCCACTACTACAATTATTACGAAACTGCTACTGTTACTTTTGCTACTTTTACCGTTACTTCCATACTACTTTGCTACTAAATACCTTGCTGGAGATACTAAGTTATCCAGGTGTGGTTGAATTGACAAGTCAACTGCTAATACTTGAGAACATTCTTTGGCTCCCCTTGTGTCAAATCAATAAATTTGGATTGAATACTCTATCCTCGAAAATTGTTGCGGTCCCCTATACTTGTGGGTTATCAAGGTTCCTTGCCGGCCTCCCCGGTAGGTCCCGTGGCAGTCTCCTTCGCGAATCCCTTGGCGGCCTCCTTAGCAGCAATGCTGGTGGCCTCGGCCTCGGCGTCCTTGGCGGTCTCCATGATCATGGTGTCGATGTTTGGCTGGTTTGCCAAGGAAGGATCTGAAGCCAAGGAGGGGGGAAAGGCGAGGGCAAGTTAAGAAAAGTTTAAAACAGAGGGAAGGAAAGAAGTCAAAGTGATTATGGCAAGAAGCAGAAGGCGTGTACTTACCCGCGGCAGGTGGGGAAGATGTGTCCCCTCCCCGGCAACATCTATTGCCGGGACAGAGTCACCGACGCCTGTGCCCTCCTCCTCCTCCTCCGAGCGCATGGGCTCGTCTAAATCTGAGAAAAGTTTGATACCTGAACCATAACTCAACCAAACTCACGTGAACTAGCTTGACACTTGAACCTAAACTAAACCCACGATAGCTCTCTTGCCACCCAACCAAAACCAAACTTGCTGGGAATTTTAACCAAACCAAACTGAACCAAGCCTTCAACCATGGGTTGAAACTGTTTACATAAATGCGTTCAGAACCGTTTGTAAATGGGTTAAGCACTATATTAACAGTCAACCAAAAAACAACAAGCACACTGAACCAACTTACTGCTTCACCCAACTGGAGTTTAACAATGACATCTCAAACTGAATATACATTACAAAGGACTCATATTCAGAATTGAGCATCAAGTCAACCTCTAAAGAAATGAAATTAACAAAGAAACAACACAAGTAACCAGAGCATCAGGAATCCACATCATCTAAACAAAGATAGGCTATCAAATAGACAAACTATGTAACAAGCTTGGCCATGGCTACGGCAGCCGCTAGTACTCGGCGCAGAAGTTCACATCCTTCATGAAAAAGATCATCACGATGGCCCCGACACAAGCACCCGAGAACATGAGAATGGCCATGACCTGCAAAATAACATGGACATCATTTCACTTAGAAAACACTTGCTTATCACTGGAAGCCTAGAATATATATCAACGAAAAACAGTGCTGGCAACTCCTATTACAGGTTTTGGTGGATTTATTACGTGCTAGATGAAATGAACACTCATTCCAAGAACAGAGGAAGAAATAGGGCAACAAGACTCGGCTGTGTTCCAGCCAACAAATTCAATGAACTTATGACATGCCTATGGACTGGCTGATTCATCACTCCTTTATTCATCACTCACTTCTTGTCAAGAGTGTCATATCAAACCAAAGTCCAATAGTTCTACAGACTAGTCTTGGCAATGTTTACTCGCTTAGCGACAATGGTTTTGCTTGTCCAATCACTATAATGGAAAAGAGGAGCAAGGCAAAGGCAAATCAATGATCAGGATCATATTTTTACCTTTTCTTGGTTTCATGTTTTTAGCCGTGTGCTTACTGTCCATCTCCTGCAAATGAAACAAAGGATTAATTTAAAGGCATATGAACACTTCTATAGTGCAAGTTTTATATATCCCGTTCTACACAAGTAGTAGAACCAAAATGTAAGCGGTTAACTCACCCTCCTTTGGTTTGAACAACCAATCTTTAGCAAAAACAAGAACTTCTAGCATATCAGGGTTCAAAGAGCTTCTCTTGTCGCCTAGTATCCTCTTACCACAACTGAAGGCTGATTCATATGCCACTGTGCTCAAAGGAATTGCAAGAAAGTCACGGGCTATAGATGCCAATATAGGAAACTTTTTGCCATGCCTCTTCCACCAACCCAAGACATTAAAGTCATCATCTACCTTCTCGGATGCTTCTTCCAAGTATGCATCAAGCTCAGATTTGTGTACACGTGACCTCCGATGAGACTTGTGCTGGGCAAACTCTTCTTCCAACTTCCTTTTCCCTGGAACAGGTGATCCAATAATGGTATTGCCTTGACTAGAAGGTGTTGAGTGTGCAGTGCTTGTCGCTGCAAGTAGCTCATATTCCTTGACATACTTTCTCACCCATTCTAAAGCAATCTCCACTTGTTTTGTAATTTGCTCCCCGTCGGTAGACAACTTGCAATAGAAGAAATCCAAGTAATCTTCTTTCCTCCTTGGATCCAGGAATGTAGCAATGACAAGTGCATGGTTAAACTCAATGCCCTTGCTTTTTCTACGACGGTTAGGATCTGCATTCTCCTTCTCCTCGGGATCCCAATATTTATCAAGCTTCGTTTGCATCACTGCCGCCAATTCCTTCAACACATCAGAGGTCTGCCAACCCGGATCTTTCAATGCATGGCGAATAGAAAGCACAACTGGCAGAAATGTATGTGAAGTTGGCTTCCTATGAGCTGAAACAATCAAAGTAAGCTCTTCAAAAGCTTTTAGAAACTCACAAATAGCTTTTGCCTTCTCCCATTCCTCCTCACTTGGAGAATCTATCATCTTTCTGTTGGCATAACTAGTGAGAACAGATTTGTATGTCAATGCTTCTACAAGCATTTTCCAGGTTGAGTTCCATCTGGTTGGTGTATCAACAGAGATGCCTTTCTTTGCATGTAGACCCATCCCACTTGCAGTTGTATTGAAATCTTGAAGTCTTGAAGGAGAAGAGTCAATATACTTCATCAGCTCACGTATCATGTCAATAGCTTCATGGATTATTTTCATTCCATCCTGAACCAAGATATTAAGAATGTGCGCACAACACCTGACATGCAAATGTTGACCTTCAAGGAGCAGCTCATGTTTGTGATATTTTATTAACTCCTCACATGCATTAGTATTATTGCTGGCATTATCTAGTGTCAAAGTGAATAATTTGCCTCTTATTCCCCATTCTGTTAAGCAACGAACTATTTCTTCCTCTATCGCATAGCCTGTGTGGGGATACTTCACTTCTGCGAAATTTATGGTCTTCTTCTTGTAGTTGAATTCTGCATTGATATAATGGGCGGTGATGCACATGTAGCCCAAGTCCTGTGATGATGTCCACATGTCAGATGTTAAGCAAATGCGAGAATCCAAATTTTGTAGCTCTACTTCGATATCTTTCTTCATTCCCTTATACATCTTCACTGCATCATCACAAATTGTGTGATGACCCTTGATTTGAAACGCTGGCTGCATTGAGTCAATCCATGGTTGAAGGTGGGGATCTTCAAACTTAAGAAAGGGGATCTCAGCATGGACACAATACTTGACCATGCGTTCACGACAAACTTTTTCATCAAAAACAAACAGTCCTTTGGATGGTTTCTTTTTTCATGGTGAACAAAAACCCCTGTCTGCAAGCATCTTGGATTGATCGGCAAGCCTCTGCAATATGGGTCCTCAAACTGCTAGTCCCAAACTTGGTGTGAAGTTGCGCTCCACAGTATTTGCACACAACCTTGAAATCACCATCTACAAGAACCAAATCTACTTCATAATGCTCCCATACCTTGGACCTTCTAACATGTGGTATTTGACTCGTATCCTCATCCATGGAATTAGCAGTCTCCGAACCCTCTGATGTAGACATGCCTCAAATTTTATAGCACACTGCAGGGGGAAAATATGTAGAAACTTACTGTTAGAAAATGGTAGAATATAGAGCAAGAAGGTAGTGAAAGAAGAGAGAACCAGACAGTTATTTTAGTTCCTCTGCCGACAGGATAAAAAGATGTTGGGTTTAGTACAACGTATGTATGCCGACATTAAAATGCTATAGAGTATAGTGTACATAAAGAAGTTCACGCCTCATATCTCAACAATCATCCCAATCTTATTATGGCCAAATAACCATGATAAATATGAATTACACAGCAAATCATCATACAATTTGAACCAGTGCCTGCTCTACAGGTCAAATTTTGAACCAGTACTACTTGTGAAACATAGTAATTTTACTTGGTTATAGAAGTACAGAAAGAATATTGAAGCAGCTAAAGTGTGTTAACAATGCTATATATACACATCATTTAGGGGCTATCTATGTTTTCCTCAAAAAAAAGGGGCTACATAAGCTGTGACTGCAAAGTGTAACAAATGGAATACTCTGGATCTGTATATCCTGCATCATGAATCCAACTAATGCCCAAGCTATGGAATTAACCTGGTTGTTGTTGTTGTTGTTGCATACGAGGAGGGGACCAGCAGGAGCACCTTGCTGGCCTTGCCGCCGGAGCACCTTGTCGCGGGAGGAGCAGGACCTGGTCAACAGGAGGAGCCGGTCAGAGAGAGAGAGAGAGAGAGAG
>NC_041389.1:551220025-551243011 GCF_002162155.2 Triticum dicoccoides
GAGAGAGAGGTGGGGGAGGGGGGTACCTGCCGGCGAAGGGAAGGTGGCGCGGCGGAGGAGGGGGCGACGTCGGAGGTTGACGGCGAGGCGGTGGCGCAAGGAAGTGACGGCGAGGCGGCGGCGCAAGGAGGGGGTGGCGCCTGAGGGTAACGACGAGGTGGCAGCGCAAGAAGGGGGCGGCGCCGGAGGGTGACGGCGAGGCGGCGGCGCAAGGAAGAGGCAGGGGAGCAGGGGCGGCGCTGGGGAAGAGACAGCCAGACAGGGGCAGCACCGCATCAGGGCAGCGTGTGGGTAACTGGACGCAGCGAACCGGGTTGTACCCACGGTTTGTAGCCCATATTGCATCAAATGGTTTCAGCCCATAACCAACTATACCCAAACTGGTTCCTCTCAAAACTGAAACCAAACCAAACTTAAGAAAGGCTTAGCCCAATAAGACCTAAACCAATCAAGCCCATAATAAAAACCAACCCATTTAAACCAGTTTTTCCAAAACCACTCCCAGATTTAGGCTCGTCGGTAGGTGCCCTTGCCGGGGACGCCCCTCTGGTTGGCGTAGTCGACGGAGGAGGCGTGTCGAGGGCGGTCCTTAGGGGCTCCTCCTGCTGCTGCTCCCTTCCTACAGTCCCGGCAAGGTCACCAATAAGAAGACACGCTCCAACGCCCGCCGGCAAGAAATAAGTCGCAAACTTACGTTGGGGCTGGAATGGGGGCTGCGCCCGGGGGCTGGACTCCGGGTTGTTGAAGATCATCCCCGACACACGAGGAGTGCTTATCGGGGGTTCAGCACTCGTCGAGGCCCTGGCTCTTTTCACCCTCTGAGCCAGCGTCTCCGTGTCGCTGCAACAATGAAACCAAATCAAGATAAAGTGATTCGAGTAAGGAATCAAAGAATAGATGAGGGAAGCAGAGTACATACTCGTCCTCCTCTTCTTCTGCCCTCCTCTTTTTCCTCGAGCTGAATGACCCAAGGTCATACTTGGCCGCTAGGACGGAGCCCGCCGGGGAAGGAGATGGAGTCCTTACACGCTCGACCATGGGGGAAGCGACGGCGCATCTGCTCAAGGAGGAAGAAGCGGCGGCACGTCTGCTCGAGGAGGAGGCAGCGGCTGCGGCCCTCTTCGCTGCAGCTGCCTCCTCCAGCACCTCTGCGGCTACGCGCCTCGTTTGGCGCATGGGCTCCGCCTGAGCACCTTGCCGCTACGTGGCCTCGACGGGGCGGACTGGCTCGTCAGAACTGGTCCGCCGCAAGACGCGCCTCTTCTTCGGGGCCGAGGGCTCGTCCGCCCCGGACGCCTCCTCGACCGGCTCTTCGGCCGCCTCCGCGGTAGGAGGGCCCCGACACCAGCACCACTGGTCTCCCTGGAGGGCTCCACCCACTTGAGGAATCTTTGCTCCTCTTAGGCCTCTTTGGCCTCGTCCTCCATGGTACCACAGCTACCAACCTCCGTGGCAAGTTCTGTCTCCTTTACCCGGGCAGCAATATACGCTAACACTTCATTGGTGGTGGCCCAGATGAACTCTGGCTCGGCATGGACGGTGCCCTCCGACAAGTTGTCGAATAACTGCTGCATCAGCTCCGCCCCTGGCTTGGCCCAGGTTTGCTCCAGGCCGTGAGCATTGAAGGCGGGCATCACAGCAATGATTTCGGTCCGGCGGGAGTTGTTGCTCAATGGATGCACCCATGCCGGCAACCTGAATGGGTGGCCAGTCTTGCCAGCCTTTGCGGCCTTGTCGGTCCTCTCGGTGTTGCCATCCTTGTCGATCTTAAGATGGAAGAGCCTCTGGCAGATGAATGCATGATGCATCGCCGTGAAGTTGTGCTTCAGGATGGGGCGGAGCCTCATGATATCCGCGGTGTTCCTCGAATCCCAGGTCGGCCTTCCCTTCTGGTGCAAGGGAGCAACGCGGTGGCGGATGAAGTCGGCCTCGATCATCTCCAGTGTGAGGCCGGCAGAGATGAGGCGGAGGATTCTGGTGGTGGCGACCATGAGCTTCGCGTCGTTGGGGTCAGGGTCGCTCCAGTCGTTACCACGGACTGGCGAACTTTGGCGGACCTCGCAAAACAGCCGTGGCTCTTTCTCCACAATCTAGCACCACATGCCTCGCCATTCTTCCCACCATTCCTTCTGGAAACCCTTAGGGTATGCGCCCTTGCACAGAGGTCTCGGGATCCAAGCAACGGAGCCAGTAATGGCGTCCCCTTGCTGGATGCGGGGGACGAAGTAATGGCGAAAGAGCGTCGTACTGGGGTGGAATCCGACGAAGCCCTCGCATAGGTGGGCAAAGAGAGCCATACATGCCACAGCGTTCGGTGTAAAATCCAGGAGATGGAAGCCGCAGGTGTGCATGATATCATTAAAGAAATCTGAGAAGGGGGGTGTTGACGCCTGATTTTGGCAAGATACAGAGTGAAAGGGTTTTCAGCATGAAAAGTTTTACATCACCGAGTGGAACAACTTTGATGTTTAGGTTATCATCGTCCGACTCCATCTTAGGGCCGAAATTGTATTCCGAGTGGCAGAATTCAATTTTCCGAGTGGTTTTCGGACGATCATGCCTTCAAGACGACCTCGGATGAAGGAGTACTCTAAAGTAATTGTCTTCGTCTTGTCGAGGCAATTGATTTTTATATATAAATCATCTCAATCCGAGTTCATATGCAAAAGTTAGAGGCAATACACTGCAGACCAAAGCTGAATGGAAATATGGTGCGAAGTACCAGACACCATGTCTGATCGGTCGCGCGAGCAATTAGGCCCTTAAGAAGTCCTTGAATCGGAAAAACTTCAACACGAGAAAGTTTGGTCTCGTCGAGCCGATCGATTTTCATATATAATTCGTCTCAATCCGAGGTCGTGTGAGACCTGGGGAGACAAATCAAGATCAGGCTATGTTTTTGGTCGAGTGAAAAGCTTACCATCCGAGTGAAAATTCACCGGTCGAGTGAAATCTTACCTTTCGGGTAAAAACTTACCGATCAAGTGAAAGCTTACTTTTTGACTTACCGGTCGAGTGAAAGTTTGATATCGGAGTGAACACTTACCGGTCGAGTGAAAGCTTAAACTTTCGAGTAAAAACTTACCGGTCGAGTGAAAGTTTGACATCCGAGTGAACTTATTATCATCTGAGTGAAGATATTACCGTCGGAATGAAAACTTGCCGATTGAGTAAGAGATTACCTTCCGAGTGAAAATATAGTCATCCGAGTGGAATATTATCTTTCGAGTGAAAGATTCTAACATCCGAGTGAAAAAGTCCAGTCGGACGATCCGAGTGACTCTAGTATCCGAGTGGATGAGCTCGAATCCGAGTGAAACTGAACATGTGCCCGAAAGTTTATCAAGATGACCTCGGATAAAGAAGTGTTCAATACAGAAGTTGTGCGTATCATCAAGACGGTAAACTTTGGTTTTGGCGTCATCATCATCAGAGATAGTATATGGCCTGCAAATTCACTACAAGACTCGGATAATTCAGTCTACTGCAAGACCGAGTCCGACTGGAAGGTAAAGATGACCTCGAAAAGTATTCAAGATTGCCTTATTTGAAGAAGTGATCAACATGAGAGTTGTTCGTATCGTCGAGGCGCACAAGTTTGGTATTTGGTCCGTCTCGATCGGAGGTCATATGGAGGCTCGACGGCCCGCACGAGGAGGAAGACAGAAGTTGGGCCAGATTCAGACTGAATCCGAGTTGGAATAGAACTAGGACTCTAGGATGCGAATTGATGTAATTTTTCTTGTAAGGAAAGCCTAGATGAATCCTTTACTTGTACGGGAAGTCCAGCCGGCTCTTATATATGTTGGGGGTGACGGCCGATTGAACAACACACAATCGAACAAATCAATATACTACTTTTTCATCTACATTTTATCTCTCCACCGTTTTTCTCTCTCGTTCTTCGCTGTTCTTCGTGTTTGAGAGCTGCGAATCTTGAGGCTCTAGGGTCGAGCGAATCGACCTAGGGCAGCCCATAGACGCCGCACTCCCTGACGGGGTCCCTCCCGGGGGTGTGGGGTTTCGGGTCTGCAAAAGCACCCGCCGACTGTCTTGCGTATCGCGCTGTCGGTCGGGTCTCCTTCGACGTGAGCTGCGGTGCATCACCCCCGGCGTCAAGGGTACACGTGACGTGTTCGTGTGTCAACACACTTTTTGGCGACTCCGCTAGGGAACGAAGATCAATCATCATCATCCACCATGTCCGATCTTCCCAAGCCATCCGAGGTAGACGCCGATAACATCATTAAGCCCAGTCTTGATGAGATATCGGCTGATCATCGCCAAGTCTATGAGGAGTACAAGAAGGCGCGCGAAGAGAAGGATTTGCAGGAGTTCCTTGCAAAGTTCAAGAAGGATCGCCAAGGCAACATTACTCCGATTGAGGAAATCAATTTCCCTCCTCTTCAAGCCGAGCAGGTTAAACCCTCTGTAAGTACTGCCTTTTCTCCTGAGCAGTGGGCTGAGATTGAAAATCGTATTGCTGATGGTAACAATCTAGTCTATCAAACTTTCATAGAAAATACTAATGCTCAGAAGAATACATCTCAATCGACTAGTGGTAATGATGGTGTAGCTGCTAGTGTGCAAAACCCTAGTCTGGCTTTACCTATTTCATCGACGCCTCCCGTGCCAATGGCTTATTATCCTACCCAAACAAATCAGATTGTGGCTGCACCCATTAATCCTATTATGAGCATGCCAGGTTCGGTGGCAACGCCGAACCCAACCTTACCTACAGCTACAACCACTCGACCACTAGCAAATTATGGGTCGACATACATGCCACAGTTCCTACCTACAACTAGTAGTCCTACTCCTCCTATGCCATTGCCACAAGTTTCATCGTCCACTATGGATGATGGTCTAGCTAATCTTAGAGAGGAGATGGCTAAGATGCTTCGAGAGAATTTTGAGGTTGAGTTACCTCGGAATCGGATTTACCAAAAGCCGTACCCCGAGTACCTTTATGCCATCCAGTGCCCTCCAGGATATAAAATTCCAGATTTTGTTAAGTTCAATGGAGAGGGCACAAAAACCACATGGGAGCATGTTAGTCAATACTTGGCACAATTAGGTGAAGCAGGCTCACTAAATGAGTTGAAAGTGCGTTTATTTCCTTTATCATTAACTGGTACCGCATTTTCATGGTTTTCTTCTTTACCACATGGTTCCATTCGAGTTTGGTCGTAGCTAGAGCAGAAATTTCATGATCACTTTTACAACGGCGACAATGAACTCAAATTGTCACATCTAACATCGGTTAAATAGAAGCATGATGAATCGGTCTCCGATTACGTCAAGAGATTCAGAGAAACGAAAAACCGATGTTTTAGTTTGGTGATAACCGAGAGAGACTTGGCAGACCTAGTGCTGAGTGGTTTGAGAACTCCCATTAGAGAAAATCTAGAAGGCTATGAGTTCTTAAATATTAACCAAGTCTTACAAAGGGCTTTGGCTCAGGAAAGCCGAAGCAAAGATATCAAAGAAGTGCATAGATACAAAGCCGATCGTCCAAGGATGAATATGGTGGAATATGATAGTGATCACTCGGACGATGAGGGTGATGTTTTTGCTACTGAATTTGTTTGGCCATCTAAGGCCAAACCCTTTACTTGCAATGATCTGAAACCGATTTATAAGAATCGTGATGAAGAGATGAAGTTTACTTTTAACATTGCTAAGTGTGATAGAATATTTGATGCTTTGCTGCAGGCTAAGATTATTAGAATATCTCATAGTTTACCGCCGTTTGAAGAGCTAAAACAACGTGCTTATTGCAAGTATCATAATTCTTTTTCTCATGCTACTAACGATTGCAATGTTTTTCGACGACAGATACAATCGGCCATTAATGACGGACGATTGAACTTTTCTGAGATGCAAGTTGATAAACAGCCCTTTCCAATGAACACCATGGATTTAGAAGGGAAGAAGCTGCTCATTCAGCCGGAGGTAACCGAATCTGCTAATAAAGCTAATGTCATTGTTGGTGAGCCCAGAAAGACAAGGAGGGCGACAAGGTTTTGGGGAGACATGTTGTGCTTGATAAGCAACCCGATGGCAAGGAAGTGATCAAGATCACCATCAAGAATCCTACGCTCGGGGGGCAAACACAGGTGCAACAGGACACTCGAGTTAAATTTGTCAAGCCCAAGAGTCCAGAAGTTGGCAAATGGAAGAGGAATGAAGCTAAAGTGCAACGCAAGCGGATCAAGCCAACTTTTGATATGTTGCTGTCCAAATATGCTAATCAGTCGGCTGGTTCCAGCTCTAACCGGCCATCATACTTGAAACGTCCAAGGTCACCATCAGATGATATATTCAGTCAGTATGTGAAACCGAGTGGACCAAGGGCACAGTTTTCAGAAGAGCGGAGGCAATCTGTGTGGAATCGACTTGATTACTCATATAATGGCCGACTGAACATCAGTGACTATCAGTCAGCTGGTCAAAATATGCGACCGAGTGGAAAATATCCTAGTTTAAGAATGCACCCAGGTGGAAGCTATCCAAGTGAAAAAATGTGGCCAAGTAGATTCCATCCGACTGAATTCCATCCGAATGACATCCATCCGAGTGGATTCCATCAGAGTAAAAAGGTGTGCCCGAGTGGAAATTTCATGCATCTGGAAAGTCGAAAAGAATGGCGTGTTAAATCACCAGATGCTGCAGTAGTTGACTCGGGAAAAGGCAAGGGAAAAATGGATGTCGACTCACTTGTCTTGGGCGCCGAAACATTCCCCATACAGCAGCCGACTGTGCATAACCGCACAACTGAGTTGATACTTATTATCGTGCCAAAACACTCGGCTAATGACTATGAAGCAAGCACCAGCCAAGTAAAGGTGAGAGATGCTAAATACACTCGACCAAAGTGGTGTCCTCCAGGGCTAACAAAGACACAGAAGAGGAAACTACAGAGGTTAAGGAGTCAAGAGATGGCAGAGCAGGAGGCTGAGAAGCAAAGGGATAAGTTGTTCAATGACACTCGGCCCATGGTTCCAACAAAACAAGTGTGGAGGCCTAAACAAATACAAGATACATCAGCTTCTACATCTATCACAGAAGTGCCTACACCACCCAAGGAAGACGATGCGATAGCTATTACATCGTCTGTGACACTTCTTACTTCTCCTTCACTCAGTCAGATTTCAGAATCGGTCGATCCACTTGAAGAAGAGGCTGATATGTTGGACTATGAGTCTACACCGGTTCATGAAGGTATGGATATCAATATGGTATATTACTTACCTGCTGAGTTTCGTGCTATAGATGAGGAAGGGGAAGTGGCTCAGCTAGATTTTGGCCCTAAAAACGCAATATTCGAGAAGCCAAAAGAACCGGTAACACATTTGAAACCGTTGTATCTCAAAGGTCATATCAATGGATCGCCACTCAGTCGAATGCTTGTTGATGGTGGTGCTGTGGTAAATCTTATGCCCTATTCGGTCTTTAAAAAACTGGGTTTGCCCGATGAAGAGCTGATGAAGACGAATATGGTGCTCAACGGATTTGAAGGCAAAGAGAAAACTGAAGCCAAAGGTGTAATGTATGTGGAGCTTATAGTCGGAAGCAAAACTTTGGCTACTGCATTCTTTGTCGCTGAGGTGCAAGGTAACTACAATGTCATACTAGGCCGTGATTGGGTTCATGCAAACCAGTGCGTGCCATCCACTATGCACCAGTTTTTGATTCAGTGGGTTGATGATGAAGTGGAAGTTATTCATGCGGATAACTCAGCATGTGTTGCTTTGGCCGATGCATCGGTGGATTGGCAACATCCCAATGCTACTTGCTTGACGGGACGTGACTTATCAGAGTTTGATTTTCTCAGCACGACCAATAATGGTTTTGTGCCCGTATCTTTAAAGCCGACTGAATGCAATCGGCTCCAAGGTTTGATATGTTTCAATGGATTCTAGTTCCGAGTGGTTACAAAAATGTCTTGTAAAATATTGGACCAGCGAGAACGATATGTATGAATCTATTGAGGAGTTGGATGACATGGATAAACTTGGACAAGGTTTTACATAGGCCGATCCGTTAGAAGAGGTAGATATCGGAGACGGATCAGTCAGTCGACCGACATTTTGTAAACAAAAATTTGAAAGCCGATTGTAAAGCTAGATTAATCGAGCTATTGAAAGAATATGTTTGTTGCTTTGCATGGGAATATCATGAGATGCCAGGTTTAAGCCAAGATCTAGTAGAGCATCGGTTACCCATAAAGACCGGTTTTAGACCATATAAACAGTCGACCAGAAAGTTTAATCTGAAAACATATGACCGGATCAAGGAAGAGATTGGTCGACTGCTTGAAGCTAATTTCATTCGACCTTGCAGGTATGCCGAGTGGATTTCTAACATTGTCCCAGTGGAAAAGAAGGTATTTGGCAAGTTGAGGGTGTGCATTGACTTCAGAGATTTGAATAGGGCTACACCCAAAGATGAGTATCCCATGCCAATAGCCGATATGCTTATTAATGATGTTTCTGGACATAAAGTTATTAGCTTTTTAGATGGTAATGCCGGATACAATCAAATCTTTATGGCCAAAGAAGACATGTATAAAACAGCTTTTCGATGTCCTGGTTTCCTTGGTTTATTTGAGTGGACAGTGATGACATTCGGATTAAAAAATGCTGGAGCCACATATCAAAGGGCTATGAATTTGATTTTTCATGATTTACTCGGTATCATACTTGAAGTTTATATTGATGATATTGTTATCAAATCGGATGCTTTTGAATCTCACTTGGCCGATTTGCGTTTAGCTTTTGAAAGAATGAAGAAGTATGGACTGAAGATGAATCCTTTGAAACGGCGTGTTAGCTGGCAAATTTTTGGGTTTCATTATTCATGAAGATGGCATCGAAATTGATCCCAAAAAGATAGAGGCCATACAGAAAGTGGAGGCTCCAACATGCAAGAGAGATATGCAAAAGTTCCTTGGCAAGGTCAATTATTTGAGAAGGTTCATAGCTAATCTGTCAGGGAAAGTTGATGCATTTACTCATATCCTTTGGTTAAAGAATGATGTTGATTTCACTTGGGGGGCAAAACAGCAAGAAGCCTTTGATATGATCAAGAATTATTTGTGCACTCCTCTGGTGATGAAAGCACCCAAGCATAGAGAGCCTTTTAAGCTTTATATCGCAGCAGAGGAAGGTGTTATTGGTGCTGTTTTGACTCAAGATACCGAAGGAAAAGAGCATGCCATTACGTATTTGAGCAGACGCTTATTGGATGCCGAGACAAGGTATACATCTATTTAAAAACTATGTCTATGCTTATATTATGCTTGCACAAAATTGAGACATTACCTAGTGACGAGTGCTTGTGTAGTAGCTTGTCAAACCGATGTCATTAAGTACATGTTGCATAGGCCAATTCTTAGTGGTAGAATTGGCAAGTGGGCTTATGCTTTGATTGAATATGATTTGGCTTATGAATCTCTAAAATGCATGAAAGGCCAAATTGTTACTAATTTCATTGTTGAACATCGGATTAATGACAAGCATGATGTTGATATGAACCTTGTTTCATTAGTGCCATGGAGATTATACTTTGATGGTTCAGTTTGTAGCAATGGCCAAGGTGTTGGTATTGTTTATATATCTCCTCATGGTGCTGTTTTTGAAGCCTCATGCCGCTTAGAATATTTTTGCACAAACAATCAAGACGAATATGAAGCATTGTTATTCGGTTTAGAGATGTTACTTGCTATAGGTGTTACACATATTGAGGCTTACGGTGATTCGTTACTAGTGGTGCAGCAAATATCCAGAGTCTTTCAGTGTTTGGACGAATCACTTAATGTTTATCTTGATAAATGTCTAGATATAATTTCTACTTTGGATTGTTTTAGCATTGCACATATATCTAGACATGACAACTGGAAAGCAAATGAGTTGGCATAGCAAGCATCTGGATATCATGTTGATCATGGCATGTTTCATATCTCTCAAAGGCCGATGTCTTGTCTTGCCAATATGGGAGAGGCCGAACCTGAACCCATTGATTCGGCCATTAACAAAAAATCTAGTGCAGGTGATAATTCCGACTGGAGAAAGCCCATTGTTGATTACTTGTGCAATCTGAGTGAAAGGGTGGACAGGGCTGTTTGGCGTATGGCTTTCAAGTATACAATGAGAGATGATGGTCTTTATCATCGAACAGTCGATGATGTTCTTCTAAAGTGTTTGGATGAGGACCAGACAAGAGTTGCTATGGGAGAAGTACATGAAGGTATTTGTGGCACTCACCAGTCGGCTCCCAAGATGAAATGGTTATTGCGATGTGCTGGGTTTTATTGGCCGACTATGATTAATGATTGCTTCAGATATTATAAAGGGTGTGAAGCTTGTCAAAAGTTTGGTGATATTCAATTGGCTCCTGCTGCTATGTTACATCCTATTATCAAACCGTGGCCTTTCAAAGGTTGGGGTTTAGATTTCATTGGACAAATTCACCCGTCTTCCTCAAAAGGGCATCGGTTCGTATTGGTGGCAACTAATTATTTCACTAAATGGTCTGAAGCAGTACCTCTCAAGAACATGACACATACGGAGGTAATTCAATTCATAACCGAACACATTATTCATAGATTCGGTATTCCTCAAGCATTGACTACAGATCAAGGTTCATCTTTTATGTCACATCAAGTCAGAGAGTTTGCCGAATCTTATAATATAAAGTTGCTCAATTCCTCTCCGTATTATGCCCAAGCTAATGGACAAGCCGAGTCTAGCAATAAAATTTTAATCAAGCTCATCAAGAAGAAGATTGAGGATAATCCGAGGAGATGGCATGAGTTGTTGTCCGAAGCTTTATGGGCACATAGAATTTCAAGGCATGGTGCTACGAGGGTAACTCCATATGAGCTAGTATATGGTCAAGAGGCCGTTTTACCAGTGGAAGTAAATTTGAATGCTTTGGGAATAGCCAAACAAAATGATTTATCGGCAGTAGACTTATATAACTTGATGATGGACAATATTGATGAAGTTGCCGATAAACGTTTGGTTGCTTTGAATTCCATAGAGAGAGACAAGTTGAGGGTTGCAAGAGCTTACAATAAGGAAGTTAAGTTGAAGAATTTTCAAGTTGGTGATCTCGTCTGGAAAGTTATTCTGCCGATTGGTTCAAGAGATAGAAAATTCGGGAAGTGGTCTCCAAGTTGGTAAGGTCCTTTTAGGATTACAAGAGTTGTTCCCGGAAATTCATATTTGGTGGAATCAATACAAGGGGCATTGTTACCCCGAGCTCTCAACGGAAAAAATTTGAAGAAGTACCACCCGAGTGTGTGGCAGGAAGCCTGAGTAGGCAATGGCCGATATACGATTATTGCCCTTAGCACAAGCATGGCCGATACATAATTATCTCCCTGAGGAAAATAAATGGTCGATGGAGTGTTAACATCGTCCTTAGAACAAACAATATGCATATTATTTTTCGGCGTGCAAGCTTTGCCGAAAAACAGGGGGGCATGTGTTGACGCCTGATTTTGGCAAGATACAGAGTGAAAGGGTTTTCAGCATGAAAAGTTTTACATCACCGAGTGGAACAACTTTGATATTTAGGTTATCGTCGTCCGACTCCATCTTAGGGCCGAAATTGTATTCCGAGTGGCAGAATTCAATTTTCCGAGTGGTTTTCGGCCGATCATGCCTTCAAGACGACCTCGGATGAAGGAGTACTCTAAAGAAATTGTCTCCGTCTCGTCGAGGCAATCGATTTTTATATATAAATCATCTCAATCCGAGTTCATATGCAAAAGTTAGAGGCAATACATGCAGACCAAAGCTGAATGGAAATATGGCGCGAAGTACCAGACACCATGTCTGATGGGTCGCGCGAGCAATTCGGCCCTTAATAAGTCCTTGAATCGGAAAAACTTCAACACAGGAAAGTTTGGTCTCGTCGAGCCGATCGATTTTCATATATAATTCGTCTCAATCCGAGGTCGTGTGAGACCTGGGGAGACAAATCAAGATCAGGCTATGTTTTTGGTCGAGTGAAAAGCTTACCATCCGAGTGAAAATTCACCGGTCAAGTGAAATCTTACCTTTCGGGTAAAAATTTACCGATCGAGTGAAAGCTTACTTTTTGACTTACCGGTCGAGTGAAAGATTGACATCGGAGTGAAAACTTACCGGTCAAGTGAAAGCTTAAACTTTCGAGTAAAAACTTACCGGTCGAGTGAAAGTTTGACATCCGAGTGAACTTATTATCATCTGAGTGAAGATATTACCATCGGAATGAAAACTTGCCGATTGAGTAAGAGATTACCTTCCGAGTGAAAATATAGTCATCCGAGTGGAATATTATCTTCCGAGTGAAAGATTCTAACATCCGAGTGAAGAAGTCCAGTCGGACGATCCGAGTGACTCTAATATCCGAGTGGATGAGCTCGAATCCGAGTGAAACTGAACATGTGCCCGAAAGTTTATCAAGATGACCTCGGATAAAGAAGTGTTCAATACAGAAGTTGTGCGTATCATCATGGCGGTAAACTTTGGTTTTGGCGTCATCATCATCAGAGATAGTATATGGCCTGCAAATTCACTACAAGACTCGGATAATTCAGTCTACTGCAAGACCGAGTCCGACTGGAAGGTAAAGATGACCTCGAAAAGTATTCAAGATGGCCTTATTTGAAAAAGTGATCAACATGAGAGTTGTTCGTATCGTCGATGCGCACAAGTTTGATATTTGGTCCATCTCAATTGGAGGTCATATGGAGGCTCGACGGCCCGCACGAGGAGGAAGAAAGAAGTTGGGCCAGATTCAGACTGAATCCGAGTTGGAATAGAACTAGGACTCTGGGATGCGAATTGATGTAATTTTTCTTGTAAGGAAAACCTAGATGAATCCTTTACTTGTACGGGAAGTCCAGCTGCCTCTTATATATGTTGGGGGTGACGGCCCATTGAACAACACACAATCGAACAAATCAATATACTACTTTTTCATCTACGTTTTATCTCTCCACCGTTTTTCTCTTTCGTTCTTCGCTGTTCTTCGTGTTTGAGAGCTGCGAATCTCGAGGCTCTAGGGGCAAGCGAATCGACCTAGGGCAGCCCATAGCCTCCGCACTCCCTGACGGGGTCCCTCCCGGGGGTGTGGAGTTTCGGGTCTGCAAAAGCACCCGCCGACTGTCTTGCGTATCGCGCTGTCAGTCGGGTCTCCTTCGACGTGAGCTGCGGTGCATCACCCCCAGCGTCGAGGGTACACGTGACGTGTTCGTGTGTCAACAGGGGGACAGAGTCCGTAGGAGAAGTAATCGACAAAGAGAGGATAAATGTCCGGGCCAGGCTTGGCGAAGTGAGCGGGAATGACCTGGGTGGCGGGATGTCCCATCGTCTCTCTCCCCCACAAGCACTGGAACTGGTCCATGAGTGAAAGCACATCGATCGACGGAGCAAAGAGGGCGTGCTTCTTTCGCATCTTCGCCAGCTCACTTTCCGGCACCTCCTTCCCCGCGGCGGCCTAGGCCGCTCCCTTGGCCTTGCTAGCTTTAGGCGCCATGGCGGCTAAGAAAGAGGCAGGGAACCAATGGAGGCACGGCAGTGGTAGGCAAGGGCGCGGAGCTCTAGTTCGGATTTGGGGACTAAGAGGGGAACGGCGGTTTCGAGATTGGGAGAAGCAGAGAAGCTAAATGAGCAGTGCCCCGACGGTTTTTCCCTTTTTATGGGGAAGGCGCAGGCCAGCTCTTTACCATTTACTGTGGGGTGACGCATGCATGCCACGCCCATCCCACGCACGACCCCCATGTCACGCACTCAACGCGGGTCGTGGGAAGCGCAACTGCCAGAAAGATCGTGGCGATTCATCTCTGCCACGCCCACCCGCGCACTGCTTTGGGCATGGCCCAACTGCACATTGCGCTTATATGTGGCCCAGGCCCGGGGGCTCCTGTCGGTGTACAAAAGTATGGGTACTTCTGTACCCCTTACTTTTGCACGGACGGTGGTAGCCACGCCTACGTCGGGGCTTGATAAGACAGAGACTTTTGCACGGACGGTCGTAGCCACGCCTACGTCAGGGCTTGATAAGACAGAGAAGGACGACAGGAGGCAAGACAAGACACGGAGACCACCAAGACATATGCTCAAGGTAACGAGCAACAAAAGGCTAGCAAGGCCACGCCCGGCAATAAGCCTTGCCAGAGCGACCAGCAAGGCCCCTCCGGCAAGCTCCTTGCTGGGACAGCTTGCGAAGAGACCAGCAGGGCCATCACCCTTGAAGTTGAGAGCTCTGACACCATCGACAACGTTAAGACCAAGATATGGAAAGCACATGCTCGATAGCGTGCAAATCCTCATAAAGGTTGATGGCCCACGGATCCACGTGGGATCAGAAGACGAAAACCCCCAGCAAGACCCTTGCCGGGGATGACTCCAAGACCCCCCGCAAGCCTTGCCGGGGACGATCGCTGGGCTGCGGCCAGGCCCGCGCCCGGCAAGGTTTTGCCACCTCACCACCACTCCAGTGCGACGGCAGGCATGCCAACTAAGCAGGCGCCTGCATGGCGGCATGCACATCTTCATGGAAGCGTACTGTTGCGCCAACACAGCAGCTGGTTGGCCAGCATGGCGCTGCATGCCACATCGACCCGGGCGCGTGTCAAGGCAAGAAGGAGCGGCGAGGGACGAGACAGCCTCTGTTGCCCTCCCCAATAAAGAAAGAGGACACGTAGGCAATGCATTAAATGCGCTTGTCCTACGTTGACCAAGCGATAAGCTCGATCGCCTTAGCTTGCCACCTCCTGTGTGCCATTGTGGCAACCCCTTTTGCCTATAAAAGGAAGCCCAAGGTGCACAGAGAGAGGATTCGGACTTTTGGATAAAGCACGCATCATAGCTAGTTCAAAAGCTCAAGAACACACATATAACTAGAAAAGGTAGGACTAGGGTATTACGCATCTCTGCGGGCTGAACCTGGATAAAAATCCCCTGTGTGCTAGCGGCTCGACCTGCTCTTCGTGAAAGTAATCCCCCGCCAAATGCAGAAGGGATCCTTGTGACCCCATAGGTGATCGGGGGTAACCGATCACCTATGGGGTCACAAGGATCCCTTCTACATTCAGCGGGGGGTTAGTTGCACGAAGAGCAGGTCGAGCCGCTAGCACACAGGGGATTTTTATCCAGGTTCGGGCCGTGGATATGCATAATACCCTAGTCCTGCTTTGTCAGATTACATGTGTGTTCTTGAGCTTTTGCACTAGCTATGATGTGTGCTTTGTCCAAAAGTCTGAATCCTCTCTATGTGCGCCTTAGGCCTCCTTTTATAGGAAAAAGGGGTTGCCACAATTCCACACATGAGGTGGCAAGCTAAGGCGATCGAGCTTATCGCTCGGTCAACATAGGACAAGCGCATTTAATATGTTGCCTATGTGTCCTCTCGCTTTATTGGGGAGGGTAACAGAAGTCGTCTCATCCCTCGCCGCTCCTTCTTGCCTTGACACACGTCCGGGTCGACGAGGCATGTAGCACCATGCTGGCCAACCAGTTGCTGCGTTGGCACAATGGTAAGCTTCCACAAAGATCTGCATGCTGCCACGCAGGCGCCTGCTTAGTTGGCACACCTATCGTCGCATTGGAGTGGTCGTGAGGTGGCGAAACCTCGCCGGGTGCGGGCCTGCCCGCAGCCCAGCGATCATCCCCGGCAAAAGTCGTCCCCGACAAGGGTCTTGCCGGCGGTTTTCGTCTTCTGATCCCACGTGGATCCGTGGGCCGTCAACCTTTATGAGGATTTGCATGCTATCGAGCATGCACTTTCCAGATCTTGGTCTTAACATTGTCGATGGTGTCAGAGCTCTCAACTTCAAGGGTGCTGGCCCTGCTGGTCTCTTCACAAGCTGTCCCGGCAAGGAGCTTGCTGGGGGGCCTCGCAGGTTGCTCCGGCAAGGCTTGTCGTCGTGTGTGGCCCTGGTAGACTTCTGTTGCTCGTTACCTTGAGCATCTGTCTTAGTGGTCTCCGTCTCTTGTCTTGCCTCCTGCCGTACGTCCTTCTCTGTCTTCCCAAGCCCTGTCGTAGGCGTTGCTACGACCGTCCATGCACAAGTAAGGGGTACAGAAGTACCCATACTTTTGTACACCAACAGGAGCCCCCGGGCCTAGGCCACATATAAGCGGAAGGCGTAGTTGGGCAGGCCGAAAGCAGTGTGCAGGCGGGCATGGCAGAGACGAATCGCCACGATCTTTCTGGCAGTTGCGCTTCCCACGACCCGCGTTGAGTGCGTGACGTGGGGTTCATGCACGGGGTGGCCTCAGCATGCTTGCGTCATCTCGCAGTCGATAGTAAAGAGGCGGCCCATGCTTCCGTTATTAAAAAGAAGGAATCTGCAGGGGCTCTACTCATTTACTAAGTGGACTCGGGTCGCAGCTTGCATGGCGTCGTACCCCATGATCACGGGGTGGGAATCGGTCGTCCCCCCTATCCTCACGCCCCCCCTCCACTTTGCCACACATCCTCCATGCATTGGAAAGGGTAGGCGGTGGATGCGGAAGATGTGGGCATTAATGCCGAGGCGAAAAACCAGGTGTTTGTTGATTGGGGGAGTGGGTCGGTTCCGATTCCCCGTGCTTCAAGAGGCCGCATTGGTTGTGCGGGGGCCTTCCCTTTTTGGCGTCAACTTGTTTGAATTCTTGGCGGACTGAACGCGCCAAAGAACAAGGTCGCCTTTCTCAAGGCTTCGGGCATGAACCTTGCGGCTATGATAGCGGCGCAAGGCTTGCTGGTAGCGAGCGGCTCGCACAGCATCTCGAAGATGATCTTCCTCGAGGAGCGTTGCATCATCTTGGTGCAACTGCTCTTGCTCAAGCTCATCATAAGCGAGCACTCGAGGTGACCCGTATATGAGTTCAGTGGGGAGAACTGCTTCTGCCCCGTAAACTAGGGCAAATGGTGTCTGGCCAGTGGCTCGACTCGTTCTTATTGACAAAGAACCGTTGGCAATTCATCAATCCAGCGCCTTCCACACTTGCGCAGCTTGTCAAAGGTTCTTGTTTTTAGACCTCGCAACACTTCAGCATTTGCTCTTTATGCTTGTCCATTGCTCCTTGTATGAGCAACAGAAGCAAAGCATACCCTGCTGCCAAGGTCCTGGATATACTGCATGAAGGTGCGGCTTGTGAACTGTGTGCCATTGTCAGTGATGACTCTGTTTGGCACACCAAAACGGTAGACGAGTCCCTTGAAGAACTTGACGGCTGACTATGTTGTCACCTTCCTCCCCCGCTCCACTTTCGCCCACTTTCTGAACTTGTCAATCGCGACATACAAGTACTCAAAGCCCCCAACAGCACGGGGAAAGGGGCCCAGTATGTCGAGCCCCCAGACCGAAAATGGCCAGGAGAGGGGGTTGTTTGAAGGGCTTGAGCTAGCTAATGAAGCTTCTTTGACTGAAACTGATCCCCTACCTGGCGCGCCAAAGATGTCGGGCAAACCGATCACCTATGGGGTCACAAGGATCCCTTCTACATTCGGCGGGGGATTAGTTGCACGAAGAGCAGGTCGAACTGTTAGCACACAAGGGATTTTTATCCAGGTTCGGGCCGCGGAGATGCATAATTCCTAGTCCTGCTTTGTCTGGTTATATGTGTGTTCTTGAGCTTTTGAACTAGCTACGATGCGTGCTTTGTCCAAAAGTCTGAATCCTCTCTCTGTGCGCCTTGTGCCTCCTTTTATAGGCAAAAGGGGTTGCCACAGTGGCACACAAGAGGTGGCAAGCTAAGGAGATCGAGCTTATCGCACGGTCAACGTAGGACAAGTGCATTTAATGCATTGCTTACATGTCCTCTCTCTTTATTGGGGAGGGCAACAGAGGTCATCTCGTCCCTCGCCGCTCCTTGCCTTGACACGCGTCCGGGTAGACGAGTCATGCAACGCCATGTTGGCCAAACAGCTGCTGCGTTGGCACAATGGTAAGCTTCCACGAAGATCTACATGCCGCCATGTAGGCGCCTGCTTAGTTGGCACGCCTGTCATCGCACTGGAGTGGTGGTGAGGTGGCGAAACCTTGTCGGGCGCGGGCCTGGCCGCAGCCCAGCGATCGTCCCCGGCAAGACTTGCCGGGGGGCTTGGAGTCATCCCCGGCAAGGGTCTTGCCGGGGGTTTTCATCTTCTGATCCCACGTGGATCCGTGGGCCGTCAACCTTTATGAGGATTTGCACGCTATTGAGCATGCACTTTCCAGATATTGGTCTTAACATTGTCGATGGTGTCGGAGCTCTCAACTTCAAGGGTGATGGCCCTGCTGGTCTCTTCGCAAGTTGTCTCGGCAAGGAGCTTCCCAGGGGGCCTCATAGGTCGCTCCGGCAAGGCTTGTTGCCGGGCATGGCCCTGCTAGCCTTCTGTTGCTCATTACCTTGAGCATCTGTTTTAGTAGTCTCCGTGTCTTGTCTTGCCTCCTGCCATCCTTCTCTGTCTTGCCAAGCCATGTCGTGGGCGTGGCTACGACCGTCCGTGCACAAGTAAGGGGTACAGAAGTACCCATACTTTTGTACATCGACAGGAGCCCCCGGGCCTGGGCCACATATAAGCGCAAGGCGTAGTTGGCCAAAGCAGTGCGCGGGCGGGCATGGCAGAGACGAATCGCCACGATCTTTCTGGTAGTTGCGCTTCCCACGACCCGTGTTGAGTGTGTGACGTGGCGGTCGTGCGCGGGATGGCCTCAGCATGCTTGCGTCATCTCGCAGTCGATAGTAAAGAGGCGGCACATGCTTCCCTTATTAAAAAGAAGGAATCTGCAGGGGCGCTACTCATTTACTCAGTGGACTCGAGTCGCAACTTGCATGGCGTATTACTCGATGATCACGGGGTGGGAATCAATCGTCCCACATGTCCTCGAGCCCCCCCCCCCTCCGCCATCCTCCATGCATTGGGAAGGGCAGGCGATGGATGCGGAAGACGTGGGCATTAATGCAGAGGCCGAAAACCAGGCATTTGTTGATTGGGGGAGCGGGTCGGTTCTGATTCCCCATGCCTCAAGAGGCCGCATTGGTTGTGTGGGGCGGCCGCCCTTTGGGCTGGGTGGCCGGGCTGCCTCGCACTTCTATAAAAAGGGAGAGGGAAGGTGCTTCTCTACACTCTTCCTCTTCTCCTCCTTTTGTTCATCATCTTTTCCCCATTCGCCATGGTGAATGGGCGTGATGGCGCTTCGACGGCGGCGACGAGGGCTTCTGCTCGACAACGCGTTCCTCCTCCTCCGGAGCCTCCAGCGAGGGAGCCCGCCGCGAAGGCAAGAGGAAGGGGATGAGGCCAAGGTCGTCGTGATGCTCGGGGAGGAGGTGGACGGGGCGGCGCACCAGTCGCGCTTCCGTAGGCGGCCCCTCCTCCAATGGGTGGCCACGTTGGAGACCAGCCCTATGAGTTCTTCATCAGGATGTACAAGCATGTGTGCAGTCGTCTCCGGCTCCCGACCCCGTTCGCCCGGGTGATGGAGCAGGACCCGCCGCAGGCTTTGAGGCTTCACATGAGGAGTTGCGGGAACGGCAGCATGTGGGCTGACGTTGACTTCCCCCGCCCTCACGTCATGTACCTTCGCCAGGGGTGGAAGACTTTTGCACGTGCCCACAGCTTGTCGGAGGGGCACGTTCTCCATTTTAAGTTAATGGAGAGCGGCCTGCTCTCCGTCAAGGTCTTCGGGAGCTCAGGAATTTTCTTAGGGTACTGCATGGAGAGTTCCACTTATGACAAAAGCTCCTCCTCGAGCGACAGTGACCAGGAGGACAGCTTCAGCGGCGACATCGGCAGCGGGCGGGAGGACGACGACTCCGACTCCAGCTGACCGCCAGTGGCCGCATCATCATTGGGCTTCGTCCCGTTGTCCCTGGCGATGGTGGTTGGCGGGCTTCCCCGTCGAGCTCTCCATCGCCCAATTCCCCATGCCCGTCACCTTGCGTGGCCTGCCATACCAAGCAACACTATGTAAATGGTACTTGCACACAAAGAACAAATACTTGCAACCCGACGTGAAAGAGGGGTTGTCAATCCCTCTCGGGTAAACGATTGGCAAGGTGATAGATTGGAAGATGCAAATAAAATTCAGCGAGGTATTTTTGGGTTTGTGGTAATATAGATCTGAAAATAAAAGATGAAAATAAATAAAAAGGAAAATAGCAATATAGATCTAAAAATATATGACGAGAAAATAGACCCGGGGGCGTAGATTTCACTAGTGGCTTGCACACGGTGGGTAAACAAATTACTATTGGGCAATTGATAGAACCTCAAATAATTATGACAATATCCAGGCACATCATCTACTACTATTACTCCACACATCGACTGCTATCCAGCATGCATCTAGTGTATTAAGTTCATGAAGAAATGGAGTAATGCATTAAGAACAATGACATGATGTAGACAATATCTATTCATGTAGGAATAGGCCCCATCTTATTATCATTAATAGCAACGATACATACGTGTCTCGCAGCCCCTTCTGTCACTGGGAAAGAACACCGTACGATTGAACCCATCACAAAGCACATCTTCCCATGGCAAGAAAAAACGATCTAGTCGGCCTAACTAAACCAAAGATTCTAAGAAGAAATACGAGGCTATAAGTAATCTTGCATATAAGAGATCAAAGAAACTCAAATAACTTTCATGGATATAAAGATCTGATCATAAACTCAAAGTTCATCGGATCCCAACAAACACACCACAAAAAGAATAACATCAAATAGATCTCCAAGAGACCATTGTACTGAGAATCAAAAGGAGAGAAGAAGCCATCTAGCTACTGCCTACGGACTCGTAGGTCTACAGTGAACTACTCACACATCATTGGAGAGGCACCAATGAGGATGATGAACCCCTCCATGATGGTGTCAAGATTGGATCTGATGGTTCTGGAACTTGCGGAAGCTGGAATTGTGTTTCATCGACTCACCTAGGGTTTTTAGATTGTCGGGTTATTTATAGAGCAAACAGACGGTGCGGGAGGCGGCCAAGGTGGGCACAACCCACCAGGGCGCGCCTGGTGTAGCGACCAGACCTCAAACAGTCTGATCTATGTGCTTCATTGTCATCCCTGGATCAGTAATGCTGACACGCACAGTACTTGAAGGATTTATAACAGAGTAGCAATCACACACTTATTACATCGAATGTCTCCAAAGGAGAACTTATTACAATAAATATGGCTTAAGGCCATCTAATAACGATAACAGCGGAAGGCTTGGAAGATAAGTGAGTCCAGCAACTCCAACGGCATCACTGAGTATAGGACCACGATCCTAAGGCATCTTACTCGTTGTCTGAAAAGTCTGCAACATGAACGTTGCAGCCCGAAAACGGGTCAGCACATGGAATATGCTGGCAATGTAACACATAGAGAGTAATGAAAGAATAATGATATATTACATGCATATATGGCTGGTGGAAAGCTCTATGGTTACAGTTTTGCATAAATCCAATTTTTCCCTACTGCAAAGTAATAAATTTTATTTAACTATCATGGTGGTTGTTAAACATTGAGAATGGTTGACAACGTTCTCAATCCCAATTAAGCATCATCGTTAAAACCCAACAATATTAATTAAAGTAACATGATGAGATTCACATGATAATCCAAGTACTAGATACTCAAGATGTCCATAACTGGGGACACAGCTAACCATGATTAGTTTATACACTCTGCGGAGGTTTGTGCACTTTTCCCCACAAGACTCGATCTCCTCCGTTTGGGATTCTCGCACTACATGATGTTTGAGAAAACGGATGACCGAGACATAGTCTTTCAGAAGCGCTAGCACCTTACGATCGGGTAGACAGTACCAACCTACATCCCCTACATCTGCTAGTTTACCACTGTAAGAGTTTGCACGACTTAGTCAACTATGCTAGAGCCCATAGTAGCTTGTGGCTGCACACGGAAGTTTCTAGCATGAATAATCTCATGATCCCTTTGAGCCTGGGTGGCGGTCCATAAAGAAAAGAGGCAATCGCGGGAATACTCAGGTGCCTCAATCCACCCAGATGTGTGTTTAGGTTGCCACCTTAAATAAACCATTAACTAAAAATCTCACATCTGTCATGGATACACTCACCGAATCCACGTCTACTAGCATAGCATGGCATAATAAGCAAATGTAGAGTAACTCCCAGGGTTTGATAATAAAACAGGTGATAGGTACTACCTCATCTACTTCCCAAAACCCACATATTAATCAGATCCTAATCATGCAATTGTTTGAGGATTGATCTAATGCAATAAAAACTGGGTAGTAAAGAGGTATGATCAAAGTGTTACTTGCCTTGCTGATGATCCGCAAAACCTAGAGATTTGAAGTAGCAAGCGGCGCACTCCGGATACTCTATTGCAAACAAAAAAACAAACAAGCATACAATAAGTACTCATCTAATGCACGGGTAAAACTCAAATAAGAGATCTAACCAGAAAGTTCAACTTAAGACCTCCGGTTTGCAAAAAGAAACAAAACGAACGAAGCAACGAAAAACAAACGGCGAAACAAACAAGCTTCATTTACTAATCTGGATCTAAGTCAAACATTTACAGTAGCAAAACTTGTTTGAGTTGGTTAAATGGAAAGAAGGTTTTGAGACGAAACTCTAGGCATTTGAATCGCTTGATTCCGATAAACGAGCGAAAAGATATACTAGAACGAAAATCGGATCAGAAATCGCGATCAGAAATAACCGTGGAAAATTCGAGAAAAAGAAAAATTGACGAACAGATTAATGAACGAACGTTCTTTAACTGAAAACTAAACGGCGAATTCGTTCGTTAAAACGAACGAACGGGCGAACGCTCGCTAAATAAATAAACCGAAAAAACCGATCTATAAAAAACGAATCTAGGGTTTCTAAAGAAAAACCGGATCGGGTTCTTTTAAAAAAACGGACCACGGCGGCGGCGGCGGTTTATACCTTCGGCTCGGCTCTGGTGGGGCTCCGGCGGCTCCGGCAGGACAGCGGGACGGCGCGGGGTGGCGGAGCTGCGGCGGC
>NC_041389.1:551243519-551251723 GCF_002162155.2 Triticum dicoccoides
GGCTGCGGCTGCTGCTGCTGCTGCGGGGCGGGTCGGGTGGCGGGGTGGGGAGGGGCGGCGGCGGGGGTATTTAAGAAGGGGGGTGCGGTGGCTTGGGGAAGGGGCAAGGCGGCGGGAGGCGGAGTCCAGCTCGGGGAAGGCGGCGGCGGCGCGGGCCGGCCTGGCCTGGCTGGGCCTTCGGCCCAGTCGGGCGCGGGGAAGATTTTTTTTAATAATTCCGCCGAATAGAAAATAAATTCTAGAAAAATAAATACAAATCGAAAAATGCCAAAACAAATTTTCACCGTCTCAATAAAATACTTAGAACAAGATGAACATTTTCTTGGCCCTAAAATGCAGTTTTGAAAAACGTGCAATTTTTCCTAAATTCAAATAAAATAGTAAAAACTCCAAAATAAAACTTATTTGATTTTTTTATTAAATCCTCAATTTTTCTTTATTTTGGGAAAGTCATTTTATTCCCTCTCTCATATTTTCTATAGCCAAAATAATTGAAGATAAAATAAATAAAATCAAATGATCCTATTTTCAAAATTCGAGAAAACTCAAATATGAAAATAACGAAATCCCCAACTCTCTCCGAGGGTCCTTGAGTTGCATAGAATTTCTAGGATCAGGCCAGAAGCAATAAAACATGATATGCATTGATGATCTAGTGTATAACATTCCAAATTGAAAATTTGGGATGTTACAAAGCTACCCCCTTTAGATGAATCTCGCCCTTGAGATTCGGGTTGGCTAGAAAATAGGTGAGGGTGGTCCTTCAGCAGATCTTCCTCTCGCTCCCAGGTGGCTTCATCCTCGGTGTGGTGGCTCCACTGAACTTTGCAAAACTTGATAACCTTGCTGCGGGTGACTCGGCTGGCTTACTCAAGAATCTTGACTGGTTTCTCCTCATAGGTCAAATCACTGTCCAACTGAATTGCTTCTAGTGGCATTGTATCTCTCAGCGATATATCAGTCATCTCCGCATGGCACTACTTCAATTGGGAAACGTGGAATACATCGTGAACTCCTGACAATCCTTCGGGCAATTCCAACTTGTAGGCAACTTCTCCCATATGCTCCAAAACTTTGTATGGTCCTACAAAACGTGGCGCTAACTTTCCCTTAACTCCAAAGCGCTTAACTCCTCGAAGTGGAGATACTCGAAGATAAACTCTATCTCCGACTTCGTAAACTGTCTCCTTGCATTTAGAATCTGCATAGCTCTTCTGCCTGGACTGGGCTACCTTGAGCCTATCATGAATCAATTTCACCTTCTATTCAGACTCC
The DNA here is from genome assembly GCF_002162155.2 of Triticum dicoccoides. Lineage (NCBI taxonomy): Eukaryota > Viridiplantae > Streptophyta > Magnoliopsida > Poales > Poaceae > Triticum > Triticum dicoccoides. The sequence continues at coordinate 551,244,795 of NC_041389.1, forward strand.
TTAATCAAATCCAGTCCAAACAACTGGCGGTCTCCAACTTCATCCCACGACAATGGGGTCCTGCACCTCCTTCCGTACAAGGCTTCAAAAGGGGCCATCTTCAAACTGGATTGATAATTGTTGTTGTAAGAGAACTCTGCATATGGCAAATTGTCGTCCCAACTAGATCCATAATCTAGCGCACAAGCTCTCAGCATATCCTCCAAAATCTGATTGACTCTCTCGGTGTGTCCATCTGTCTACAGGTGAAAAGCTGTACTGAACTCTAGCCTAGTACCCAAAGTTTCATGCAACTGATTCCAGAACTTTGAGGTAAACTGGGTTCCTCTATCTGATACAATGCTCCTCGGAACTCCATTGCAGACATACAATCATGGTCATGTATATCTTTGCCAACTTAGCACTGGTGTAAGTGGTCTTCCACAGGTATGAAATGAGCTACCTTCGTCAAACGATCGACTACAACCCAAATCGAGTCATAGCCTGAACGAGTCCTGGGCAATCCCGTAATGAAATCCATGCCTAGCTTATCCCACTTCCATTCGGGTATCGGCAATGGCTGTAACAATCCTGCTGGCTTCTGATGCTCTACCTTTACTCTCTGACATACATCACAAACTGCTACATATTCCGCAATATCCTTCTTCATTCCGGTCCACCAGAAAGTATCCTTCAAATCTAAATACATCTTGGTATTTCCTGGGTGAATCAAATATGGTGAATCATGGGCCTCTTGCAGAATCAACTTACTGATCTCTGGGTCATTAGGCACATAAACACGGTCTTCAAACCATAGGGTATCGTGCTCATCCTCACGAAATCCTTTAGCTTTTCCTTTGTTCATCTTCTCCTTTATGGAGGCAATCTCCTTGTCAGTCTTTTGAGCTTCTCTGATCTTATCCATCAAAGTAGACTGAATCTCCAATGCTGCTACATAGCCTCTCAGAACTATCTCCAAACATAGCTCACGAAGGTCCTTGGCTAACTTCTTCGGTAAATCTCCGGTCATTAGTGTGTTGATATGGCTTTTACGGCTCAACGCATCGGCTACTACGTTAGCCTTCCCGGGATGATAATGCAATCTCATATCATAATCCTTGATGAGCTCCAACCATCTCCTTTGCCTGAGATTTAGCTCCTTCTGCGTGAAAATATACTTTAAACTCTTGTGATCCGTGTACACTTCACAATGGTTTCCAATGAGAAAATGTCTCCAAGTCTTCAATGCATGCACTACGGCTGCTAACTCCAAATCATGGGTGGCATAATTTAACTCATGAGGTTTCAGCTGTTGTGAGGCATACGAAACAACTCTTCCCTCCTGCATAAGTACTGCTCCAAGTCCTCGACGTGAAGCGTCGCAATACACCTCGTAATCCTTGCTCTGATCTGGCAGAAACAACACTGGCGAGGTAACCAAACATTTCTTCAACTCCAGGAAACTGGCCTCACATTCCTCAGTCCATTTGAACTTGGTATCCTTCTTAAATAACTCTGTCATGGGCTTTGCAATCTTCGAGAAATTCTCAATAAATCTCCGGTAGTATCCTTCCAGCCCAAGAAAACTCTGGATCTCTCCAACTGTCGTTGGTGCTACCCAATTTGTCACAGTGACAACCTTGGCGAGATCTACTGCTATTCCTTCTTCGGATATGACATGTCCGAGGAATCCAACTTCCTTCAACCAAAACTCACATTTGCTGAACTTGGCGTATAACTGATGTTCTCTGAGTTTCTCAGGTACCAAACGCAAATGCTCCTTATGCTCCTCTTCATTCTTCGAGTAGACCAAAATATCATCAATGAACACCACGACGAACTTATTCAAAAACTACATAAACACCTTATTCATCATGTTCATGAAATAGGGTGGTGCGTTAGTCAGACCAAATGACATAACGGTGTACTCGTACAGCCCATACCTGGTGGTAAAAGCCGTCTTAGGTATATCCTGCTCTCAAATCTTCAACTGATGGTATCTTGATCGCAAATCGATCTTGGAAGATACCTTAGCTCCTTGCAATCGGTCAAACAGATCATTAATCATCAACAGTGGGTACTTATTCTTCATTGTTACTGCATTCAGTCCTCGATAATCAACAACCATCCTCAATGATCCGTCCTTCTTCTCCACTAGAAGTACTGGCGATCCCCAAGGCGAATAACTTGGGCGAATATGTCCTTTATCCAGTAACTCTTTAATCTGCTTCTTAATCTCTTCCAAATCCTTTGCAGGCATCCTATATGGTCTCTTAGATATTGGCCCTGTGCCTGGCAAAAGCTCAATCAAAAACTCAATGTCTCTATCTGGTGGCATGCCTGGCAACTCCTCTAGAAATACGTCAGGGAAATCCTTCACCACTGGTACTTCCTCCTGCATAACTCCTGATAAGGAATTTACTTGAGTCCTCTTCAGCACATGCCGGGATACATACTTGATCCTTCTTCCTTCTAGGGTGGTAAGCAAAATCGACTTACTAGCTCATTCAATGTTTCCTCCATACTTCGATAACCAATCCATGCCTAATATCACATCCAATCCTTGCGATTCCAAAACTATTAGGTCCGAGGGAAACACGTAGTTACCAATCCTTAATGGCAACCGATCACACCACAAACTAGCCATATACTCTGCTCTAGGCGAGGTTACTAACATGGGTGACCTAAGGGCTTCGGTTGGCATACTTATCCACAAATCCCCTTGAGATGTATGAATGCGATGCACCAGTATCAAAAAGAACGAGTGCAGTATATGACTTAACCAAAAACTTACCTATTACTGCATCTGGCTGAGATTCAACCTCCTCCATGTTAACGTGGTTCACCTGTCCCCTATTGAAAGGGTTCGGCTTCTTCCTTGAGCTTCCATTGCCATTTCCATTCTGGGCTTCAGGACATTCATTGGCATAATTTCCAGTTTTCTGACACTTATAGCAAGTAATTTGGCTCAGGTCTCTCTTGGCTGGGGTTGACGGGTTGGTACGGTTCTGGCCGTTGCTTCCTCCATTCCCGTTACCATTCTTGGGGCCATTATGATTGTGTGAGCTACCTCCTCCATGGGTATGCTGGAAATGTCCTCCCGATTTCGGGGTAAAACATGGCTTCTGCTGAGCTCCAGAATTGTACGTCCCTTGTCTATACTTCCTCATGCAGTTTTCAATTTGCTGCTGCTTCCCTTCAATCATAAGAGCACGGTCTACCAACTCCTGGTAGTTGTTGAAAGTTGCTACCATCAACTGCATGCTCAGCTCATCATTCAGTCCTTCCAGAAACTTCTCCTGCTTAGCTGCATCGGTAGCAACGTCATCAGGGGCATAACGTGCTAATTTACTAAAGTCATCCACATACTGGCCAACTGTCCGTCCTCCTTGGTGCAAGTTGTGAAACTCACGCTTCTTCATGGCCATAGCTCCTGCTGAAACATGGGCTGTACGGAAAGCCTACTGAAACTGATCCCATGTGACAGTGTCGATAGGGTAAGTGGCTGTGAAATTCTCCCACCATGATGCTGCGGGTCCTTCCAGCTGATGTGCGGCAAAATGCACCCTCTCTGCATCTGTGCATCCTGCAGTAGTCAACTCCCTTGCTGTCTTGCGGAGCCAATCATCTGCAACAATCGGCTCGGTGCTACTGGAGAACACCGGCGGATTCAGCCTAAGAAAACGGGTTAAGTGATCAACATGTGGTGGTGGTGGTGGGTTGTTGTTGTTGTTGTTGTTCCCCTGATTCTGATTCTAGACTAGCAACTGCATCAAGGCATTCTGCTGCTGGATCAACTGAGTGAGCTCCGGTGGGAAAGCAAATCCATTGTCACGTCTCAGAGGCATCTGAGGGTTTAGAAAAGATGAGAATATAAAATAGAATGAGGTCTAGAGGGAAAACACTACCCATATGCACATGAGATAAATGCAAACAAAATCACTTCATTCAATCAAGCAAGGGCATACAACGGTCTATCTATCGTTACAAAAGTGCTTGGACTATACTAGATACATGGGGGAATACTACTACTGTTATGGTGGTCGACTAGAAAAACTGCTCCGATGAAGACTCCATGATATGTGCTCCAGCTTCATCAACATAGTCATCATCGCTATCGTCAGGGTCTGAGTCGGTGTCGTCGATGATGATGTAGTTCTCTGGATGGGTACAATATTTGTGTTCTCCTCTAGTCGCGGGAAATCCCATGAATACTTTTAGCTTCTTCAATAGATCATCGTTCTTCTCCACTAGTGTTGCTATTTCCTCCTCATATCCATCGCATGTAGACTTGAGTTCTTCCTCCAGCTCCATGATCTTGGTCATGGCTTTCTTCAGGTCTATCATGCATGCGCACATCTGGTTCTCCAGGCGTCGAATGTGCTGGTTTAACTCCTGGATGAACACTGCAATTGATCTATCCTTCCTGGTGCTGATCATCTCCCATTGCTCATCTCGGCGCCCACAAATTTGGTAGATAGTATCCTTGAGATCCTTGTGATAAACTTCTCCAATATGTCCCATTGTGATGTGGGCTGCCATGCTCTTTCCTAGACTCCAGGTTGGTGCATCAAAGGAAAACTCTATGGGCTCAGTGACTGGCATGAACGTTCTTCCTGGAACTTGAACTTGAATCATCCAGCACTCCTCTTCAGGTAAAGTGGCGTTGTAGGTCCCGGTGAAGCTTGGTACTCTGATGTTCAGGTACTTAGTGACTTCCTTCACGTGTCGTCCAAAGGGTGTATCTTCATCCGGTTGCATGAACTTGTTCCTTGCATCCGCCATCCTAAAAGAGTAGAAAAGATGAGGAGTCAGAAATGAGAAGAGTGAGTAGTGATCTAGGGCTTGTAGCTTAGTGGTCGTGTCCTACAGTCAGCGTGTGCTCTAATACCATCTTGTAGCGACCAGACCTCAAACAGTCTGATCTCTGTGATTTAGTGTCATCCCTGGATCAGTAATGCTGACGCGCACAGTACTTGAAGGATTTATAACAGAGTAGCAATCACACACTTATTACATCGAATGTCTCCAAAGGAGAACTTATTACAATAAATATGGCTTAAGGCCATCTAATAACGATAACAGCGGAAGGCTTGGAAGATAAGTGAGTCCATCAACTCCAACGGCATCACTGAGTATAGGACCACGATCCTAAGGCATCTTACTCGTCATCTGAAAAGTCTGCAACATGAATGTTGCAGCCCGAAAATGGGTCAGCACATGGAATATGCTGGCAATGTAACACATATAGAGTAATGAAAGAATAATGCTATACTACATGCATATTGGTTGGTGGAAAGCTCTATGGTTACAGTTTTGCATAAAGCCAATTTTTCCCTACTGCTAAGGAATAAATTTTATTTAACTATCATGGTAGTTGTTAAACATTGAGAATGGTTGACAACATTCTCAATCCCAATTAAGCATCATCGTTAAAACCCAACAATATTAATTAAAGTAACATGATGAGATTCACATGATAATCCAAGTACTAGATACTCAAGATGTCCATAACCGGGGACACGGCTAACCATGCTTAGTTTATACACTCTGCGGAGGTTTGTGCACTTTCCCCCACAAGACTCGATCTCCTCCATTTGGGATTCTCGCACTGCATGATGTTTGAGAAAACGGATGACCGAGACATAGTCTTTCAGAAGCGCTAGCACCTTACGATCGGGTAGACAGTATCAACCTACATCCCCTACATCTGCTAGTCTACCATTGTAAGAGTTCGCACGACTTAGTCAACTATGCTAGAGCCCATAGTAGCTTGTGGATGCACACGGAACTTTCTAGCATGAATAATCTCATGATCCCTTTGAGCCAAGGTGGCGGTCCATAAAGAAAACAGGCAATCGCTGGAATACCCAGGTGCCTCAATCCACCCAGATGTGTGTTTAGGTTGACACCTTAAATAAACCATTAATTAACAATCTCACATCTATCATGGATACACTCACCCAATCCACGTCTACTAGCACAGCATGGCATAATAAGCAAACGTAGAGTAACTCCCAGGGTTTGATAATAAAATAGGTGATAGGTACTACCTCATCTACTTCCCAAAACCCACATATTAATCAGATCCTAATCATGCAATTGATTGGGGATTGATCTAATGCAATAAAAACTAGGTAGTAAAGAGTTATGATGAAAGTGTTACTTGCCTTGCTGATGATCCACAAAACCTAGAGATTCGGAGTAGCAAGCGGTGCACTCCGGATACTCTATCGCAAACAAACAAACAAACAAACAAACAAACAAACAAACAAACAAGCATACAATAAGTACTCATCTAATGCACGGGTAAAACTCAGATAAGAGATCTAACCAGAAAGTTCAACTTAAGAACTCCGGTTTGCAAAAAGAAACAAAACGAACGAAGCAACAAAAAACAAATGGCGAAACAAAACAAGCTTCGTTTACTAATCTGGATCTAAGTCAAACTTTTATAGTAGAAAAACTTGTTTGAGTTGGTTAAACAGAAAGAGGGTTTCGACACGAAACTCTAGGCGCTTGAATCGCATGATTCCGATAAACGAGCAAAAAAATATACTAGAACGAAAATCGGATCAAAAATCGCGATCAGAAATAACCGCGGAAAATCCGAGAAAAAGAAAAACTGACGAATAGATTAACAAATGAACGTTCATTAACTGAAACTAAATGGAGAATTCGTTTGTTAAAACGAATGAACGGGCGAATGCTCGCTAAATAAATAAACCGAAAAAAATAAAAACCGATCTATAAAAAATGAATCTAGGGTTTCTAAAGAAAAACTGGATCGGGTTTTTTTTAAACGGACCACGGCGGTGGCGGCGGTTTATACCTCCGGCGGGGCTCCGACGGCTCTGGCGGGACGGTGCGGGGTGGCGGGGCTGCGGCGGCGGCTCCGACTACTGCTGCTGCTGTGGGGCGGGTCGGGTGGCAGGGTGGGGAGGGGCGGC
>NC_041389.1:551251876-551253724 GCF_002162155.2 Triticum dicoccoides
GGAGGCGGAGTCCGGCTCGGACTCGGCGGCGGCGCGGCGCGGGGAAGGCGGCGGCGGCGCGGGCCGGCTTGGCCTGGCTGGGCCTTCGGCCCAGTCTGGCGCGGGGAAGATTTTTTAAAAAAAATATATAATTCCACTGAATAGAAAATAAATTCTAGAAAAAGAAATAAAAATCTAAAAATGCCAAAACAAATTTTCACCGTCTAAATAAAATACTTAGAACAAGATGAACATTTTCTTGGCCCTAAAATGCAGTTTTGAAAAACATGCATTTTTTCCTAAATTTTTCAAATAAAATAACAAAAACTCCAAAATAAAACTTATTTGATTTTTTTCTTAAATCCTCAAATTTTCTTTATTTTGGGAAAGTCATTTTATTCCCTCTCTCATATTTTTTTATAGCCAAAATAATTGAAGATAAAATAAATAAAATCAAATGATCCTATTTTCAAAATTCGAGAAAACTCAAATATGAAAATAACGAAATCCCCAACTCTCTCCGAGAGTCCTTGAGTTGCATAGAATTTCTTGGATCAGGCCAAAAGCAATAAAACATGATATGCATTGATGATCTAGTGTATAACATTCCAAATTGAAAAATTGGGATGTTACACTAGGGCCCCGAGGCGCGCCTAGGTGGGTCGTGCTCCCCTTGAAACCCCCCTCTGGTACTTCTTTGGCCCAGCAGGTCTCTTCTGCTCCAAAAAAATTGTCCAAAAAGTTTCATTGCATTTGGACTCTGTTTGGTACAGATATTATGCGAAGTAAAAAACAAGCAAAAAACAGCAACTGGGAATGGGCACTATTTTAATAGGTTAGTCCCAAAAAATGATATAAACACTACAAGGATCCCGGTCTATTGCAACAAAATTTATTGCTACAACTACGTTTTGTTGCAATAAAATTCAATATTACCACAAATTACCCAGTTGTGGTAATAGGCCGCGCATATTGCCATAACTTAGCTTGGTCGCGATAAATACTAACTTTGTGGCAATAGAGGACTCATATTGCAACAAATTATACTGGCGTTGAAATATGGTAGCGGTATTGCGACAAACAAATTCCGTTGCATGAGGGCAGTCATTTTGTTGTAATAGAGACTAGGTATTTCAACAGAACAACTATTCGTGGCAATATTCAGAAAGATATTGCAACATCGGCGTGACATTGCATTAGTTACAAATATTATTGCAAAAAGGGGCTAACTATTGCAACAAACTGCATGGACGTTGCAATATGGTAGCGATATTGCGACAAACAAATTCCGTTGCGCCAGGCAGCCATCAGAGACTAGGTATTTCAACAGAATAACTATTTGTGGTAATATTCGGAAATATATTGTAAAATCGGTGTACGTTGCATTAGTTACAAGTAAAACAGTGGAAAATATATTATTCAAATTTATAGATATTAAGTTACGATTTTTGCAAGCTTTAAGGAGTAATCAAAATATATTTTAATTGCACCAATTTTGATTAACCAAAATAATAGAAAAAGTTTATAAATGGATAAAACACACTTTCTTGATAGGAATACATATTTAAATTGTTAAATTTGGATTTGAAATGGCCAAGTTATTGCCATTTTAAAACTAAGGTGTTTTTTGCCAAAACTAGGGTGGCATCCATGGTGACCTCCAGAGGCAGTGACAAGTGGGGCTGGCCACCGTGCAGTAACCCAAAAAATGTGGAGGTTGTCGCCTGGGCAGGGATTTGATCGCTTGTCCTCAGTGCTGCAGATCATGGTTCAGACCAATGAGTTGTACAAATGTTGGTGAAAGTACGGGGGTCTCATTGTAAATATTTGGTACCCGCAAGGTTAACTGCACCTGATATTCGCAAAAAA
>NC_041389.1:551253930-551439961 GCF_002162155.2 Triticum dicoccoides
AAAACTGCACCTGAAGCAAAAGTTCAGAGTTGGAGCCCGATCAAGAATTCAACCACCGATGACTAGTGTCTTTTGTCCATTTAGTGGTTCGTGTCATTAAGTTGATTTGAAAATGCTGAATCATATGGTTTGCTAAACTCTGAATAATTTTTGTCAGTATAGTATACTCATTTGGTTATTCATTTGATTGCAACTTTGGAAGGCTTAATAGATATCTCCAGCTCTTACAGTCGTATGGTGGATGAGCTCGCCGGAGAGCCGGGTTTGGAGCTGGTACTCTGCCCAGAGCGCCGACTGTGCAGCCGCATCTTTGGCGTCGGCAGCGGTCCGTGCCGCCCGCCATGCCTACTCCGTTGCGCGCTGCCGCTGGATGGCTGGGTCGATGAGCCGGTCGCTGCGCCGGAAGGTCTTCCACGCACGAGACTTGGATCTGGCGCTGCGAGACTTGGCACCGCACTCCAGTTGCTTGTCCGACATGGGAGGACGAAGGCCAGATCCCTCAGCCTCGTCGTCGCTCCGGTGCTTGCGGGCGGAGAAGCCGCCGCGCGCGCCGCCTCCACCGCGACACCCAAAGCCACCGGCCTCGTCGTCATTCTGGCGCTTGCGGGCAGAGAAGCCGCCGTGCGCGCCGCTTCCACCGCGACACCCGAAGTTGCGCCCCCACGACGACTGAAACTGTCGCACCGCCATGTCCGCACCCGCGGTAGACATTGCCGGGGAGATTGGGTGGCTGGATGCACCATAAATGACTGTCTGAGGGGAATGGATTTCTCACCGAAGGTAGGAGAATCACGTCGGACGAGATTTGGGGATATGTCGGACGGCAACCCTAAAAATCGTCGGCGCCCGGATATATAGTGGAAACGGGGGCGGTTTATGTGCCTTCTGTAGAAAAATTACGGGTCGAGCCCTTTTTAGCGGATCTCCTCGGGCTGGGTTTTTGGCCCGTTCTATAAACCGCCCCGTATATTATTGGAGTTCGTCGGAGTTTTGCGAAATCTGTTAGAGATGCTCAAAATAGGGCCGGCGCTAGCAATCTGGCTAGGCTTGGCGGCTGCCATACCTAAAGTTCCACCAATAAAAGTATGTGTGCCAGCCAAGGTTTTTTTTTTCTCAATTCCGATTTTTTTTGGTAGGGACCGGGAAAACCGGTTTCCGGAATCTCGGAATTTTTGGACTTTTTTCGTTAATTTTGAATTCGGAAATTTTGTTCCTCAATATAAAGTGTCTACGCTTTGTTTTCACCACTTTGCAAAATTTGTTCGCAAATTATGGAACATGTTTGTTTTTTCAATTTTTGTTTGTGAGTTTCAATAATTATTCCTATTTCAAAATTTGTTCGCAATTTTCTAAAAAACAATTGTGTTTGAAATTTTTGTTCGCGAGTTTCATAAAATATTCCCATTTCAAAAAATTGTTCACACATTTCAAATTTTATTCGGCAATTTAAAAAAATGTTCGCAATATTTTAAACAATATGTTTTCAAGTTTTGTTTGCAAATTTAAGAAATGTTTGTGAATTACAGAAAATGTTCCTGTTTTCAAATATTTTTCTCAAGTTCGAAAATGTTCAGTTTTTTACAAAAATCAGTGATTCAAATTTTTCTGGGGGAGGGGATTTTATAAAATATTTGATTTTTACAAAAAAATTGATCCTATTTTTCAAATTTGTTCACAAATCCAAATAATATTTGGTGAATTTCGTAAAATGTTTTTGTTTCCCATTTGTGTTCCTGTTTTTTCGAAAATGTTCTCATTTTCAAAAAGTTATTAGTAGTTTCAACAAATGTACTCATTTTCAATTTTGTTACTTTTTTTTCAAAAAATGTTTGAGATTTCCAAAGATGTTCGAGTCTTACAAATTTTGTTCGACTTTCAGAAAACATTGAATTTTGTGAAAAATAAAAATTCTGTTCGAAATTTCAAAAAAAAAGATGAAATCTGTCGCTCCCTATAGTTTACATAAACTGAGCTGCCAGATTTAGACAAAAACATTATGTATTATGGTGGGTAGGGACTTGGTTCACTCACGTTAGATCGTGTGTTCTATACTACTCATGCACACTTTTTTGGGACAAAACTTGATTATGTAGCTGATGTGTTCTCGGCTGAGGCTGCAGCTCTACGGGAGGTTTTCAAACTCGCAAACACAGCTGTTTGTAATTTTGTTCGTGTTCAAACGGACAACCTAATTCTTGTGGAGGCTCTACAACAAAACTTGGGGCATTCGATGATCGCAGCGCCAATCCTAGAAGATTGCAAGTTACTACTAGTTTATTTTCGGAAGGTCGTTTTAGAGCATTGTAATCGGGACTCTAGCGCAAAATGGCCGTGTTGATACATCAAATTTGTGGTTGGACTCACTGCCCTCTTTTATTTCTGAACTATTAGCAGGCGATGTAAGTGTTATTTGATTTAATAAAACTAGCCATGATGGCCTTTCCCAAAAAAAAAAAACTGGCGCTGAATGCCCTCTTACCAGGGTCGGCCTATATACTTTTGTATTTCTTTTCGTCAAAGACACAAAAAAGGTGCAGATGACAGGATCGATCCTATATCTCTGCGTAGGAAAGGTCAATGGATTTTGGAAAAAAAAGGTTCATCGCTTTTGAAAAAAACTCCATGAATTTGAAAGGAATCCACGCATTTCGGAAAAAAGAAAAAGGATAAAGAAAGAAAGAACACAAAAACAGAATAAAAACATCATGAGAAAAAATCACAAAGTGACAACAAATCCATGAACTTTTACTTAAATTCATGAACCTTTTTCCAAAATTGATGATTTTTTCTAATTTGTTAACTTAAAAAAATCAATGAACTTTTTTCCAAATTCGATGAACTTTTTTCAAAACAAATGAACCTTTTCAAATTGATTAACTTTTTTTTCAAATTCAAATAACTGTTTTCAAATTTTATGACTTTTTTTAAATTAATCTACAACAGTAGCATCAATTATACCAGTAGAACTGGATATAGCAACTAAACCATGATATTCCAACAAGGATGGCGGCGGCAGGGCTTCTTCGCTCCATCGCGCGTGGATCCGATGCGGGACGAATTTGACGGGCAAGGGCGTCGCGATGCGGAGAATCACGACAGCGCGATCCCGCTTCCTAGCGGCTACATTGGGAGGCGGGTGACGCAGATGTGGCCTCCAGTGTCGGGGTCCATTGGGTCTTGGTGGCGGCGGCTATCTCGCCAGATCCATCGTCCCAAGTACCAGGTGGCACCAGCTGCGAACAGCGACGGTTGGGATCCCTAGATGCCGGTCACGACCCCTACTTCCCGCGCGACGGCCACCCCTCCCAGGCTGCAGCTCGCGCCGTCCTGACCCGGGCGGCAAGCCCTGGCCGGCAAGCCGTCCCTGTGATCTTGCACGTCGTTCCTGGTCGGCCATGGCTCCCGCCGCCCTCTTCCTCCATCCTCGATGCTGACCAAGCAGCTTCGCCGTCCCTCTTCTCGACCTTCGCCCGCGAGCTCGAGCCTCTCCACATGCCATGGATGCGAGCTTCCCACACGCCGCCTACAGTCGGACTTAGGGAAGATGACAGACTTGAGACGATTTCGTCGGGAATCTCCCGATCTAGTTTAGAGGGAAGATGACGGCCGTGAGACGATTTGTAGGGACTTGAAAACACTCAATGACAACAACAATGCAAAATATGGTATCCTCTAAACATATGATGCCATGGATTGGTCACGTTGAACTACTTATACTTACCATACATATATACCAAATAACTGGGAAACAATGTATAAATAAGAAATATACAAATATCGACGGCGAGAACGTCAAAGAGGAGGGCGCCGCCTCTCCATGATTCTCGGATATGGTGGTTTTTTCACCGAGAAATAACTTTTTACAAACATATTTTAGTAACATTATTTTTATCAGCATATATGTGTTATATTGCTTTGAAATATTATTTTTTCACCAAAAAAAATAGAGTCTATTTATCCTTACCGCTAAACACTCTTCCTAACTATCCACGATTACTATTATTCTAAACCAAATCACAAGGCGTCTTCACGGGCGATTGGATCTGAGCTTGAGGCGGAGATGGTGGAGGACGGAGGCAGAGGCCGCCGTCTCTGCCGGTCGACGACGGAGAAACGGCCGCAACCGAGGAGGACGACCATGGAGGGGAGGTGCTGCCTCGATCCGGATGAGGGGAGCAGCAGCTGCGACCTCGATGCGGATGAGGAGAGCAGCAACCGCGCCCATGTTCTTCGCGGCGCGGCGGCCGGCGGCCTCGGCTAGGAGCTTTGCCCTCTTATTCCCGCGCGGTGCAGCAGCGACCTGAGGACGAGTTCGAGGCACAGTGGTGGTTCCGGCACACGACGCCGGGGGAGGCGGTGGTGATTCCTTGCCTCGTCTGTTCTCCTTATCTGAGGTCCGTCCGACGGCCGATGCACACCCGACGTCGTCATGGAGGCTCCGACCCCGAGGCACCCTCCTTGCTTCCTTCTGGTTGCATCTCCCCCTGGTGAGCTCCTTCTTTCTTCAGTTCCTCGTAATTATTTTTCATTCTGCAGTAGGGTATGGGTGTCCGGGTCTCTTTTAACTTAATCCCCACAAATTCTCATATTGCTATGTGCATATTCTATTTTATCCATGCCTACACGGTGCACAACAGAACTCCTAGCAGGCTTGCAATATCACGCGTAAGGAAAGATGTGTTCCTCTCTGGCTAGCACCTGCTCGATCAAATGCCTAGCCATTTCAATCGTTTTATTGTAGGAAATATAAGGTGCACCCAAATAGGAGGCCATTCTGTGCAGCCTATTCTTTTTAGTTCTAGGAATCCTATGGTAGAGGGTGGTGTTAGTTCTATAAATAACTTTCAGACATTTGTAGTTTTTCAGGTTGTAGCGTGACAACTTTGATCAAAATTTGTTTCAGTTGACTCTACATTCCATTCGTTGATTTTGTGTTCTTAACTGAAAGTAGAGTTTGTTGATGTAAGTGACTTGGATTAGTATTCTTCTCTTTGCTATGCTAATATTCACCTTGTTCAGTTGACCCCACTTTCCGTTCGCTTGATTTTGTGTTCTTAACTGAAAGTAGAGTTTGTTGGTGTAAGTGACTTGGATCAGTATTCTTCTTTTTGCATATGCTAATATTCACCTCTAACAGCTGCTAAAGTATCATGGCATTATATCAAACTCTGCTCTACCCAAATTTTCCAGGCCTGAAGAGAGGAAGAGTAGGCCGGCGGCAATGATCCAGTGACGAGCGCCTCCGTAGTGCAGATACTTTGGATCTATGTGCTTTGGCCAAATTGGTCGAGCCTGAGACTGATTGGAAGGTAATATTGTTCATGCTCTTCGGTGATGAGATTGATTCACTTTCTTCCATATTAAAAAATCAAACTAAATGCTCTTATATGTATTACAGACCTTTTCTGATATCCTTGAATTAGCCGTGGAAGGCAGAGGAAGTAGAGATAAAAATGTATCATGCTTTTCTCTTCTTTTAAGCATTTCATCTGTTTGATTCATTTTAACAGTAAAACGATTTCCTTTATTCATACATGATTTGGAAGTGACTCTCACTCATGTGAGGTTTAGCATTAGGGACATTTCCATATGTTTACTTTGAGCTCATTTTATCATCTTTTTTGTTAGCGCCTTCCTGTTCTTCATTCATGTTAGACAGCGGTCCATGTACAGACCAAGAACAAAAAACTGCTTATGAATGGTTTGAGTGGAGGTATAAACAAATTGTGGTCTTTTGGCTAATTGGTTGGATGACTACTTTCACTTTTTACCTTGCACAAAATAATCAATTCCATGGTTTCCCTTTATGTTTTTTTCTCGCAAATGCCATTGAAAGCTCTCCATGATTTCTAATGCTGGCCATTTTGTTGGTTCATTGTGGCACAATTGGAAGCAGCCGCATATAAATGTGTAGGTGGCATCATGATTTGGGACACTATAGCGACATTTTGCTCATATCATAGTGCATACAACCTTTTTCACATGTGTTATCTTATTGTACCATGGATATGCACTGCTTATGTATATTCATTTGTTGTGTGCTTTACAGGACAGATGGGCCTGGAAGATACACCAGAAACAGAAGAAAATTTTCTCAAAATTGCGAAAGAGCGATATAGAGGCCGGTGATCAACTCTAAAGCTCCACTTATAAGGCATACAAAACAGATGCAGCTAGATTGGCTAATCTGCCGGAAGATTTACTACCGGAAGAGTGAATGGATGATTGAGTACTTTGGCACTGATTCAAAATTTCAGGTTATCTTTAAGATCACTCTTTGTCTACTATGTGTTAAAATGAAATAGCTTTTTTGACGGGTTATATTTGGTTTTGATGAATTGATAGGAACACAACCGAAGCTAAGAACGGAACATGGTCTAACACAGAGTCCCAGGATGTTTAAGTGAGTACACTGACTTTTGGTTATTCTATAGTTATTCAATGATGTGCGTTCGGCATGCTTCTGCATCAGCTGGGATTATTCATGTGTTGGATCGTGTTATTCTTGTTTCATCTTTTATAGTGTCAATATTGATGCGGCACCTATAATTGTTCTTTCCGCTTTGAGGACAAAACACATTAAGAGGTTGAAAACAAAGAAACTGAAATTCATGGTCCACTTTCAAGTGAGCATGTCATTGGCCTTCATAATTAGCTAGCTGCTTCTTCTCTTTCATCATGCGTTGCTGCTGCATTGAGTCACAACTTAAAAAAATGAATATGTGCTAGCTAGGGACATGAACTTAATTGAAACTATAGATTGAGTCACAGCTTAAATCAATAGCGGAAGCTTTAAGTACATGTACTTGTGCATACGCTTTAGACATTTACACTTGTAAGATTGTTCTGACCCCTCAGTTACATGCTTGCTGACACAGTATTACTCCTCCAGTTAGTCTGGCAATAGTTCTTTTTAACAATGGGGCTGGAATAATTGTATGGCATATGTTATGTTGGACTCATCAACTAGTTTTTTTTATTTCTTGATTGCAGGATCCAAAGAACTAGCTCGACGTGACTCTAGATCACGGACAGTTTAGTCTTGGCACTTAATTGGGATGGCTAAATTACATTTGAGTTTCATTTGATGGATATTTACTATGAGAATTATGAATTTTATTAATGTACATATTATACGTATGGTTTTGAATATTGTAATTGAATGTCTGTATTTTTTTTAGGTTGCAATAGGCTATTGCCACAACCTACTTTTGGTTGCCACATGTTAGCAGCACGAAAATTAAAATTGTCGCAATAGTTTCTCGCTACAAACATTTCACCCGTTGTGATACCTACTTATCACCACAAAAACTATTATGTTGCAATTTCTTGTTACGATGACCGGAATATTTGTTGCCATAAGTTAATGCCACAAATGTAGCGGTTCGTGGCAAAATACCTAATGCCATGTAAACAAGGATTGCTGCCATAGTTTGTTGCCACAATTGACTATTGCCACGAAAGAGTATGCACCACGAAACGAGCGTCGTTGGCATAAGTTGTTGCCACAAATGTCTATCGCCACGAGCTATCAGTCGCCACGATTCTTTACATGTTGCATTAAAGCTATCTCCACAAAGCAAATTGTGGCATCAGGTGAGTGTTGCCATGGAAAAACATGTGGCGACTTCCCACATGGTTGTTGCAATAGCACACTTTATTGCCACGATTGCTTTTTTGTGGCAATAACCTATTACCATGCGTCCAGTCGCAACGGCTGTCAACGAACGATGTATTGTGGCAATATGTACTTATCGCCACAAATCGGCATGTATTGCGACGAACGATTTTGTTGCAATAGACCCGTATCCTTGTAGTGAAAGTTGCTAAAAATGATTGGAAAGCATCCAAGAATGATAATATAACAGCATGGAACAATAAAAAATTATAGATATTTCTGAGACGTATCACACCGCTCCCGTTTTGATGACTTGAGCATTCATTGTCATATTGCTTTGCATGATCGTAAGATAGCTAGCATGATATTTCCATGGCTTGTCCATTTTTTATATCATTGCTATGCTAGATCATTACACATCCTGGTACACTGCCAGAGGCATTCATATAGGGTCATACTTTGTTTCAGGTATCGAGTTGTAAGTAAATAGAAGTGTGATGATCATCATTATTCATTATTAGAGTATTGTCCCAGTGAGGACAGGATGATTGAGACTATGATCCCCCACAAGTCGGGATGAGACTCCGAAAAAAAAAATAGAGAGAGACAAAGAGAGAAGGGGCATGCTAATTCCACACTTGTGTTTCAGAGTAGCACCATGTTTTTCATATAGAGAGTCATCTATGCTGTCACTTTCGTATACTAGTGGGAATTTTTTATTATAGAGTTAGATGCACACCAACTTAGTTTTTAGTTTGAGCTTTCATACACTTATAGCTCTTAGTGCATTCGTTTCATGGAAATCCCTTATCCTCGCATTGATATGAATTGATAGGCATCTCCATAGCCCGCTGATTAGCCGCATCGATGTGAGACTTTCTTCCTTTTTGTTTTCTTTATATTTACCCCTATCATCATACTCTATTCCACCCATAGTGCTATGTCCATGGCTTGCGCTCATGTATTGCATGGGGGTTGAAAAAGCTGAAGCGCGTTAAAAAGTATGAACCAATTGCTCGGCTTGTCATCGGGGTTGTGCATGATAAATATTTTGTGTTAAGAAGATGGAGCATGACAAGACTATAAGATTTTGTAGGGATAATGTTCTTTAATATTAATATTTAGAAAGATATGATTGTTTGTTGGGATGACTGAGTATTGATGTCTTTATGTCAAATTATAGACTATTGCTTTGAATCACTCTTGTCTTAATATTCATGCCATAATTACATATATGATCAAGATTATGCTAGGTAGCTTTCCACATCAAAAATTATCTTTTTATCATTTGCCTACTCAAGGACGAGCAGGAATTAAGCTTGGGGATGCTAATACGCCTCCGTCGTATCTATAATTTTTTATTTTTGTGCCAATATTATACAACTTTCACATATTTTTTGAAACATTTTATATAATTTATTGGACTAACATATTGATCCAGTGCCCAATGCTAGTTCCTGATTGTTGCATGTTTTCTGTTTCGCAGAATATCCATATCAAACGAAGTCCAAACGCGATAAAAATTTACGGAGAATTATTTTGGTATATATGTGATTTTTGTGAGGTGAAATCAATGCAAACGGAGGCCCACGGCCTCCACAACCCACTAGGGCGCGCCTGGTCCCCCTGGCACGCGGTGGTATCTTGTGGGCACCCGTAAGTCGGTTGGGGCCCTTCTCGGGCGAAAGAAATATATTTATGGAAAACAGTCGTGTAAAAATTCAGCCCTATCAAAGCTATGGATCTTCGGGGAATTAAAAAAGGTGAAGGGACAGAAAAGAGGAACGCGAAACAAAACATAATAGAGAGAGATCCAATCTCGGAGGGGCTCTCGTCCCTCTGCTGCCATGGAGGCCATGGACCAGAGGGGAAACCCTCCTCCCATCTAGGGAGGAGGCCAAGGAATAAGAAGGAGGAGGCGGGCTTTCTCCCCCTCTCTCCCGGTGGTGCTGGAGTGCCGCCGGGGCAAGGATAGCGACAGTGATCTACATCAACAATATTGCTACCGTTAACACCAACTTTCTCCCCATCTATGCAATGATGTAACCTCTCTATTCCTGTTGTATTTCTCTACATAAACATGATGCTCAACACTGTATATTATTATCCAATGATATGTGGTTATCCTATGATGTTTGAGTAGATCTGTTTTATCCTGTGGGTTGATAGATGATCATGATTGGTTTGAGTTGTATATTTTATTTTGGTGTTGTCCTTTGGTGCCTTCCATGTCGTGCAAACATGAGGGATCCCCTTTGTAGGGTGTTGCAATACGTTCATGATTCTTTTATGGTGGCTGGCGTGTGACAGATGCACAAACCCGAGTAAGGGGTTGTTGTGTATGGGATAAAGAGAACTTGATACTTAATGCTATGGTTGGGTTTTACCTTAATGATATTTGGTAATTGCGGATGCTTGCCAGAGTTCCAATCATAAGTGCATATGATCCAAGTAGGGAAAGTATGTTAGCTCATGTCTCTCCTCATATAAAATTGCAATAATGATCACCGGTCTACTTATCGATCATCTAGGGACAAATAACTTTCTTGTGTGACAAAATCTATTTACTTATATTTTCTTGCAATTTATTCATAGTTCAATTCTCGCAAAGTACTTCTAATTTTATTCTTGTTCTAGGAAAGCAAATGTTAAGTGCGCGTAGAGTTGTATCTGTGGTCGATAGAACTTGAGATAATATTTGTTCTACCTTTAGCTCGTCGTTGGATTCGACACACTTATTTATCAAAAAAAACTAGAATTGATCCCCTACACTTGTGAGTTATCATCGTGCCTCTCGTGGCAGAAATAAAAAGAAAAAACATATTTTTTTTGTTTCTGAGAGGCACACTCGTGCCTCTCATGGAAACAAAACCATGCATCTCGCAGAAGCAAAACCGTGCCTCTCGCGGAAGAAGAAAAAAGAGAAAATGCGGTATTTTCCGTTTTTGAGAGGCATGGCCATGCCTCTCGCAGAAGCAAAACCATGCCTCTCGCGGAAGCAAAACTGTGTCTCTCACAAAAACAAAACCATGCCTCTCGCAGAAGCAAAACCGTTCCTCTCGCAGAAAAAAAAGAGAAAACGAATTTTTCGTTTCCGAAAGGCACGACCATGCCTCTCGCAGAAGCAAAACCATGCCTCTCACGGAAGAAAAACCGTGCCTCTCGTGAAAAGGAAACGTGTTTTTCGCGTTAAAAAACTCCAAAAAAAAATTGGTCAAAAAGCTAAGGAAGGCCGGTGAAAAACCGAAAAGCCAAAAAAAAATCTAAAAGGCAGCAAACCTATGCGGAAAAATAAAACTAAAAAACAAATTCGGAGGAAGTGCCCAAAGCACGACATGTGGTGACGGCTAAGAGTGGCGCACTCTCAACCCATCCCCAAGTGACCTTTGGGAAGGCTGGAAACGAGCGCTCTTCACTAGCTGCTCCCATAAGCCTCGCTTTCTACTGTTTTTGTAGAAAATACAGACACTTTGTTCGACCTTGGGCCCTGGCACATTTGTTCTTCGTGCCACACGTTCGTTTTTTCCCATCAGTTTTCTCGACCTTTATAATTATCTTTTAGGCCCTTTTTTATTCTATATTTTTGGTTTTCATATTTCCTTTTTGTTTTTATTTTTTTTACCTTCTTTTCATCTTTATTTTTAAAATTTTATTTTTAAATGTGTTTATTCTTTTTTTCTACCGCGAGATGCACGGCTGTGCCTCTTGAAAATGAAAAAAAATATTTTCTATTTTTTTCTTTTGGGAGAGGCACAGTTTTGCTTCCGCGAGATGCATTGTTGTGCTTTAGCGAGAGGCATGGTTGTGCTTTCGCGGAAGGCTCGAAAATAGGAAAAAAAGTGTTTTCATGCTCTCAGTTTGGTTTTTTGTCTTTTTTTTCATGAAAAAAAAGTTCGTCAAAACCTATCAAGATGGAATCTAGTTTTGACAATCTCGATGCGAGGAATCCAACGGTGAAAATGGTTCGAGATTTGGACCCACAGTTTAAGAGATAAAACTTTTAAATAAACAGATTTACGAAAAAAGGAAAACTTCTAGGTTGCGACAAGTGGCGCACATGCAGTGCGCCACTTGTCACAACCTGAGGAGGTGGGTGTGATATTTGCAAGGAGTACTTCTCAATTAGTGATTTCTGAGAACCCCTCGCTGAAGGAACCGCCAATTAGGTTGACCCAGGTGCGTGGGAAACAGTGGCCTTGTTTTCTGTTTTGTTTTTTTTCATGTTTTTTGTTTTCTTTTTTTCTTTCTTTTTTTACTTTTATTTATACTTACAAATATTCTAAATAAATATACTACAAAAATAATTCTTCATAAAAACATTTGAAAAGGTTGACCAAGCATTTGAAAATGATAAATGTGTATAGAGAAAATGTTTATCACATATATGAAAATGTATACAAAAATACAAATTGTGTGGGAAACAATTTAATCATGTATATAAAAAAGTTATTCAGTCAGTTGAGAAAATTTTGAACCAGTGAAAATGTTGACTATGTATTTCAAAAATAATGAAACAAATTTGATCATGCATATAAAAATTGTTAATCAACCATTTAAAAATAATGTTGAACAAGTATTTAAAAAGTTTAAATGTCACGACCGGTTTTTCAATAAAATACTTATTGAAAAATCGATCTCTTGATTCCAGTATAGGAAGAGTTATCCTTACTGGTAGAGAAATACTTGGATACGGAAGACTAGTAGCATCAAATATATTACAGAGTTGAGCTGAGGTTGCTCAACAATTTATTACAAACACGCCAATATTGTACATAAGGGCAGTTATGAGACAGGGGTGTGGTGACATGCTACTAACTCGAGATAAAAGTGGTGGTGGATAACTTGACTCCTAAACTGGCAGCTCATCGAGCGTCGAGGTGAGGCTCGATGAATTTATTTCTGGGGTAGCGGAAGCGGATATAATACAGTGACCAAATCCAGGATCGCACGGGACTGACTGGGACTCCTCTAGGCGTCAGACTGGCTATCGAACTCTTCATCCATGAGACCGCCGTCATCAACATCTGGCCAAATCAACAAGCCAGGTGAGTACTTTGAAAGTACTCGCAAGACAGTTCGGACAAAAGATATAACAAATGCATGCATGAATGCGTCATGAGCAAAAAAATAATAATGCTCATTCAAATAATAAATATTTGCATGACATGATAAGTAAAAAGGAAGTCGGGCGGTAGTCCTCCCGAAATCCCAACAAACAACTGAAGACCGATCGGGTGTCTAGAGCGACGCCTCGAAAGGTAAACAAATAAATAATCATGACGCAGTCGGACGTCTAAGCGACACCACATAAAGGGCTTATACTGAAAAATAAATGACAAGCGTGCCACAGTCGGACGTTTGAGCGACATCACAGAAAGGGCTTAATCAGAAGTAAATAACAAGAGTGCCACAATCGGACGTCTGACCGACATCGCAGAAAGGGCTTATCTCGAAAGTAAATGACAAGTATGCCACAGTCGGACGTCTGAGCGACATTGCAGAAAGGGCTTATCTCGAAAGTAAATAACAAGTGTGCCATAGTCGGACGTCTGAGCGACATCACAGAAAGGGCTTATATCAAAAGTAAATAACAAGTGTGCCATAGTCGAACGTCTGAGCGACATCACAGAAAGGGCTTATATCAAAAGTAATATAACAAGTGTGCCACAGTCGGACGTCTGAGCGACATCGCAGAAAGGGCTTATACCAAAAGTAAATAACAAGTTAGTCCATCCACAAGAATAAACTTTTAACCGGACTTAACACTCATGTGGTTCACCGGAGTTTTGTCACTGGGACTGACATTTGACAAGATAAGATGAACACAGTACTTGGACACGTACAAAATGATTCGAATGATTTTTGACTCTGTAGAGTTTGTACTAAATGCCCATAGCCAACGGGTTTCCGTAGTCACGAGGGACTAGTTCCATTTACAGTATTTCGGTAGAAACACATCTAACCAGTACACACCCATTCCACCTCACGATGCCAGGGATCACCCTAGACAGCGTCCAAGAAAAACTTTGAGACGGGGAGGTCACAACCTCGAATAGCATGGGATCAAATTTCTATACGCGCGCTCTAAGGGGTGCCCCCCTCTCGGTCCCAACCGGAAACACCCATGCCCCCTGACCGGATGACGGGCTTTAATCCAGGGCCATGGAACCCTCATCACGGCCTCTCTATTTGGTGTGTACCAGGAAAGCGGTTTGCAACTTACTAAGCCATATTCCTTGCGGAAAACATATGGTAGTACAGGAAGGAAAACGAATGGGAACGTGAATTGATTCACGTTGATACTGAAGTCAAATGGTCTGGCATAAGACTGGCATGCTACAACACTGCCATCTTACCCATCTCATGCCATCACATGGCCATGCAAACTTATATCCAACAACATATGGATTTCCGAAACTCACTTGCCTCATCTTTGCATGAAATATAACATTTAACGAAATGCTCATAAACATGCCATGAAACTACTAATTGCAAACATGCAACAACCACTCGTCATATCAAAAGTTCAAACATGCTTGCCTGGTTCGGAGTAGTCGGAGTCTAACTTGGCGAAGTTTGCGGCTCCGTCACCTCCTCCGGTATCTACGGTATAAGAAAAATATGTACCTAACGTAAATACCGCGAGTGCACAGAAAAGTGTTCCAAATATTTTTGAAATAAATATGAAAAAAAACTAGACAGAAAAATAGAGATGACAGAAATAGAATCAATCAAAAATCAGTTTCTGTTTAAAATTTATAAAGGTTTTAAGTCCATGGACCTCTTTGTAATGAAACAGAAACTTCCCAGGGGGCTGAACAGAAAAGGCCAGAAAAACGCTTCAGACTGAAAGCGTATTTGCCCGAATACGTTTTCAGAAAATGGTTCGTTTAAAAGAAAAGAGAGGCTGAAAGGCAGGTCCCACACGTCAGGTTTAAAAATTTAAACGGGGAAGAACAGAGCCCGCTCGCGCCCGAGAGCTGCGGTGGTCGCCGGCGGCGATCCACGGCGAGGCAGGGGGATCGGGCGGTACCTATGTGTTCAGCGTGTCCTTCCGCATCGGTGGGTGGTGGTGGTGGTCGCCGGCGAGCACCACGTCGACGGCGGCCCTTGCTCCGGTGGACGGCGGCTCGGGTGGAGTCGGAGCTCGTCGGGGAGGGCTGCGAAGGTCAAATCGAAGCTTGGGTTAGCTCACTGGGTGCTCGAGGTGGCCACTGACGAGGTTTGGGCGTCGGGGATGGCCTCACCGGAGTGATTTGAGCTGGTGGCCGAGGCAGATCGGGGCGTCCGGAGTTGGGGGAGGAGACCTCCTCGAGGTCCTCTTACTGGCTTGGCGGGGTGTTGGTGGGGTGCAGTGGTGGTGCGTGCTCGAGAGCGAGCTCGGGGCCCCTTTTTATAGGCGATTCGAGGCGGTGGCCATGAACGGGGATCTCCGGCGATGGTTACGGCGGCGAAGTGCTTGGTCGGGGTTTTTAGGGAGTTGGGCGTCAACGTGGAGGTTGACCGGTTCCAATTAGGTGCTAACCAAGTTTGGATTAGGCTCCCTGGGTGGTTGCGATGGAACGGGGCTGCGCGGGCCCGTCGGCGGTAGAGGGCGCGCCCTGTGCTTGCTGGGCCACGGCGATGGTGCTGCAGGGGTGCGCTGGCATGCATGAGGCCACGCGGAGGGCTAGGGGGCGTTGGGCGGTGCAGAACGGCGTAACGAGCCGGTGCTGGCTCCGTTGGCCGCCACGGGTGGCTCTGCCACCGCAGAGGCTACCGGCGTTGGAGATGCTCGCCGCCACCAACGCCTGCGTCCGTCCAAGAGGGCGTGCGGTGCTCTAGCCAGGGAGAAGGGGCCGTGCGCAATGCGCCAGGGCGCATGGGTGATCGGTGACAACTCTGACGAAAAACGACACTGCAAACTCTGAGTTTTCTGAACTTTCTGAAGGTGCACAGGACAGTGCCGGCCAAGTGTTCGACGAAATGATTTTGGCATGTGGGGAATTTTCCTTGAGCTGATTTTTGGTGGGGTGGCCTCTCATTGCATCTGGGGGCTGCCTGAATTTTGGTAGAATTTTTGGGGAAGAGGAGATATGAATTCCACCAAATTTGACAAATCTGGTCCAAACTTGCAGAGGATGAAACTTGAAAATTTTGAAAAGAGGAAGAGTAGATCTTGATGGGTCCAGGTTGTGGGTGCTAAGGACTATCCCGAAGAGTTGGTTTGAGATCAAAACTCAAAGTAAAACAAGCACTTCCTTTGTAAAGCATCTAGGCTTAGAATAAATGTCAGAATTGTTTTGGGGAGAAAAATAAATGGAATAAAATCCAAAAATGGATTTTAACTTGTTGGGACAGAATGTTTGGATTGCCCCAAAGTGAAGGGAGGGGTTTTGGGAGGATTTACCACATGAGGCATGGTAAAACCAAGGATGGTTCAAAACAAAAGAGTAGCTCCAAAATCCTTAGGGTTTCTTTTTTAAAAGAAAATAAATTCCAAGAAATGTTTTTGAGAAGAGAAACTCAGAAGAAAGGTTTTTAATAACCAAATACCAGGGGTGCAGAAGATACAAAAATCAAAGTCCTTTCCGATTGGAAAAAGTTTTGAGAGAGAGAGGTTTTAGGAGGGACTTAAATGGCCTTTTTCAAACCGAGCAAGGTTTTTGTTGAAAACTTTTAAAAAAAATTGGAGTGTCACAACACCTACCCCCTTAGGAAAAATCTCGTCCCCGAGATTTCAGCTGATCCTCAAACAAGCATGGATGCTCTGTCCGAAGAAAATACTCTCTTTCCCAAGTTGCTTCATTCTCGGTGTGATTGCTCCACTGAACTCTGAAAAACTTGATGGTTTTCTGTCGGGTCCTCCTTTCAGACTCCTCTAATATTTTTATTGGACGTTCCCGGTAGGTAGGTCTGGTTGCATGTCAATGTTTTCATGGGATACTTGCTTCTCTGGGTTGCTCACGTACTTCCTCAACCGCGAGACGTGGAACACGTCGTGGACATCGGATAATTCTTCGGGTAAGTCTAGCTGGTAGGCTACCGTGCCTCTTCGGGCCACTATACAGAATGGTCCGATGAATCTTGGTGCTAGCTTTCCCTTAACCTTGAATCGTTGCAGGCCCCTCATAGGAGATACTCGTAGGTACACAAACTCTCCGGGTTCGAAACTGATTCCCCGATGCTTTCTATTGTAATAACTCTTTTGTCGACTTTGAGCGGTCTTGAGTCGATCCCTAATCATCTTAACTTTTTCCTCAGCCTCCTTGAGCATATGTGGGCTGAAGATATGGTTGTCTCCAGTTTCTGACCAATTTAGCGGTCTACGACATCTTCGCCCGTACAGATCTTCAAATGGTGCCATTTGTAGGCTGGCCTGGTAGCTGTTGTTGTATGTGAACTCTGCGTATGGCAAAATTTCTTCCCAACTGGTCCCATAGGTGAGGACACATGCTCTCAGCATGTCTTCTAGAATTTGGTTTACGCGTTCTGTCTGTCCATCAGTCTGGGGGTGGTATGCGGTACTGAATGCTAGTTGAGTACCTAGTGCCTGTTGTAGGTGATCCCAAAACCTAGAGACGAATTGTGTGCCTCTGTTAGATATTATAGTCTTTGGGACTCCATGCAGGTAGACGGTACGGGCAAGATAAAGCCGGGCAAGCTTCTGAGTGGTGTGAGTTGACTTCACCGGGACAAAATGTGCCACCTTAGTTAATCTGTCGGTGATGACCCATATGGCATCATTTCCGTGTCGTGACCGAGGTAGCCCAACAATAAAATCCATTCCAATCTCGTCCCATTTCCACTCGGATATCTTGTTTGGCTGTAATAGTCCGGCTGGTTTCTGGTGCTCGGCCTTGATGCGTTGACAAGAATCACAACATGCAATGAATGTGGCTATGTCCCTTTTCATACCGTGCCACCAAAACTTTTCCTGAAGGTCCTTGTACATTTTTGTTCCTCCAGGATGGATTGAATACGGAGCGGTATGGCCTTCAGCTAGAATTTGCTGTTTGAGGTCCTCGACATTTGGTACACAAAGTCTATCTCCGTACCACAATATTCCTTGCTCGTCTATGACGAATTCTGAGGCCCTGCCCAAACTCGCTTTTCTTTTTATGCCTTCAATGCTGGGGTGTCCACGCTGAGCCTCCTTAATCTTTTCAATCAGAGTAGGCTGTATTTCCAAACTCGACACACTGCCTTCGGTGACCATTATTAGGTTGAGTTTGGCAAATTCCTGCTAAAATTCTGGTCTCAAATTTGGTGTGCTGTCTTTGCCCGAGTTGGGGTTCCAACTAAGGGCATCTGCCACTACATTTGCTTTTCCTGGATGATAGTGGATTCCAACATCATAATCCTTCACTAATTCCAACCAGCATCATTGTCGTAAATTGAGTTCCGGCTGTGTGAAAATATACTTAAGGTTCTTATGGTCTGTGTATATTTCACAACGATTTCCAAGTAGAAAGTGTCTCAATTCTTTGAGTGCATGGATGACTGCTGCCAACTCCAGGTCATGAGTAGGATAATTTTCTTCATGCTTGCGAAGTTGTCTGGAGACATACGCAACCACCTTGCGTTCTTGCATCAATACGCATCCGAGGCCCTTCCGGGATGCGTCACAATACACCTCAAAATTCTTGTGTATGTCTGGCACAATTAATACTGGTGTCGTTGTTAATTTCCTTTTTAGTCTTGGAAGCTTTTCTCACAAGCTTCCGTCCATTCAAACTTCTTGTCTTTCTTGAGTAACTGCGTCATTGGCTTTGCTATGGTGGAGAATCCTTCAATAAATCTTCGGTAGTATCCTGCCATTCCCAAGAAACTTCGTACGTCCGTTACGCTGGCTGGTGGTTTCCAGCCAAGTACGGCCTTGACCTTTTCCGGGTCTACTGCAATACCTTCTTGGGTCAGTACGTGGCCCAGAAAACCCACCTGTCTTAGCCAAAATTCACATTTGCTGAACTTGGCGTACAGTTGATGTTTCCTGAGTTCTCCTAGTACAATTCTGAGATGTTCAGCGTGCTCTTCTGGTGTCTTGGAGTATATCAGAATATCATCGATGAATACCACAACAAACTTGTCCATAAACTTCATAAATACTTTGTTCATGAGGTGAACAAAATATGCAGGGGCATTTGTTAGTCCAAACGGCATTACCGTGAACTCATACAGTCCATATCTGGAGGTGAAGGCTGTCTTGGGGATATCTTCTGTTCGCACTTTCAATTGATGGTATCCCGACCTTAAGTCAATTTTTGAGAAGACTTTGGCCTGAGCGAGCTGATCAAATAAATCATTTATCCGTGGCATTGGGTATTTGTTCTTGATTATGACCATGTTAAGTGCTCGATAGTCTATACACAATCTCAGTGTCCCATCCTTTTTCTTGGCAAATAAAATTGGTGAACCCCAAGGTGAGGAACTGTCTCGTATGTATCCTTTGTCCAACAGTTCTTTTATTTGCTTCTCCAATTCTACCAACTCGGATGGTGCCATTCTGTATGGTTTCTTGTAAATGGGAGCGGTTCCGGGTGCTAGCTCAATGCTGAATTCTATCTCTCGGTCTGGTGGCATGCGTGGTAGTTCTTCGGGAAATACGTCTGGAAATTCACACACTACTGGAAACTTGCTCAACTCAGAAACGTCCACCTTGTTTAACCTCGGTTGCCGAGATTGTCTTTCTTTGGCTGAAACCTTTATTGTCTTCCCGTGATGGTGGGTGAGAATTACGGTCCGGTTGAAGCAGTCAATAAAACCTTTGTTGGTGGTTAACCAATTCACCCCTAGGATGACATCTAGTCCTTTATTCTCCAATACAATAAGGTTGGCATGAAACTTCAATCCTTCAAATTCAATAACCACACCTTGGCAGTAACTCTGGATCACTTGCTTAATCCCAGGGGACTTGATGATCATGGATTTTTTCCAAGGGAAGCATCGAAAAATTATTTTGCAAAGCAAATCTCTTCAAAATGAACGAGTGAGAAGCTCCAGAATCAAACAAAACCGTGGCAAGTATTCTGTTGATAGGGAACGTACCGAGTATGATATCCGGGGCATTTTGTGCTTCTTCTTTGGTCACGTGGTTCAGATGACCCTTCCTGTGGTTGTTATTGGGATTGAAATTGTTTCGCTTGGGTGCTGAATTATTGCCACTATTGTTTGGCTTTGGGGTTGAGTTCCTTGGCTTGGGGCACTGCTTAGCATAGTGCCCTTCTTCTCCACAAGCGTAGCAAGTAACGCCTGGGCGATAAGTGAACTCATTGTCCCTTGCATGGAAATTCTTGATTGGGCGTGAATTATTCGTCGTGGGTTTGTGTGTCCCACCTTTCTGAAAATCCGTCTTGCTTCGGTGGTTTCGAGCCTGAGTAGTCTGGTCCCTTTTGCGTTTGCGGAAATCCTCCAAGCCGCGTTGCTCATTTTCCAAGGTAAACGCCTTATCCACCAGTGTTTTGAAATCTGGGAAGGTGTGTACAACCGGCTGGCATCTAAGAGCGGGTGCCAGGCCTTCCAAGAATTTTTCCATCTTCTTGCTTTCAGTCATACGCTCTTCGTTGGCGTAGCGAGACAGCAGAGTAAACTGACTGTTGTATTCTGACACCATCATGGTCCTTTGTTTGAGGTCATCAAATTCTCTTTTCTTGATCTTCATAACACTTTTAGGAATGTGTGCCCCATGAAAACCTTCTTTGAATTCCTCCCAGGTTATTTCATTTTCGTTGGGGTGCATGTGTAGGAAATTTTCCCACCATGATGCAGCTGCTCTAGTGAGATAGTGCGGTGCATATAGTACTTTCTCACGGTATGAACACTGTGCAATAATTAATTTTCTTTCCATGTCTCGAAGCCAGTCGTCAGCCTCAAGAGGTTTGTCAGTATGAGAAAATGTTGGGGGACGCGTCTTCTGTAGCTCAGACAACTTGGATTGCTGCTGATACTGTCCACGGTGATTTCCCATATTGCTGACTTGGTTCATCATTTGCTGATGTTGTTGCTGACTCTATTCATAAAGGCAACATACTTGGGTAAATGTTGTTTCACTGTCCTGTTGACTTGACTGCCCCTGTGTGAAATTGTTGTTTGGTGGTGTGCCATAATTTTCCTCTGGCGGAATTGGCATGGAGCGTGTCCAAGGATGAGACATCTTTCACTCTGGGGATATATTTTGTAAAACTCGTAAGAAAAGAAATTGAGTCGCAACAGTCAATAAATTCACAAATACGGAAATTTTAAAAGCTCCAGGATTTTTCAAGAAAAATAAACGATTGCGCGCAGAGAAGGACTATTGCATATCTTACACGCAAGCAGTAATTATATAATACATCACTCAGGATATGCGTACATATTCCTGACATGTTATTTAGGCTAGTGCACTTCTCCAGACCCTACATGATGCGCAAACAAGCTACTTCTCACAACCTATGTACATATAAACATATATCACAAGTCGGTACATTGCATGGTGGCTAAGCGTACTCAGTCGGAGATGGTGAGGATCTCCCTTGGCCTGCCGAGGGTGAGGCACAGTGAGGCGGGGGACTCAACTTCCTCCTCGCTAATAGGCTCCAGACGTGAAGCGCTGCGCTGAGCTGGTGGAGCGGGTCCCATAGGCGGAGTAACACGAATAGGAGTGGGCGCAATAGGTGGTGCAGAACGAACTGGAGTGGGTGCAATGACTTGGTTGAACTCCTCGGTGCTAGGTAGGCGACGAGCAGTAGCGAGAATGGTAGGTGAATGAGATGCTAAGGACGAGATGAAAGTCAGCGGTGGAGCGGTGTGTAGGAGCTCCCTCCTGTTGGCGGCACAGCCATGGACTGAGTCCATGCGGGCAGCTACAAGGTCGTCCACCATGCTGTCGAAGGCTGCCTCCAAAGCTCGGATGTACTCGACAAGCATCTCAAAAGCCTTATCTCGCTCTCCTCTGGGGCAAGCGAATGAGTAATGACAGGTGTATGGCACGTGGCATGGAAGGTAGCAGTAGCGACGAGTTTTCATTGAAGGAAGAACATCCCAGAGACGAGCTATCACCTCACGGGCAGCCATCTGCATAGCATGCCTCTCCGTAGGCATGGCTCTCCCCAAGAACCGGAAGCGGCGTAACTCAACACGCCCTCCCTTGAATTGCACCGCGCGGCATGGTGCATGATCAGACTGACGTTGATCTTGTGTGGGTAGAGTGTGAAGACTGGGCGCACTAATGGCCCCATCGTGACCTGGATGATGAAGGAGAGGAGCTTGACGAACCCCTCAGGCACGTTAGCGAAAACCTGTGACTCATAGTCATTGCCAGCCATCTACAAAAGTAGGCGAAAATTCTGAATGGTCAGATCATAAATTTATGCTGACTGTCAGAAAATAACTACATTTGTAAAAATATGAAATGAACTCTACTATGCTAATAACCGATTAGCGATCGCACCTAGTGGCTTCCTACAGTCAGCCTAGCTCTGGTACCAAGTCTGTCACGACCGGTTTTTCAATAAAATACTTATTGAGAAATCGATCTCTTGATTCCAATATAGGAAGAGTTATCCTTACTGGTAGACAAATACTTGGATACGGAAGACCAGTAGCATCAAATATATTACAGGGTTGAGCTGAGGTTGCTCAACAATTTATTACAAACACGCCAATATTGTACATAAGGGCGGTTATTACACAGGGGTGTGGTGACATGCTACTAACTCGAGATAAAAGTGGTGGTGGATAACTTGACTCCTAAACTGGCAGCTCATCGAGCGTCGAGGTGAGGCTCGATGAATTTATTTCTGGGGTAGCAGATATAATATAGTGACCAAATCCAGGATCGCACGGGACTGACTAGGACTCCTCTAGGCGTCGGACTCGCTATCGAACTCTTCATCCATGAGATCGCCTTCATCAACATCTGGCCAAATCAACAAGCCAGGTGGGTACTTTCAAAGTACTCGCAAGACAGTTCGGACAAAAGATATAACAAATGCATGCATGAATGCGTCATGAGCAAAAAAAAATAATGCTCATTCAAATAATAAATATTTGCACGACATGATAAGTAAAAAGGAAGTCGGGCGGTAGTCCTCCCGAAATCCCAACAAACAACTGAAGACCGATCGGGTGTTTGGAGCGACGCCTCGAAAGGTAAACAAATAAATAATCATGCCACAGTCGGGCGTCTAAGCGACACCACATAAAGGGCTTATATTGAAAAATAAATGACAAGCATGCCACAGTCGGCCGTCTGAGCGACATCACAGAAAGGGCTTAATCATAAGTAAATAACAAGAGTGCCACAATCAGACGTCTGAGCGACATCGCAGAAAGGGCTTATCTCGAAAGTAAATAACAAGTATGCCACAGTCGGACGTCTGAGCGACATCGCAGAAAGGGCTTATCTCGAAAGTAAATAACAAGTGTGCCACAGTCGGACGTCTGAGCGACATCGCAGAAAGGGATTATATCAAAAGTAAATAACAAGTGTGCCACAGTCGGACGTCTGAGCGACATCGCAGAAAGGGCTTATATCAAAAGTAAATAAGAAGTGTGCCACAGTCGGACGTCTGAGTGACATCGCAGAAAGGGCTTGTACCAAAAGTAAATAACAGGTTAGTCCATCCACAAGAATAAACTTTTAACCGGACTTAACACTCATGTGGTTCACCGGAGTTTTGTACTGGGACTGACATTTGACAAGATAAGATGAACACAGTACTTGGATACGTACAAGATGATTCGAAGGATTTTTGACTCTGCAGAGTTTGTACTAATTGCCCACAGCCAACGGATTTCCGTAGTCACGAGGGACTAGTTCCATTTATGGTATTTCGGTAGAAACACATCTAACCAGTACACACCCATTCCACCTCACGATGCCAGGGATCACCTTAGACAGCGTCCAAGAAAAACTTTGAGACGGGGAGGTCACAACCTCGAATAGCATGGGATCAAATTTCTATACGCGCGCTCTAAGGGGTGCCCCCCTCTCAGTCCCAACCGGAAACACCCATGCCCCCTGACCGGATGACGGGCTTTAATCCAGGGCCATGGAACCCTCATCACGGCCTCTCTATTTGGTGTGTACCAGGAAAGCTGTTTGCAACTTACTAAGCCATATTCCTTGCGGAAAACATATGGTAGTACAGGAAGGAAAACGAATGGGAACGTGACTTGATTCACGTTGATACTGAAGTCAAATGGTCTGGCATAAGACTGGCATGCTACAACACTGCCATCTTACCCATTCTCATGCCATCACATGGCCATGCAAACTTATATCCAACAACATATGGATGTCCGAAACTCACTTGCCTCATCTTTGCATGAAATATAACATTTAACGAAATGCTCATAAACATGCCATGAAACTACTAATTGCAAACATGCAAAAACCACTCATCATATCAAAAGTTCAAACATGCTTGCCTGGTTCGGAGTAGTCGGTGTCTAACTTGGCGAAGTTCGCGGCTCCGTCACCTCCTCCGGTATCTACGGTATAAGAAAAATACGTACTTAACGTAAATACCGCGAGTGCATAGAAAACTGTTTCAAATATTTTACAAATAAATATGGCAAAAACCTAGACAGAAAAATAGAGATGACAGAAAAAGAATCAATCAAAAATCAGTTTCTGTTTAAAAGTTATAAAGGTTTTAAGTCCAGGGACCTCTCTATAATGAAACAGAAACTTCCCAGGGGGCTGAACAGAAAAGGCCAGAAAAACGCTTCAGACTGAAAGCGTATTTTCCCGAATACGTTTTCAGAAAACGGTTCGTTTAAAAGAAAAGAGAGGCTGACAGGCGGGTCCCACCCGTCAAGTTTAAAAATTTAAACGGGGAAGAACAGGGCCCGCCGCGCGCGAGAGCTGCGATGGTCGCCGGTGACGATCCACGGCGAGGCAGGGAGATCGGGTGGTACCTATGTGTTCAGCATGTCCTTCCACGTCGGTGGGTGGTGGTGGTGGTCGCCGGCGAGCACCACGTCGACGGCGGCCCTTGCTCCGGCGGACGGCGGCTCGGGTGGAGTTGGATCTCGTCGGGGAGGGATGCGAAGGTCAAATCGAAGCTTGGGTTAGCTCACCGGGTGCTCGAGGTGGCTACTGGCGAGGTTTTGGCGTCGGGGATGGCCTCACCGGAGTGATTCGAGCTGGTGGCTGAGGCGGATCGGGGCGGCCGGAGTTGGGGGAGGAGACCTCCTCGAGGTCCTCCTAGTGGCTTGGCGGGGTGTTGGTGGGGTGCAGTGGTGGTGCGTGCTTGAGAGCGAGCTCGGGGCCCCTTTTTATAGGCGATCCGAGGCGGTGGCCGTGAACGAGGATCTCCGGCGATGGTTACGGCGGCGCAGTGCTTGGTCGGGGGTTTTAGGGAGTTGGGCGTCAACGTGGAGGTTCACCGGTTCCAATTAGGTGCTAACCAAGTTTGGATTAGGCTCCCTGGGTGGCTGCGACGGAACGGGGCGGCGCGGACCCGTCGGCGGCAGAGGGTGCGCCCTGTGCTTGCCGGGCCACGGCGACGGTGCTGCGGGGGTGCGCTGGCATGCATGAGGCCACGCGGAGGGCTAGGGGGCGTTGGGCGGCGAAGAACGGCGTAACGAGCCGGTGCTGGCTCCGTTGGCCGCCACGGGTGGCTCAGCCACCGTAGAGGCTGCCGGCGTTGGAGATGCTCGCCGCCACCGACGCCTGCGTCCGTCCAAGAGGGCATGCGGTGCTCTGGCCAGCGAGAAGGGGCCGTGCGCG
This sequence comes from Triticum dicoccoides, assembly GCF_002162155.2. Classification (NCBI taxonomy): domain Eukaryota; kingdom Viridiplantae; phylum Streptophyta; class Magnoliopsida; order Poales; family Poaceae; genus Triticum; species Triticum dicoccoides. Next base: position 551,279,244 of record NC_041389.1, read on the forward strand.
ACGCGCCAGGGCGCACGGGTGATCGTTGACAACTCTCTGACGAAAAACAACACTGCAAACTCTGAGTTTTCTGAACTTTCTGAAGGTGCACAGGAACAGTGCCGGCCAAGTGTTCGATGAAATGATTTTGGCTTGTGGGGAATTTTCCTTGAGCTGATTTTTGGTGGGGTGGCCTCTCATTGCATCTGGGGGCTGCCTGAATTTTGGTAGAATTTTTGGGGAAGAGGAGATATGAATTTCACCAAATTTGACAAATCTGGTCCAAACTTGCAGAGGATGAAACTTGAAAATTTTGAAAAGAGGAAGAGTGGATCTTGATGGGTCCAGGTTGTGGGTGCTAAGGACTATCCCGAAGAGTTGGTTTGAGATGAAAACTCAAAGTAAAACAGGCACTTCCTTTGTAAAGCATCTAGGCTTAGAATAAATGACAGAATCGTTTTGGGGAGAAAAACAAATGGAATAAAATCCAAAAATGGATTTTAACTTGTTGGGACAGAATGTTTGGATTGCCCCAAAGTGAAGGGAGGGGTTTTGGGAGGATTTACCACATGAGGCATGGTAAAACCAAGGATGGTTCAAAACAAAAGAGTAGCTCCAAAATCCTTAGGGTTTCTTTTTTAAAAGAAAATAAATTCCAAGATATGTTTTTGAGAAGAGAAACTCAGAAGAAAGGTTTTTAATAACCAAATACCAGGGGTGCAGAAGATACAAAAATCAAAGTCCTTGCCAAGGGAAAAAGTTTTGAGAGACAGAGGTTTTAGGAGGGACTTAAATGGCCTTTTTCAAACCAAGCAAGGTTTTTGTTGAAAACTTTTTAAAAAAATTGGAGTGTCACATTAAAATATGTATAGAAAAATGTTGACCATGTATTAAAAAATGATGAAAAAAATTTATCATGTATATGAAAATGTTAATCAAGCATTTGCAAAAATGTTGAACAATTATATAAAAATGGTAATCAGGCATTTGAAAAAATGTAAATGTGTATAGAAATAATTCGGACCATGTATTAAAAATGATGAAAAATTTTATCATCTATATAAAAAAATTAACAAAGCATTCGAAAATATGTTGAAAAAGTATTTGCAAATTTTAATCAAGCATTTCAAAAATGTTAAATTTGTATAAAAATATGTTGACCATGTAATTAAAAAATAATTATTTTTATAATATATATATATCAAAAATGTTTATCAAACATTTGAAAAAATGTTGAACAAGTATTTAGAAAATATATAATGTGTATAGAAATAATATTGACCATGCGTTCAAAAAAAGTTAATATTGCATTTATAAAAACTTAGTCAAGCATTTATGAAAATGTTAAAATGTGCGTAGGAAAAATGTTAATCCTGTATTTGAAAATTGTTGATGAAGTATTTGAAAATTGTTAAAAATGAGCATAAAAAATGTGGACTATGTATTAAAAAATGTTAAAGTCGTATTGAAAAAATGATAAATGTGTAAGAGAAAAATGTTGTTTACATATAAAAATGTAAAATGAAAACAAAAGAAACAAACAAAGGAAAAAATGAAAACAGAAAAAGAAACAAAATGAACTAAAAAACCAAAGAAACATGTAGAAAGAACAAAAAGGAATGAAAGCAAAACAAAAAAATGAAGAAGTAAAAAAGAAATGAAATGAAAAAATGAAAATAGCATTGAAACCCAGAGAAACAAATGAAAAAAATTAATAGCCCCTTGTATACATTGAATCCTTGGGATATCCGAGGTCGAACGAGCAACAATTTGGCTTTTTTGAAAAAGGAAAGCCCTTCGTTTTACATTGACAACCGCTACCGGTCGTATAGAGTTTGGCATTGCCATCGGTTCACCGACCAGTTTACGCTTGTTGTGACAGTCAAATTCCGGCTTTCTCCAACTGAGGTACTTGACCGGTTAAACCAGAAGTTACAATCACAGTGGTGCTCCCTTTACCTCCTAGCCAATCAAAGCAGAACATAAGAGGTAAGCACAGGAGCCGGGCAACCCAGCTATTACCCAAAGACACAACTCAAAATGGATGCATATAATGCGAAATACTGAGGATGTGGGGCCGAGGTCTTCTGTATAGTACCTCGGATGTTACAGGGTGTCGGCTTGATTCTATAACCCCCCATAAGGTTCGATGGCGCCTTAAAGGCATCCATCACCTGTATCGTTTACACTTGTGTTTCAAGAGAAGGATAAAAGGACGTGACATCGGGCCCTCTCCTATAAAAAGGATCGAACCAATCTGAACTATAACATAAAGGATACAAGATATCAATACGAAAGATAGGCGAGAAGGACAACGCGGCTAGTTATCGGATGGTGGGCTTGACGTCCTTATTGCCCTCCTGGCGTGCGTCCTCCATCATGTTAAACACCAAATCCTCGTCGAGTCCGGGGAAAGACATCTTCACTTGTGAAGGGACCCGTCATTTCTTGAATTCCTTTGAAATGGTGATTAGAAGAGTATTATTGAGCTCAAATCAAATGTCATTCGTAGTCAGCCCCCAGCTGAGTCTTGCTTATGCAGTTATGCTTAAGAGCAGGGCGTAAATTTACCGCCGGGGGTGCAGGAAAACATGTCAGTTTACCTGAGCCGTTACCCAAGACGATGTGATCCACCACCTCCCATGGGATTTTCAATGCAAACTTGTGTATCCGATGGACACAAACCTCGATCGTGGAAATGGGGCAGTGGAGCGCGCGTCCCTATTTGGGATCACCCTTTTTGTGTGCCGTGGTGAAGTGTAGGTGAAGTTTACACTTCTTAAACACTTCATGTGGCTCTGGCCGCTTGACACTGCTCGCGCTCTTGATGCTTCCTCGGACACGAAGGCCGTTGTCTGTTCCTCGATTCGGAGGAAGCGTTCCGTGTTTCCATTGACTGTAATGACGTCATTCGGCCCTAGCATCTTAAGCTTTAGATAACCGTAGTGAGGGACAATGTGGAATCGAGTGAAGGCGGTATCTCCGAGGAGTGCGTGATAACCACTTCGAAAGGGTACATTGTCGAAGATTAATTCTTCGCTGTGGAAATTATCGGGCGTGCCGAATACAACATCCAAAGTGACACTACCCGAGCATTGTGTCTCAATTCCCGGTATGATACCTTTAAAGGTCATACTATTGGGCTTGATTCTGGCCGGATCCGTATGCATATTCTTGATGGTACAAGTGTATATCAAGTTGAGACTGCTAGCCCCATCCATAAGGACTCGGATCATATGAAAGTCGTCCACAATGGGATCGAGTACCAGAGCCGCAGTGCCTCCATGATGGATACTTGTCAAATTGTGTCTTTGGTCAAAGGTGATCGGAATTTTCGACCATGGGTTATAAGTTGGCGCTCCTCGCTCTATAGCATAGACATCTCAAAGCGTGTGTTTTCTCTCCTTCCTGGTAACGTGAGTAGTGTAAATCATGTTCATGTACTTGACTTCGGGAGGGAATTGCTTCTAGCCACCATTACCTGGTGACGGAGTCCTGGATTAAGGGGTCCTCGGACGGCCGGACAATGTAACATGGGTCGGACTGCTGGACTATGAAGATACAAGACAGAAGACTTCGTCGCATATCTGGATGGGACTCTCCTTGGCGTGGAAGGCACGCTTGGCGATCGTATGTGAAGATTCCTTTCTCTGTAACCGACTTTGTACAACCCTAGTCCTCTCTAGTGTCTATATAAACCGGAGGGCTTAGTCCGTAGAGGCAGAGATATACACAATCATAATCTCCATAGGCTAGACTTCTAGGGTTTAGCCATTATGATCTCGTGGTAGATCAACTCTTGTAATACTGATATTCATCAAGATCAATCAAGCAGGAAGTAGGGTATTACCTCCATAGAGAGGGCCCGAACCTGGGTAAACATCGTGTCCCTTGTCTCCTGTTACCATCGACCTTAGACGCACAGTTCGAGACCCCCTACCCGAGATCCGCCGGTTTTGACACCGACATTGGTGCTTTCGTTGAGAGTTCCGCTGCATCGTCACCAGAAGGTTTTGATGGCTCCATCAGTCATCTACAACAATGCAGTCCAGGGAAAGGTTTTCCTCCCCGGACAGATCTTCGTATTTGGCGGCTTCGCACTGCGGACCAACTTGCCTGGCCATCTAGAGTAGATCGACAGCTATGCCCCTGGCCATCAGGTCAGGTTTGGAAGCTTGAATTACATCACCGACATCCGCGGAGACTTGATCTTTGACGAATTCGAGCCCATGACAGCCGCTCCCTACCGCCACGATGAACATGACTTAAATCTGTCATCGGACCATGCCCAGGAGATAGTGCATGTAACTGCTTTGGCCCTAAATCCGGAGCAGACTACGCCATCCGAGGATGAGAAGTTCAACCCCGCCATGGAAGCCGCAGACTCAGCAGCGTTGGAGCCGAACACAGATCCTACCTCGAATGAGGCATGTGTCATCGAAACCTTGGACTCGTCTCTGGCCATAGGTTCTGAACCGCGTGCATATGCGCCCGTCAATTAGGTGCCAATAATTGAGTTCAGCTCCACGGATATCTTCCGGCACTCGCCTTTAGGCGATGTGCTAAGCTCATTAAAGCCCTTGCCTTATTTGGGGATTCCCAGCCGAACTATATCCGGTTCGGATTGGAAGCTGATGTCGGAGAATTCCGCTCCCCACCCACCACCCACTTCATAGACACTGTCGAGGACTTAACCGACATGCTCGACTTCGACTCCGAAGACATCGACGGTATGGATGACGATGCCGGAGAGGAGCAGACGCAAAAACCACCGCCCACAGGGCGCTGGGTAGCCACCTCCTCGTATGACATATATATGGTGGATACACCCAAGGAAAACAATGGCGAGAACAAAAAGGATCCAGTCAAGGATAAGCCTCCTGAGAAGCAGCCAAAGCACCGACGTCAGCGACGCTGCTCTAAACCACGCCATGGAAAAAACAACGATACCGGCACAGGAGAAAATAATACTCCGGACGATGCCGAAGACAATGAAGACCCCATTGAGCCAACCTCCGAACAGGACGAACGGGAAGACGGGCAAGTTAGCCCTGATGAACAGGCCATGAATGAAGACTCGGAGGACAGTAATTACATGCCGCTCTCCAAGGACGAAGTGATCCTCAGCGACGAAGATTTTACCGTGCCTGAGGAACCCGTCGAGCAGGAGACGCCGGCTAATAGCCACTGCAAAGAGCCTAAAAAGAAGCAGCAGCAGCTTCAAGCTGATCAAGATCTGCTCAATGACAGATGGAATGATGTCCTGGCAGCTGAGGAATACGGCCTCGAGCGCCCAACCAAAAGTTACCGGAAGCGTAAATTGCTCCCTCAATTCGATGACAAGGCGCTGGAGCCCGTCCTACCAGCGCATAATGCGGCTGACCGACCACCACATGGCCGAGACAAAGCGGCAACTCAGGCCAAACACCAGCCCGCACTACCTCGTCGAAAAAATAGAAACACAACAGCTCGGGGATACACACATGACCTGCGGCATGACTTAGAAGACAGAGCAGGGCCAGACCAAATCGATCTATGGATCACGGGGGCGTGCCCCAATGCGCGACGACGGCAACTTTGCCGGCCGTGGCAAATACAAACATGTCCGAACTGAGTACCGCAGTCCAGCTCCATCCGAGCTACGACGCGACGTGGCCCGACATAGAGGCGCCGCACACCCCCTCTGCTTCACTTATGAAGTAATGGGACATGAATTCCCAGAAGGGCTTAAACCCGTAAACATTGAATCATATGATGGGACAACAGATCCCACGGTATGGATTGGGGATTTTTCTTCTCCATATTCATATGGCCCGCGGTGATGATCTCCACGCCATCAAGTATCTCCCGCTAAAACTCAAGGGACCAGCTCGGCACTGGTTGAATAGTCTGCCTGAAAACTCCATTGGCAGTTGGGAAGACCTAGAATATGCCTTCCTTGACAACTTCCAAGGTACCTATGTCTGACCTCCGGATGCCGACGACTTAAGTCACATAATCCAACAGCCCGGAGAATCAGCCAAGAAATTCTGGACTAGGTTCTTAACTAAAAAGAACCAGATCATCGACTGTCCGGATGCCTAAGCCCTAGCGTCCTTTAAACATAACATCTGTGACGAATGGCTCGCACGACACCTTGGCCAAGAAAATCCGAAGTCCATGGCAGCCCTTACAACGTTTATGACCCGCTTCTGCGCGGGTGAAGATAGCTGGCTAGCTCGTAGCAACAACAATACAACTGAACCTGGCACTTCCGAAGCCAGAAATCGCAACGACAAGCCCCAACGCAACAGACACAAGAGTTGAAACAATGGTGACAACATCGAGGACATGGCGGTCAACGCCGTATTCAGGGGCTCTAAGGCCGGTCAACGGAAAAAGCCATATAAAAGGAACAACCCAGGCCCGTCCAACTTGGACCGCATACTCGATCGTCCATGCCAAATCCACGGCACTCCTGATAAACCAGCCAATCATACCAACAGAGAGTGTTGGGTGTTTAAACAGGTCGGCAAGCTAAATGCCGAACACAAGGAGAAGGAGTCGCAAAGTGAGGACGAGGACGAGGAGCCCCGGCCACCAAACACAGGGGGACAAAAGAAATTTTCCCCCCAAGTTAAAACGGTGAACATGATATACGCTACCTATATCCCCAAGAGGGAGCGGAAGCGTGCGCTCAGGGATGTCTACGCGGTGGAGCCAGTCGCCCCAAAATTGAACCCATGGTCGTCCTGCCCGATCACTTTTGATCGCAAGGACCATCCGACAAGTATCCGTCATGGCGGTTCAGCCGCACTGGTACTTGACCCAATCATTGATGGATTCCATCTTACGAGAGTCCTCATGGATGGTGGCAGCAGTCTGAACCTGCTCTATCAGGATACAGTGCACAAAGTGGGTATCGACCCCTTAAGGATCAAGCCCACAAAAACCACCTTTAAAGGTGTCATCCCAGGTGTAGAGGCCCGATGTACGGGCTCAATCACACTGGAGGTGGTCTTTGGATCCCCGGACAATTTCCGAAGCGAAGAATTGATCTTTGATATCGTCCCTTTCTGCAGTGGCTATCATGCACTGCTCGGATGAACCGCATTCACTCAATTCAATGTGGTGCCACACTACGCTTATCTCAAGCTCAAGATGCCCGGACCACGCGGTATCATCACAGTCAATGGAAACACTGAACGCTCCCTCCGTACTGAGGAGCACACCGCTGCCCTTGCAGCAGAAGCACAGAATGGCCTCTTCAAGCAGAACCTTAATTCAGTGGCCAAGCTCCCGGACACTGCCAAACGAGTCTGAACTACCCTGCAGGAGGACAGTCTAGCTCGTCAAGAGCTTGACTAGCAATTCGGTCTCCGTCCTAATTCCAATCAAACATCGGCATTCGTACCGCGCATACATAACTATGCACTCAAGATACCATGGGCATAGACGGAGGCACAGCTAGATTGTGTTCTACTATGCGGCTCAACCACTCCTGGACACACATAATTTTACATTTTCTCTTTCTTTTCAGGTTACTTTTTTCCAGGCCGTTACTGGCGACCTGATTGCCGGGCCTATCAAAGGACGGACATACCAAGGAGGGAAGTAGCTCGAACGCGCGAGGCAATCTCTAGATATTCTTCTCGATGATCATTCTATCTGTCTTCGGACCCACACGCAGCTCCCCCTGGTCTTGGCAGGTTAAACAGTCATATTGTTTATCGCACTATTTGTACACATGCGCTTCGACGTATTACTAAATTACAATAAAAACAGTTTGCGGCCCAATTTATATGACATTAACTTGTTGTTTCATTTTTCTTGATATTTTTATCAATTGCACCCTTAGCTCTGGTACGCTTTAATTCGCCAGGGGCTTCATTGTGCCCAATAATACGACAAGAAAGTCCGAACACTTTTGCAGTTGTTCGGCACCCCGAACTTATAGCATTATATGCATCAGCTCCGAATCATGTCTTGGGTCAATAGTTGGGTTGCGCGGCTCCTGTGCTTGCTACCTTACGTTCCGCTATATCGGCTAGCGTAGTAAAGGGAGAACTACTGCGATTGTGTCCCGGTTCTTCCGGGCGAGCACCTCAGTAGAGAAAGCCAAAAACTGACTGTCATGATGCAGCGAGCGCCAGGCAGCTGTTCGAGAGGTTACAAATCTTTAGCGATTTCTTCCGCACTGTGCGATGAATCAGTTTTTACCGATTAGGTGTTTATAGTACCCCAAGTTCAGACTTACGAACACTAGGGGCTGCGCCTAAATTTTTATTGTCAAACTCCTATGGCTAAGTGAGGGTGATAAAGACTTATAGTACAATTGCCTGGTTCGCTGCGCTAAACACCTCCTTTAAGGACCAAACTCTGGAGTAAAGAGTGTTTAGATTTATCCCGAACACCCCCATACTTCCTACGTGGGGGCTGAAGCCGATGACTGGCCAACTCTCAGATTTAATAAAAATGGCCGCACAAGAGGTAAATTTTTTAATAACAAGCATTATATTACATAACGATCTTGTTTCATAGTACATGATAGGATTACATGAATATATTCATGGAAATATAACATCCTTGGAACATTGCTCGGCCACAATGCGGGATCCCTCCAAGACACTGTCATAGTACAGCTCGGGCGTGTGGTGCTCCTTGCCTGCAGGCGGGCCCTCGGTCATAAGCTTCACGGCGTCCATCTTCGCCCAGTGCATCTTGACTCGGGCGAATGCCATTCGCGCACCTTCGATGCAGACAGACCGCTTGATAGCATCAAGCCGAGGGCAGGCATTGACCAGCCGCTTCATGAGCCCGAAGTAGCTACTGGCTATAGCTTCGGCAGGCCATAGCCGGATTATCAAATCCTTCATGGCTAGTTCGGCCGCCCTATGCAGTTTGACCAGCTATTTTAGCTGATCGCTGAAGGGCACCAGATGTTCTGGCACAAGATATTGCGACCAAAACAGCTTCTCCGTGGAGCTCCCCTCTTCGGCTTGGAAGAACACCGCGACATCTGAAATGTTGTGTGGCAGATCCGCAAACGCCCCTGGAGAACTCCAAATTCGTGTCAGTAATAGGAACCTTTTCTTCACATATTTGCTCTGCATAATAAAGGCCTTACCCGCCACGATCTTTCTGGCCTCCTGGATTTCCTGGAGAGTGCCCTGGGCTTCAACCCGGTCATCGTGTGCGTTTTGACGGGCCTTGGTGAGTTCGGACTCTTCATCTGCAATATTGTGCTTCAAGGACTCGCATTTCTTCATGGCTTCCTGGAGCTATTGCTAGACCTCACTGACCCTGGCCTCGTGCTTTTCACGAGCGGCTTGTTCCTTGGCTGCCTTATCCTCGGCCTCGGCTAGCGCCTTCTTGAGAGCCTCGACCTCGGCCGCCGCTCCTAATAAATATCATGACATTTTTTAGTCAAAACAAATTATTCATCCTTCCTGAATATAGACAGGGTTATTAAATACCTTGGTTATCCTCCAGCTGTTTGTTCACGTGGCCGAGCTCTTCCTCGGTCCGCTCCAGACTCTGCTTCAGTCTGGAGACTTTAGCAGCATGGGAGGTCACAGCCAGTAACGACACCTGCTTATTCACATAGACATTTCATAGTTAGTCTCCTACGAAACTTGTTTGATCCTCTGTCTGGCTTTTATTTTCGTACACCGGACAGTGTATCAGGGGCTACTGTCCATACTGTGACATTCTTTCTATATTTAATTGTGTTGCTTACCTCAAAGCCTGTTAGAAGGCTTGTGCAGGCTTCGGTCAGCCTGCTTTTCACAGACTGAATCTTCCCAATCACCGTTCCCATAAGGGTGTAGTGCTATTCAACGATGGAAGCACCTTGCAGTGCTTCCAGCAAAGTATCTGGTGCCTCTGGATGGATAGAGGTCACCGGTGGAATAGGTGCACCTCCTTCTCTCGAAGGAGAATGCTGGCCTGATTCCGGAGCCGTATGGGTCTCCGGAATTGTATTCGGCTGGGGGCCGAACTTGATATGGCCCCCATCGTCAATATCCATGGGGGTTTGCTCCCCCATGTGTCCGGCTGCCAAGGTTTTACCCTCCGGCGCCGCCCTGACGGCCTCCTGAGTCTCTCCCTGGCCTGGGATCCTTTGGGACGACACCTCGGTGTTATCCATGGCCTTGGGAGAGGAAGCCGCCAGAAGGGTCCCGCTGTCCATCGCCGCTAGGTCCAGGGAATCCTCTGATGAGGATCGCTCGAGGTTGGACCGAGCTGGACTGCAAATACGTGATTCAACACGTCAATACTATATAGTAGTGAGACCGGATACATGAACATGTCCGGGTTTTTTAGTACTCGTGATTTTGCCAGGGGCTTGACCCGGGGAGTCCACTCCGAGCTGCTATCGGTGGTCGCAGTGGAGTCGTCCAAAAGGGAAGATTTCCCCTTCTTAGAAGCTTTCGCCTCCAAATGCATGGAGGCCGTCCTCTTCTTTCTCCCCCTCGCAAAGGAGGAATGACTTTCTTCTTCTTCCTCCTCCTCTTCCTCGTCGTCCTCGGCGGCGGATGAGTGAGCCTTGGCGTCTTCGGACGTCACGTCCGAAGTACCCTTGCGACGGAGACCGCCCCTGGTCTCCTTGGCCTCCTTCTTTGCCTTCTTCTTCGGCACTTTATAGGGCGCTGGAACTAGCATCTTCGTCAGAAGTTGACATGTTGGGTCCTCGGGCAGCGGAGCCAGACAGTAAATCCGCTCCGCCTTCTTTGTCCAGCCCTGAGAAAATTAGTAGGGAAGTTTAGGCGTTTTCCTCAAGTATGCGAGTAAAGGATACACCTTGAAAACATGTAAAGACTTACCAAACTAGCGGGACGGGCCAAGTTGTGTCCACAATCCTCGGCCATGTCCGGCCACGTCTTGCTGGGCTTGAATAGCACCTTCCATATGCCTTCTTGTGTAGTGCCGAAGAACTCTAGTAGGGTCTGGTGCTTGGCCGGATCGAACTCCCACAGATGGCAAGTCCGGCTTTGGCATGGAAGGGTCCGGCGAACTAGAATCACCTGGACCACGTTGACAAGCTTGATGTTCTTGTCCACCATGCTCTTGATGTGTGCCTAGATCGCTGTCAGCTCGTCTGACGAAGACCAGTCCAGGCCCTTCTCGGGTCATGAGGTGAGCCGCATCGGGGCTCCGGATTGAAATTCGGGAGCCGTGACCCAGCTGGTGTCACGCGGCTCAATGACATAGAACCACTGTTGTTGCCACCCTTTGACGGACTCATTAAATGTACCTGATGGCCATGTAACGTTGGGCATCTTGCTCACCATGGCGCCTCCGCACTCTGTGTGTTGGCCGCTCACCACTTTCGGCTTCAGGTTGAAGGTCTTTAGCCACAATCCGAAGTGTGGAGGGATGCGTAGGAAAGCCTCGCACACAGCAATGAATGTCGAGATGTTGAGGAAATAATTTGGGGATAGATCATGGAAATCTAACCCGTAGTAATACATGAGTCCGCGGACGAATGGGTGGAGAGGAAATACCAGCCTGTGGACAAAGTGAGAGACGAATATGACCCTCTCATGGGGCTCCGGAGTGGGGATGACCTGTCCCTCAGTCGGAAGTCGGTGGACGATTTCCTTGGCCAGATACCCGGCCTCCCGGAGCTTTTTGATGTCCTTCTCCTTGACGGAGGAGACCATCCACTTGCCCTGCGCTCCGGATCCGAACATGGCTGGAGTGCTTTTTGGTGGCGGAAAAGATGAGAACTTGGGCGCTGGAGCTCAAGAATGGGGGAAGTAGAGAGAAAGAAGGCGTGGGTGAAAAGAGGTGGATCCTTATCTCTTTATAAAGGCAGTGAATATCAAGCGCCTCCCCACTTGCCCTAAAAACTCGCTTACCCCCAAGGGTCGTGCAAACAGTATGGTGGGATTACCCATGCCTGTATTGATGAGAATCCCACAATAAGGGGACACGATCTCTGCTTTGATAAGACGTGCCAATGAAACCGCATCTCAAAATATGGAGCGGTGGGCTAGAAAACGGTTTGAATAATGACCGGGCGACGACGTGATGTCGCGCTATGAAAAGTTGTCAGCAGATTGGACTCGTGAAGTATTATACTCTCTACAGTTGTGTGTGGTATTTGTTTTGCAGAGCCGGACATGTTTCCTGTGTTCGAAGGAAGATTTGGAGTATTCGGAGGAGGAACCTGCCTTGCAATGGCGAAGACAATCTATGCGCCGGACACCTCATCATTGAAGCCTGGTTCAGGGGCTACTGAGGGAGTCCTGGATTAAGGGGTCCTCGGACGGACGGACTATGTAACATGGGCCATACTGATGGACTATGAAGATACAAGACAGAAGACTTCGTCCCGTATCCAGATGGGCCTCTCCTTGGCGTGGAAGGCAAGCTTGGCGACCGGATGTGAAGATTCCTTTCTCTGTAATCGACTTTGTACAACCCTAGTCCTCTCCGGTGTCTATATAAACTAGAGGGCTTAGTCCGTGGAGGCAGAGATATACACAATCATAATCTCCATAGGCTAGACTTCTAGGGTTTAGCCATTACGATCTCGTGGTAGATCAACTCTTGCAATACTCATATTCATCAAGATCAATCAAGCAGGAAGTAGGGTATTACCTCCAAAGAGAGGGCCCGAACGTGGATAAACATCGTGTCCCCCGTCTCATGTTACCATCGACCTTAGACGCACAGTTCGGGACCCCCTACCCGAGATCCGCTGGTTTTGACACTGACATATGGCCCTTGCTGGTTACCATCCCCGTTATGAGGCTGGTTCATGCCCTGATTCTTGGCCACTATCTTGTTGGCTTGCTTGATTACCTAGCAGTTCCGATTCGAATGAGTAGCAGGCTTGTCTAGGGTGTCGTTTACGACACATGGTTTATCCAATATTTTTCCCAACATAGACAGGCTATCTTTATTCCCTTGAAAGAGTTTCCGCTTGTTCCACCATGATGGTTGTTGAATCTGGTATTTACTGCTCCCTCCTCGGTGTCGCTGTTATGTCCTCCATTGCAGTGTGATACGTCTCCAACGTATCTATAATTTTTAATTGTTCCATGTTGTTATATTATCAATCTTGGATGTTTTATATACATTTACTAGCAACTTTATATCATTTTTTCGGACTAACCTATTAGCCTAGTGCCTAGTGCCAGGTATTGTTTTTTATATTGTAGAATATCAATACTAAACAAAGTCCAAATGCCACGAAAGTTTTCAAAGATTTTTCTCTGGTGATAAGAGACCCTAGAAGCTTCGGAAGGGACCCAAAAGGTGGAAGGGCGGCCACTAGGCACCAGGGCACGCCAGAGGCCCTGGTGCGTAGTGGGGCCCACGGTCACTGACTTGACCTACCTCTGGCTCCATAAACACTCTAAAATCCCTAAAATCCTAGGGGATTCGATGAAGTACTTTTTTCCGCCGTCGCAAGTTCCAGAACCACGAGATCCAATCTAGAGGCCTCTTTCAGACTCTGCTGGAGGGGACAACAATCACGGAAGGGTTCTTCATCATCCTTGCTGCCCCTCCGATGATGTGTGAGTAGTTTACTATAGACCTACGGGTCCGTAGTTTGTAGTTAGATGGCTTCTTCTCTCTTTTTGATCTTCAATACAATGTTCTCTTTGATGTTCTTGGAGATCTATTTGATGTAACTCTTTTTGTGGTTTGTTTGTTGGGATCCGATGAATTGTGAATTTATGATCAGATCTAGCCATGAATATTATTTGAGTCTTCTCTGAACTCTTTTATGCATGATTCTTATGGCTTCATATTTCTTCTCCGATTTATTGGTTTGGTCTGGCCAACTAGATTGATTTATCTTACCATGGGAAGTGTTGCTTTGTGATGGGTTCGATCTTGCGGTGCTCAATCTCAGTGATGGAAAGAGACATGACACGCATGTATCGTTGCTATTAAGGGTAACAAAATGGGGTTTATTCATGCGTGAGTTTATCTTGTCTACATCATGTCATCTTGCCTAATGCATTACTCCATTTTTTTCCATGAACTTAATACAGTAGATGCATGCTGGATAGCGGTCGATGTGTGGAGTAATAGTAGTAGATGCAGAATCGTTTCGGTCTGCTAATCTTGGACATGATGCCTATATGCATGATCATTGCCTTGGATATCGTCATAATTATTTGCTTTTCTATCAATTGCCAAACAGTATTTTGTTTATCCACCATATGCTATTTTCTTGAGAGAAGCCTCTAGTGAAATCTACGGCCCCCAAGTCTATTTCCAATCATATTACTTTTATATCTATTCAAGCAAAAATACAAAAATACCTTGCTGAAATTTTCCTTTGTTATTTTATTTTTTAAGTTAGATCTATTTATCAAATCTCATACAATTTAATCTATCTCAATACCGTTGAGGGACTGACAACCCCTTTATGTGTTGTGTTGCAACTATTTGTTGTTTGTGTGCAGGTGTTGTTTACATAGTATTGCTTGGTTCTCCTACTGGATTGATAACCTTGTGTCGGTGTACTAGAGTAGGGGTACCCTAGTATCCCGAACTTGTGCACGGGCAGTTGCAGCACCCCGCGGCAAGGCTTGCCGGGTGACCGCCAAGGTCCTCCGTGGTTCCTTTGGAGCCATTCAAGAACAAAGTATTCACGCCAAGGAGACAAGGCCCCGGCAAGAGGAGCTTGCCAGGAAGGCCAACCAAGGCATCTCAAGGAACTTGCCGCGACGCGCCATGCGTCCCGGCGAGGCCCGGCGAGCGACAAGCTTCTGGACGCGACAAGACAACGACCGCGGCAAGGCGCTTGCCGCGGCAAGCTACCACTCTGCACCTGCGCTCCAGCACATTCACCAACGTGTCGCCCTGGGACCTTTCCAGGCGCGCGTGGCAAGAGGCTGTGCAGCCAGCGGTGTGCGGTGGCAAGCGGCGCTGAGAAGATTGCCATCGTGGCAAGCGGTGGCGTCCCTGACGGTCCCTGTTTGCACTATTTGGGCGACATAGACGGGCATTTAATGCCTTTGTCCCCTGCCGTCAGGGTTAGGTATGATACACTGTACGGGTTGTTGTACCAACCGCAATTCCTTTTCCATTTTTGCCCTTATCTACGTTGCCACCTGTCGGTGACCCCTTTAGCATATAAAAGGAGGCCCATGCGCAACGTAGAGGGGGGTTCGGAGCCAGAAAACACTCACGCTCGGTCTCGTTAGCAGCTAGTGTGTACTGTAGCACTCAGCGCTCCCGAGCAAGAACTCAATACACTCAGACATGCAGCAGTAGGAGTATTATCTCTCCGGAGAGCTCCGAAGCTGGGTAATCCGCTCATGTGCTTCGCCTCGATCTGCTCTTCGTGCGATCTCCGGCACCCCGCCGAACCGAAAGGGGCTCGGTCCGCCGGTCCCATAGGTGTTCGTGGATCAGCTTCCCCGACATCTTTGGCGCGCCAGGTAGGGGCATACATGGATGACATAGTGGTCAAGAGCAAGGACAAGGCGACTCTGATTCAAGATTAAGACGAAACCTTTGCAAATCTGCGCAAGATCAACCTCAAGCTTAACCCCGAGAAGTGTGTGTTTGGAGTCCCCTCCGGCAAGCTTCTCGGGTTCTTTGTGTCTCAGCGGGGAATTGAAGCCAATCCCGACAAGATCAAGGCCATTGAGCAGATTGAAGCACCAAAGCGCGTCAAGGATGTACGAAGACTTGCCGGTTGCGTAGCTGCTCTTAGCAGGTTTATCTCTAGGTCTGCTGAGCGCGCCCTGCCATTTTTCAAAATATTGAAAAAGGCAGGTCCGATGAAATGGACTCCGGAAGCGGAGGCTGCACTGCGGGACTTAAAGAGATACCTGTCCTCCACTCCAACACTTGTCGCACCTAAGCCACAAGAGAAGTTGCTGCTATATCTAGCGGCAACCAATCAAGTGGTTAGTGCTGCGTTAGTAGCGGAGAGGGAGGCGGATGATGAGCCAGCAACCACGGCAGATGCATCCAGCGACAAGCAGGGGACTTCACCGGCAAGCTCTGGTCCCGACAAAGATAGATCTGCGCAAGCGCGTGAGAAGATGCAGAAAAGAATGGTGCAGCGCCCAGTTTACTTTGTTAGTTCCCTTTTGTAGGGGGCTAGGTCAAGGTACTCTGGTGTGCAGAAATTGCTTTTCGGCCTTCTCATGGCATCGAGAAAGCTGTGCCATTACTTTCAAGCACATGAGATCATGGTCGTCACTCGTTTTCCGCTGAAGAGGATACTGCAAAATCTAGAAGCAACAGGCAGGATTGTCGAGTGGGCACTGGAACTGTCAAGCTTTGGCCTCAAGTTTGAGAGCACTTCAACTATCCAAAGCAGAGCATTGGCAGAGTTCATAGCAGAATGGACGCCAACACAAGATGAAGAAATTCCAGAAACGAGCATCCCCGTCAAGGAAACAAGCAAAGAGTGGATGATGTACTTTGATGGTGCCTTCTCGCTGCAAGGCGCCGGTGCGGGCGTGCTACTTGTCGCACCCACCGGAGAGCACCTCAAGTACGTAGTCCAGATGCACTTTCCCAAGGAGAAAGCAACGAACAATACCGCAGAGTATGAAGGTTTGCTTGCCGGTCTCAGGATCGCAGTAGACCTTGGGATCAAGAAGCTCATTGTCAGGGGTGACTCACAGCTTGTCGTCCGCCAAGTTAACAAGAATTATCAGAGTTCGTTGATGGAAGCTTACGTTGATGAAGTGAGAAAGCTAGAGGAGCACTTTGACGGCCTACAGATGGAACATGTTCCAAGAGCTCAGAACGACATTGCCGATGGCCTGTCAAAGTGCGCCGCATTTAAGTTACCTGTGGAACCAGGGATCTTTGTGCTCAAGCTGACTCAACCGTCTGTAACACCTTCAACTGGACAGAGCAAGAAGAGGAAGTTGATTTCTGGCGACTATTTTCCGGCAGAGCTCCCCGAAGCCGCCGCCAAGAAGGTCCCTAAGATCAACGCCAAGGGTGCTGAGGAGCAGTCTGCTCCGGCAAGCCTTAGGGTTTGTTCCTTTGAAGCAGACGCTTCCGACAAGTTTTGCTCCGGCAAGCTTGCCGGGGAACATCAAGCTCCGGCTGAGCCGCAGGTTCTCGCCGTAGAAGCGGATGTTCCCACAACAGCAGATGTGCCTTTAGTCCTTGTTGTCGAGC
Organism: Triticum dicoccoides; assembly: GCF_002162155.2. Taxonomy (NCBI): domain Eukaryota; kingdom Viridiplantae; phylum Streptophyta; class Magnoliopsida; order Poales; family Poaceae; genus Triticum; species Triticum dicoccoides. The sequence continues at coordinate 551,296,326 of NC_041389.1, forward strand.
CGCAAGCTCCAACATGGGCACAGCAGATTGTCCGTTTCCTTCAGACAGGAGAACTTCCCGAAGAGCAAGAAGAAGCAGAAAGAGTAGCCCGGCAGTCAAGTATGTACCAGTTTGTCGACAGCACACTGTACAGAAGAAGACTCAACGGCGTGAAATTGAAGTGTATTCACCGGGAAGACGGACAAAAGCTGTTGGCAGAGATACATGGAGGCATATGTGGTCACCACATTGGCGCAAGAGCACTTGCCGGCAAAGCATTCCGGGAAGGTTTCTTTTGGCCAACAGCCCTCCAGGATGCAACTGCATAAGTAACCTAGTGTGAAGCGTGCCAGTTCCATTCCAAGCAGATACACCAGCCAGCTCAAGCTCTCTAGACAATCCCTTTATCCTGGCCATTTTCGGTCTGGCGGCTCGACATCCTCGGCCCCTTTCCCCGAGCTGTCGAGGGCTTTGAGTACTTGTACGTTGCAATCGACAAGTTCACAAAGTGGCCGGAAGTGGAAGCAGTGAGGAAGGTGACAGCACAGTCAGCAGTCAAGTTCTTCAGGTCGATTGTTTGCCGCTTCGGGATCCCTAACAGGGTCATCACCGACAATGGCACACAATTCACGAGCCGCACCTTCATGCAGTACGTCCAAGATCTTGGCGCCAAGGTCTGCTTCACTTCTGTTGCTCATCCGAGAAGCAACGGTCAAGCGGAGAGGGCAAATGCTGAAGTGCTGCGCGGGCTCAAGACCAGGACTTTCGACAGGCTGCGCAAGTGCGGAAAGAACTGGATTGAGGAGCTACCGGTGGTTCTTTGGTCGGTCAGAACGACGCCAAATCGAGCCACTGGCCAGACACCTTTCGCTCTAGTCTATGGAGCAGAGGCAGTTCTCCCCACGGAACTCGTATACGGATCACCTCGAGTTCTCACTTATGATGAGCTTGAGCAAGAGCAACTGCGACAAGATGACGCGCTGCTCCTTGAGGAGGATCGTCTTCAGGCCGCTGTACGAGCTGCTCGATACCAGCAAGCTTTGTGCCGCTACCATAGCCACAAAGTTAGCGCCAGAAGTCTCGAGGAAGGCGACCTTGTTCTTCGGCGCGTTCAGTCCGCCAAGAATTCCAACAAGTTGACGCCGAAGTGGGAAGGCCCTTACCGGGTGAAACGAGTCACTAGGCCTGGCGTTGTCTGCCTTGAGACCGAAGATGGCATTCCGGTGAGCAACTCCTGGAACATTGAGCATCTTCGTAAGTTTTACCCGTAAGGCGCGGTTGCCGGAACCTGTTCCGGCGACCACCTTTTGTACAAGTCTTGCGGATGTTGCATGTAATCCTTTGTACAAAGCCGGGAGCAGACCCCGTGCATAAGTAAAACTCATGTGCTCCGCACATCTTGTCAACTTCATGCTTTCCATTTTTTTTGCATGCGTTATCTGACACTTTGTGCAGCGCCTACCCACGGTAAGCTATAACGAGCCGTAAGGCTCCATATCTTTATTTTCTCTTCTTTCTTTTTCTCAAAGAAAGGAAGGTTCCCTCGCCCACAAGTTTGCCGGGGGGAAAGGAGAAGATAATGGTGTGGATCAGGCGTCGTTCAAGGAAGTTTCGCCTTACCGGAAAGCAAACGACAGAAAAGCTAAGTTGCCAAAGTTTGAGCAATCAGTTTTAATTTTTAAGTTATCTTCCTCGAACGACCCTGCTTTGTATGGAAAACCTGTGCGTGGAGGAACCAACTCGTAGCTAGTTGCGCCCTTACTTTGTTTCGAGTCCGCTCAACAACTTAAGTGAGCTGCGACTAGTTGCGACAAGGTTTCTTGTCGGTAGCGGCACCGCCAGCAGGCTGCTGACGTCCCGCACTCAGCGCTCGCGGCAAAGGTGCCTGCGCCGACAAGTTCCCTAAAAGCGTAGGGCAAAAACATACAAAGGAAGGAATCAAGTAAAGGAAATAACATAGCAATCAAAATAGAGTCATATTACAAGATAGCTTGTCGCAGCTCTAACAAATTGTTCTCATAATATGACCAGCAGCGACAAGAAAAAGAGAAAACGGGCGGCCTAATCTACACGATCGCCCTCAACCCTCTTGATTCCACTCACCTTGTCCACAATGGGTGCGACAAGGGTCTTGAGCGCTTCCAGATCAGCATCCGGCGGCAAGGACCTGAGGACGTTGGTGAGGTTGAGGCCTGGGTTGCGGAAGGCCACCTTCACCAGCACCTTTTGGAGAGCTCCCGCGCAGGTCTTGCGCGACTCATCAGCCAGCTGCTTTGGGATCTTCTCCCGGAGTCGCTGGAGAGTCGTCGCCACGCCTTTGAAGAACAAGCTGAGCTTGGCGCTGGGTTGGAGGTGCTCATCGGAGGAGTACCCGAGATCCTCCATCCCCAGCTGCGCCAGCTCCCTGTCGATGGCTGCGGCAGCGTCCACGAGACCCTCCGTCCAGTGCTCCACATTCTCCCTAAAGGAGTTATGGGCGGCGGTAGCATTCGCCAGCAGCGCCTCGTCGGCCTTGATCTTCTCCGACAAGGCCACTTCCCGCTCTCTGGTGCCGTCCAGCGTCTGAGTCAAAGTGGCCAGCTTCAACTCAAGATCCGCGTTGGAGTCCTTGGCGGCGCTAAGCTCTTTGATCCTCTCAGCGAGATGACCTTGCAGCTCGCCATGAGCGGCGGCGTCCTTCTCACGCTCACGCTTGAGCGCGGCAAGCTCCTCGCCGCTCGCCTTGAGATCGGCCTCCAGCTGCGCCATCTTCGTCTCCAGCTCCTTCTTGGCGGCCTCGGCAGCTGTGGTAGCATCCTTTGCTTCCTTGAGAGCCCCGCCGAGTGTTTGCTCGCGCGCGGCAAGATCCTCCTCGTGGCTGTCAAGGTTGACCTTGCGCTGCGCCAACTCGCCCTCCTGCGCAGATAGCTTCTCGGCAACAAGCCGCTGTCGCTCTTCAACTTCAGCCTTCTGGAGGAGGAAGGCTTTCCGCTCCTCGTGGACTTGTTCCCGCTCCTCTGCCAGGGCCCGGAGAGCTTCCTGCCAGAAATCCCGGAGCTCCTCCGCGCGCTTCTCGATTTCCACTCCCGCCTTCGCGACAAGTACTTCTCGGGATACCAGCTTGGCTTGTCGGGCGCGGTAGAGCGACAACAGCTTCCGCAGCAGCCGCTCCTCCTCAGGCTCGTCGCTGCTGCTGCTTGGCGCGTCGACCAGCGTCAGCCCAGCGGAGGGAAGCACTTCTCCATCCAACATCTCTCCTTCAACCGGCGCCCTGGAGTTTGACGCCCAGGGGAGCTTGATGAAGATGCCATCGCCGGCCTTCAAGTAGGCGCCGGGCTGGGGCTCTTCGGGGCCTGGCGCTGCAGCGGCGACGGAGGGATCGGCGGTCGGCGTAGCGCCTGGCGCTCCTGTGGCCTCGGGGCCGTCAGTGCGATCACCGGATCCCTCGCCAGCTTCTGCGGCGGTAGCCTTGGCGGCCTCTTCACCGGCAGGATCATCAGCGCCGGCTTCTCCTTCGGTGGCGACGGTGTCGTCGGTATTACCGCGCGCGTTTTCCTCGCCGGTGACCTCGGTTTCCATCGGCTCCATGGCAGATGGATCTGACGAACGGAAAAATGGAGAGAAGTCAAGCAAACATCCAAGAAGAAAACCAGAAGAAGAAGAACCCAAGGGAAGTTTTCAAGCAAGAGGATTACCTGTACTAGGACCGGCAGTCATGGCCTCAACCACTGGAGGGTCGCTAGTGCTGTCCCTTTCCGGAGAACTGTCCCTTGCCGGAGAACGCTCCCTTGCCGGAGAATTCTCCCTTGCCGGAGGATGCTCCCTTGCCGGGGAATCCTCCCTTGGCGGAGTAGTTGAAGCAGATGGCACTTCGGGAGCGGCTTCCGGGCACTCCTGGTGAAGCTGCTCTGCTCCTACACAAACCAACAGTCAGATGTCAGCAAAGAAAAAGCACCCATGCGCGTCGAACAGCAGGAAGTAAACCATATACTTACGCTGGGGGCTGCGCTGGGGGCTGCTTTGGGGAATAGTTGCCGGGTCCAGCAAGGTGGTCTCGGACGCACCCCCGGCTGTCGCAGTGGGTTCGTCCTCGATGACAATCACCGGGACATTGGCTCTCTTCGCCGCTCTCTGGGCCAGCGTCCTGAAAAGGAATGGGTTCAGAATGAAGCAAGTCAGATACAAGACAAAGCAACAAAATTGAAGAACTACAAGTACAGCAAAGAATCTTACTCTTCTTCTTCCTCGTCGGAGCTGAGCACGGAGAGATCGAAGTCCGGCTCGCCTCCGGTGCGACGAGGCGGAGGAGTAGGTTCCCTTGTCCGCTTGGCAGGAGCAGTAGCGGTGGACCGGGAAGACCCCGCTCCAGTTGCCACAGCGGCGTCAGGCGCTCCCGCGGCAGCACTGCTTGCCGCGGTAGAGCGTGTCGCATGGCACAGGGGCTGTTGACTCGTCTGCCGCTCCGCTACGTCCCCGGCCTTGCGGAGACGCCTTCTTGGTGGAGCTGGGGGCTCCGCTTGCGACGAGCTGCCTGAAGGTTCGAGCCCGACAAGCTCTCCCTCGCCGGGCTCGCTCGACTCAGCTTCAGGCCCGACAAGTTCTTCCTCGCCGGCAAGCTCCTCTCGCTCGGCAAGGCTTGCCGCCTCTGCTGCCTCTGTCTCCTCCACGGTGAATCCAAACTCGCCCGCGGCAGCTGCTGCCGCCGCCTCTTCTAGCCTGGTGGCAATGCGCTGCATCTCTGCATCGGTGGTGTCGCGGGTGAGGCTCTTTTGTTCATCGGGGCGGACCGCCACTTCTACCAAGCCATCGAAGAACTTCTGCACAACGTCATCTGCAGGCTCTTGCCAAGTTGGGACAATCCCATGCGAATCGCACAACGGCATCATTGCACGGATGCGGTCGAGCGAGGAGTTGTTGCACAATGGAACGACGCCCCTCAGTAGCATGAACGCTTCGGGATGTTGAGGATCACGCTTGAACAGCTCCAGGATCATCGCATCCAATTCCAAGACGGTGAAGTTGAAGTTGAGGCCCGGGCGCAGCCTCATGATATCCGCCGAATTCTGGAATTCCTAAGCGGGTCTCCTCCTCTCCTGCAGGGGGGCGATGCGGCGGCGAAGAAAATCTGCGCTAACGGCGCCTACGGTGAGCCCGGCAAGCCTGAGGCGTAGGATCCGGGTGACGGCAATCTTCAGCCTATCGTCTTCCGGGGCCACATTGCTCCAATCGTTGCCGCGCGCTATTGGGGCTTGGCGCTGGGCGGTAAATGGCTGCGGGTTCTCCTCGACAATCCAGCACCATTCTGCTCTCCACTCCAACCACTTGCTGCGGAGCTCTCCCTCCATATAAGCTTCCTTCTTGCCGGTCCTCGAGATCCAGGCGATTCCGCCGGATAAGGGCTCTCCTCTCTCAACTCGGGGCATGAAGAAGTGGCGGAAAAGAGCTATGTTGGGATAGACTCCGACAAAGTTTTCGCAGAGATGTGCGAAAACTGCCATGGTCAGGACAGCATTGGGGGTGAAGTCAAGGAGGCGGAACCCGTAGGTGTTCATGATATCGCAGAAAAATTCAGAGAAAGGCGGGCAGAGCCCGCAGTAGAAGAACAGGCGAAGAAGGGGTATCCATTCGGAGCCAGTTCCTAAGCGGCAGCGGGGAGTACCTTCGTGCGCGGATGCGCTCGCGTCTCTGTCGACCAGAAGAGGTAGTAGTACTCCCTCAGCTCCTTCGCACCGAGCTGAGGGGGGAAGATTGCCCGCTCCTTCCGCAGCGCCACGAGCCGCTGCGCCTCGGCCGACTTCACAACCTTCCCCTTGTCGGCTTTCGGAGCCATGGCGGAGGTGGTGGAGGAGATCGACAGCGTTGGTGATGCTGGTGGCGATGGGGGGCGGAGCGCTGCTCTCTTTCAGCTTTGGGAAGAAAGGGGGGAGCGGCGGAGATTTCTGAGATTGGAGTAGCAACCGGCGAGATGGGCGAACTGCCCCTGTTTCCCCTGCTTATAAAGGGGGAGGGGGCGGGCGTTCCGTCTTTCCGAATAAAGAAACCACCCACGATCTCTCCCACGACGCCGCATTCAACGCGTGCCGTTCGGGGAGAGCGCGGTGGATACGGAGAAAGATACGGCGTAACCCAGGCCGCGCGTGCCCGTGCCCTGTTTTTGGCCTGGCCCAACAGCGCTCGGCATCATGTGTGGCCCAGACCCGGGGGCTCCTGTCGGTGTACTAGAGTAGGGGTACCCTAGTATCCCGAACTTGTGCATGGGCAGTTGCAGCACCCCGCGGCAAGGCTTGCCGGGTGATCGCCAAGGTCCTCCGTGGTTCCTTTGGAGCCATTCAAGAACAAAGTATTCACGCCAAGGAGACAAGGCCCCGGCAAGAGGAGCTTGCCGGGAAGGCCAACCAAGGCATCTCAAGGAACTTGCCGCGACGCGCCACGCGTCCCGGCGAGGCCCGGCGAGCGACAAGCTTCCGGACGCGACAAGACAACGACCGCGGCAAGGCGCTTGCCGCGGCAAGGCGCTTGCCGCGGCAAGCTACCACTCTGCACCTGCGCTCCAGCACATTCACCAACGTGTCGCCCTGGGACCTTTCCAGGCGCGCGTGGCAAGAGGCTGTGCAGCCAGCGGTGCGCGTTGGCAAGCGGCGCTGACAAGATTGCCATCGTGGCGAGCGGTGGCGTCCCTGACGGTCCCTGTTTGCACTATTTGGGCGACGTAGACGGGCATTTAATGCCTTTGTCCCCTGCCGTCAGGGTTAGGTATGATACACTATACGGGTTGTTGTACCAACCGCAATTCCTTTTCCATTTTTGCCCTTGTCTACGTTGCCACCTGTCGGTGACCCCTTTAGCATATAAAAGGAGGCCCATGCGCAACGTAGAGGGGGGTTCGGAGCCAGAAAACACTCATGCTCGGTCTCGTTAGCAGCTAGTGTGTACTGTAGCACTCAGTGCTCCTGAGCAAGAACTCAATACACTCAGACATGCAGCAGTAGGAGTATTATATCTCCGGAGAGCTCCGAAGCTGGGTAAACCGCTCGTGTGCTTCGCCTCGATCTGCTCTTCATGCGATCTCCGCCTCCCGCCGAACCAAAAGGGGCTCGGTCCGCCGGTCCCATAGGTGTTCATGGATCAGCTTCCCCGACACCTTAGTTTCATATCTGAGGGAAATACTTATCTCTGTTGTGCTGCATCATCCCCCTCTTCTTCAGGGAAATACCAACGCGGATTACAAGTAGCACGATGCTTGTTGCTTTTATTGCGTCGAGGTTTACCATTTCCATCACGCACCTCGGAGGTACTTGGGTCACCATTGTGGTTATTTCGGCAAGCTAGCCAGCTATCCTCACCTCCACAAAATCGATTCATCAAGTGTGTGAGGGAAGCCATTGAACGAGGTTTTTCGTGCCTGAGCTCTCTAGCGAGCCACTCATCAAGGATGTTGTGTTTGAAGGCTGCTATTGCCTCCACGTCCAGGAAATCTTCTATTTGGTTTTTCTTGGTTAAGAACCGGTTCCTAAGTTTTTGGCCGACTCTGATGGTTCCTGCATGATGTGAGCGAGGTCATCAACATCCGGGGGTCAAACATAAGTCCCTTGAAAGTTAGTTCGAAAAGATCCTCAAGGTCTTCCTAGTTGCTAATTGAGTTCTCCGACAGGCTATTCAGCCAATATGGGTTGAACCTTTGAGCTTTAAGGGTAAGTAATTGATGGAGGTCATCACCTCAGGCCATGTGAATGTGCATGAGGAAGTCCTCTATCCACACAGTGGGGTCTTTGGTTCCATCGTATTGCTCGATATTGATGGGCTTAAATCCTTCCGAGAACTAGTGTTGCATCACCTCGTCTGTAAAGTGATGACCCACAAGTATATGGGATCAATTGTAGCCTTTTCGATAAGTAAGAGTGTCGAACCCAACGAGGAGCAGAAGGAAATGGCAAGTGGTTTTCACCAAAGTAATTTCTGCAAGTGCTAAAATCGTAAGTAACAGATTAATTTGATAGCAAGATAATTTGTAACGAGCAAGTAACGGTAATAGTAACAAAAGTGCAGAAAGGTCTCCCAATCCTTTTGAGGCGAAGGACGGGCCAAAACCATCTCTTATGATAAGCAAAGTGTTCTTGAGGGTACACAGAAATTTCATCTAGTCACTTTCATCATGTTGGTTCGATTCGTGTTCGCTACTTTGATAATTTGGTATGTGGGTGGACCGGTGCTTAGGTGTTGTTCTTACTTGAACAAACCTCCTACTTATGATCAACCCCCTCGCAAGCATCTGCAACTATGAGAAAAGTATTAAGAATAAATTCTAGCCATAGCATTAAACTTGTGGATCCAATCAGTCCCTTACGGAATAGCGCATAAATAGGGTTTAAGATTCTGTCACTCTCGCAACTCATCATCTAATAACTACTACACAATGCATTCCCTTAGGCCCAAATATGGTGAAGTGACATGCAGTCGACGTTCACTTGACACCACTAAGGGAATCACAACATACATATCATCAAAATATCGAACACATATCAAACTCACATGATTACTTGCAACATGATTTCTCCCGTGACCTCAAGAACAAAAGTAACTACTCACGAATGATAATCATGCTCAAGATCAGAGGGGTATTAAATAGCATAATGGATCTGAACATATAATCTTCCACCAAATAAACCATATAGTAATCAACTACAAGATATAATCAACCCTATACTAGTCACCCACAAGCACCAACCTATAGTTCCGGTACAAAGATTGAACACAAGAGATGAACTAGGGTTTGGGAGGAGATGGTGTTGTTGAAGATGTTGATGGAAATTACCCTCCCCAATATGGGAGAGTTGTTGGTGATGATGATGACGATGATTTCCCCCTCCGGGAGGGACGTTCACTGGGCGGATTTGCTCCGCCGGAGGGCACAAGTGCTCCTGCCCAAGTTCCGCCTCGAGACGGCGGCGCTTCATCCCAAAAGTCCTCTCCTTATTTTTGTTCTAGGTCAAAATGACTTAAATACCAGAAGAGGGGCACCATAGGTGGGCTAGGCTGAGCACAACCCACCAGGGCGCGCCTGGGTGGCCTGGCGCATCCTGGTGTCTTGTGCTCACCAAGTGAACCCCTCTGGTAGTTATTTGCTCTAGTATTTTTCATTTATTCAATAAAGAATCCTCGTGAAGTTTCAGCTCATTTGGAGTTGTGCAAAATATGTAGCCTGACGTAGCTTTTTCAGGTCCAAATTTCTAGTTGTCGGAATTCTCCCTCTTTGTGTGTACCTTGCATATTATGAGAGAAAAGGCTTTATAATTACTCCAAAAGCATTATTAGGCATAAAAACGTTATAAATAACAGTAGGTAAACATGATGCAAAATGGACGTATCAACTCCGCCAAGCTTAGACCTCGCTTGTCCTCAAGAGAAAACTGAAATCGAGAAACATGTCCACATGCTTAGAGAGAGAGGTGTCGATAAAAACAAAATACGTACATGGAAGCATCATGTGAATTATTATAACAGCAACAAACTTTAACATAAACTTTTATCATAGAACTTTATCATAGACTTCTCATGAACAAGTAACAATTCATCACAACATCGAAGTATAGAGTATAAACTCTATTGGAAACCAACAAACTATGTTCTCAGTCAACTTTGCAACTACAATTCATCATCTTTTCAGGAAGGGTCATGTATCGGAGCCTATTGGCAAGCCAACATACTCAACCATCATATAGTCTTCTATGATTGCTAAAACTCACCGCATACACATGAGCAAAATGTTTCAACCAGACACATAGGAAGATAGGGGCTTATAGTTTTGCCTCCCAACATACTCACCTCAAGGGTGATGTCAACAATAATAACTCATGCTACCCATATTCAACTGGATATATGTGCCTAGATTTTTCCTCACCACATGATGTTTGCCAAAAGAGAAAATGAAAAAAGGAATAGAGAGAAGAACTTTGACTCTTGCATGAAAGTAAATACATAAAAGTAAAAGATAGGCCCTTCGCAGAGGGAAGCAGAGGTTTCCATGCGCTTTTCGTTTGTATGCTCAATCCCTTAGTGCAAGAGAACATCACGTTATATTGCCCCTTGTGATGGCAACCTTTATTATGCAGTCTGGAGCTTTTATTCTTCACCATGACAAGTTCGTACAACGCTCAATTTTCTCTTACATTGAATGATCTAACACTTTTAGAAGCAATTTTTATTGCCTTATTGCATCGATGACAACTTACTTGAAGGATCTTACTCAATCCATAAGTAGGTATGTGGACTCTCAAAATAAGATTTGGGTTTAAGGGTTTTTGGATGCACGAGTAGTATCTCTACTTGGTGCAGAATTTTGGCTAGCAAAGATAGGGGGCAAACACCACATGTTGAAGGATCTATGACAATATTGTTTCTATGTGAATATGAACAAACATAAATCATTACGTTGTCTTCCTTGTCCAACATCAACAATTTTGGTATAATATTTTGATGGGTGCTCACAATCACAAAAGATTTCCAGGATAGTGTATTTGCATGTGAATCTTCTCTTCCCTTATTAATTCTTTCATGAATTGCATCATTGACCAATGTTATGTTTGTCAATCTACAATAATTTTTTCTACTTATAATTTTCCTTGTGTGATGTCCTTACTTACCATAAGATTAGCATATGATATTTTTCATTTATTTCCTTTCTTTTTATTGAAACAAGAAAGTAAAGAAAGCAAAACTCAAACTAAACTTTATTATATATTTCGCACACGATTACAAATATGCATCAGTAAGAAAACTTTCAAAAAGAAAGGATCAAACTAAACTTGTATTCATCTGAAGCAAAAGATGACTATGGATTGAACTAAGAAGGGTAAAGGCAAAAGATAGTGGAGGTGATACGATACCGGGGCACCTCCCCCAAGCTTGGCAAAAGCCAAGGGGAGTGCCCATACCCGATACTCAATTTTCTTTTGGTGATGAAGAAGGAGGTGGTGGTGATGAAGTGGTAGAGATCATGTCCTTCATGATCAAGAGATTCTCCAATCTATGGATGACACTCCGTAGGAAGATGATGTGCTCTTGATGCAGAATATTTTCACGAGTGAGATATTTATTTTGCACACGAACTGTTTCAATGATCTGAAAGGCTTCAATCTCAGTAGGGGTAAGATGAGCATAGTAAGGTTTAAGGATATCTTCCTCTTCCTCCTCGGCAGGCAGTGCTTGCTCGATCACCGACGTTTGATCTCCAGTAGCCTCCTTGCCCTTGTCCTCCTTGGCGGCTCCAACGGGCTCTTCCCTCTTCAGCTCGATCTTCATCAACCAAGCATACTCCTCCACATTGTTGGAGGAATAAGAAGACTTGATGCTTGGCTTAACAGATCTGACAGGAAACAGCAAAGAAAAGAAAACAGGAGATTTATCCGTGATACGGAGGTCAACAGGTTCAGGGGGTAAATAAAGATTTTTGTTATCTTGGGAAACAAGCCAACAGAAGAAAAACGGAGTCCGGAAGGTACCCACGGTGGGCACAACCCACCTGGGCGCACTTGGCAAGCCAGGCACGCCCTGGTGTCTTGTTCCCACCAGGGTGACCTTCCTGTTAGTTTATTATTTTCCTAATTTTCTAAATATTCCAAAACTGACAAAAAATATTATTGCGGATTTTTTAAAGTCTGTTTACTTACCGTAACACATACCTCCTCTTTTTCACGATTCTGGAGTGTTCCGGAAGGTTTCTTTTATGTGTTCTTCCGGTGTCATAATTTGGATAATATTACTTTCAACATTAATGGGCATAATGTTGTATTCGTTGCCCATTAACAACCATCGGGTTAGTACCTTCGATATTATTTATTTTGACAGCTCCAGATCGATAAACCTCCTCGATAACATAGGGTCCTTCCCATTTGGAGAGGAGTTTTCCTGCAAAGAATCTGAGACGAGAGTTGTACAAAAGAACATATTCTCCAACCTTGAACTCGCACTTTTGGATTCTTTTATCATGCCATCTTGTAAATTTTTCTTTAAATAACTTGGCATTTTCATAAGCTTGGGTTCTCCATTCATCTAATGAGCTAACATCAAATAACCTCTTCTCACCGGCAAGTTTGAAATCATAATTGTGTTCCTTAATTGCCCAATATGCTTTATGTTCTAACTCAAGAGGAAAATGCCAATATTTTCCATAAACCATTTTATAAGAAGACATACCCATAGGATTTTTATATGTTGTTCTATAAGCCCAAAGTGCATCATCTAATTTCTTAGACCAATTCTTCCGGGACCTATTGACAGTCTTTTGCAAGATTAGTTTTATTTCTCTATTGCTAAGTTGAACTTGACCACTAGACTAAGGATGATAGGGTGATGCAATTCTATGGTTAACATCATACTTGGCAAGCATTTTACGGAAAGCACCATGAATAAAGTGTGAACCACCATCAGTCATTAAGTATCTAGGGACTCCAAACCTTGGAAAAATAACTTCCTTAAGCATTTTAATGGAGGTGTTGTGATCAGCACTACTAGTTGGAATAGCTTCTACCCACTTAGTAACATAATCAACAGTAACCAAAATATGAGTATACCCATTAGAGGAAGGAAAAGGTCCCATGTAATCAAATCCCCAAACATCAAATGGTTCAACAGCAAGAGAATAATTCATAGGCATTTATTGACGCTTACCGATATTACCTGTTCTTTGACACTCGTCACAAGATAAGACAAACTTACAAGCATCCTTGAAGAGAGTAGGCCAATAAAAACTAGATTGCAATACCTTATGAGCAGTTCTGCCTCCCGCATGATGTCCTCCATAAGCTTTGCAGTGAAATTTCCGTAGGATTTGTTCCTGTTCATGCCCAGGTACACAACGTCTAATAATACCATCTACTCCTTTATAAAGATGTGGGTCATCCCAAAAGTAATGTCTTAAATCATAGAAGAACTTTATCTTTTGTTGGTAAGTGAAGCTAGGTGGTATGTATTTAGCAACAATATAATTAGCATAGTCAGTATACCAAGGAGTGTTATGAGAAACATTTATGGCAGCTAACTGTTCATCGGGAAAGCTATCGTCAATAGGTAGTGGGTCATCAAGGACATTCTCCAACCTAGACAAGTTATCAGCTACGGGGTTCTCTGCTCCTTTTCTATTAGTGATTGCAAATCAAATTCTTGTAGCAAGAGAACCCACCGAATAAGCCTAGGTTTGGCATCTTTCTTTTCCATACGATATTTTATAGCGGCATGATCGGTGTGAACAATCACTTTGGAATCAAAAATGTCAGATCTAAATTTATCACAAGCAAACACCACTGCTAAAAATTCTTTTTAAGTAGTAGCATAATTTCATTGAGCAATGTCTGGAGTTTTACTAGCATAGTGGATGACATTTAATTTCCTATCAACTCTTTGTCCTAGAACAGCACCAACAGCATAATCACTAGCATCACACATAATTTCAAAAGGCAAGTTCCAATCAGGTGGTTGAACAATAGGTGTAGAAATTAAGGCTTTCTTGAGTGTTTCGAAGGCTTCTAAACAATCATCATTAAAAATGAAAGGAATATCCTTTTGCAAAATATTTTTAAGAGGCCTAGAAATTTTAGAAAAGTCTTTGATAAATCTCCTATAGAAACCAGCATGACCAAGGAAACTACGAATACCTTTGATATCTTTAGGACATGGCATTTTCTCAATTGCATCAACCTTGGCTTTGTCCACCTCAATACCTCTTTCAGAAATTTTATGGCCCAAAACAATACCTTCGTTAACCATAAAGTGGCACTTCTCCCCATTCAAGACAAGATTAGTTTGCTCACATCTCTGCAAAACTTGATCAAGATTGCTTAAACAATCGTCAAAGGACTTCCCATAAACAGAAAAGTCATCCATGAAAACCTCAGCAATCTTTTCACAAAAGTTAGAGAATATAGCATTCATACATCTTTGAAAGGTAGCAGGTGCATTGCATAAACCAAAAGGCATGCGTCTATAAGCATAAGTTCCAAACGGGCAAGTAAAAGTGGCCTTTTCTAGATCAGGTTGAGAAACAGGTACTTGTGAAAAACCAGAATATCCATCAAGGAAGCAAAAATGTCTGTGCTTAGATAATCTTTCTAGCATTTGATCAATAAAAGGAAGAGGGTAATGATCTTTTCTAGTTGCTTTGTCTAATTTTCTAAAATCAATTACCATTCTATAGCCTGTGACAATTCTTTATGGAATAAGTTCATTCTTATCATTAGGAAACAACAGTAATACCTCCCTTCTTAGGGACACAATGAACGAGACTTACCCATCTACTATCAGCTATATGATAGATTATACCTGCTTCCAGAAGTTTCAATATTTCTGTTCTTACCACTTCTTTCATCTTCGGATTTAGCCGACGTTGATGATCAACAATGGGTTTAGCATCAGGTTCCATATTAATCTTGTGCTGGCATAGAGTGGGACTAATGCCCTTAAGGTCATCAAGAGTATATCCAATAGCAGCTCGATGCTTCCTTAGACCTTTCAGTAATCTTTCTTCTTCATGTTCTAAAAGGTTAGCACTAATAATAACAGGATATATCTTTTTCTCATCAAGACAAGCATATTTCAAAGTGTCTGAAAATTGTTTTAATTCAAACACAGGATCGCCTATAGGTGGAGGAGGGCCTCCTAGAGTTTCAATAGGCAGATTGTGTTTAAGCAGGGGTTGTTGTTCGAACAAGATTCTATCTATTTCATTTCTTTCATGCATATGCAAACCATTTTCATGGTCTAGCAAATATTGTTCTAAAGGATTAGTAGGAGGTACAGCAATAGAAGCAAGACCAATAATTTCATCCTTACTAGGCAAATCTTTCTTATGAGGTTTTCTACTAAACTTAGAATAATTAAACTCATGAGATTCATCACCAAAACTAACACCAACAGTTTGTTTCTCACAATCTATTTTAGCATTAACGGTGTTCAAGAAAGGTCTACCAAAGATAATGGGACAAAAGTCATCCTATGGGGAACCAAGAACAAGAAAATCAGTAGGGTATTTTATTTTCCCACACAAGACTTCAACATCCCTAACAATCCCAATTGGTGATATAGTATCTCTATTGGCAAGCTTAATAGTAACATTTATGTCTTCTATTTCAGCGGGTGTTATATCATTCATAATTTCTTTATATAAGGTAAAAGGAATAGCACTCACGCTAGCACCTATGTCACATAAACCATGATAACAGTGATCTCCTATCTTAACTGAGACAATAGGCATGCCAACAACAGGTTTATGTCTATCTTTTTCATCGGGTTTGGCAATTCTAGCAACTTCATCACAGAAGTAAATAACATGCCCATCAATATTATCGACCAAGAGATCTTTAACCATAGCAACACTAGGTTCTACTTTGATTTGTTCAGCTGGTTTAGGTGTTCTAATATAACTTTTGTTGACCACAGTTGAAACTTTAGCATGTTCCTTCATCCTAACAAGGAAAAAAGGTGGTTTTTCAATATAGGCAGTGGGAACAACTGGATCAACATTATAAATGATAGTTTCATCTTTAGATTTTACTAGTTCTTTAATTTCTTCTTTAATTGGTGGGTGATATTTAAACCACTTCTCTTTAGGAAGATCAACATGAGCAGCAAAAGATTCACAAAAGGAAGCTACTATCTCAGAGTCAAGTCCATATTTAGTGCTAAACTTTTGAAAAGCATAGGTATTCATAAAAGATTTAACACAGTCAAACTTAAGCTCAATACCTAACTCTTTACCTTCCTCGAGTTCCCAATCTTCAGAGTTGTGTTTAATTCTTTCTGAAAGATCCCACCGGAATTCAAAGAACCAGTACAAGAAGTATCGAGCATGGATTGATCATTACGAGAAAGTCGAGCATAAAAATTCTGAATAATAATTTATCTTGAAAGCTCATGATTGGGACATGAATTTAACATTGACTTAAGCCTTCCCCAAGCTAGAGTGATACTTTCTCCTTCATGAGGCCAAAAATTATATATATAATTCCAATCACGATGAACTAGATGCATAGGATAAAAAATTTGATGGAATTCCAATTTCAATCGATTCCAGTTTCAAGATCCAATATCATCGCATAGCTTATACCATTTCAATGCCTTTCCCTTCAAAGATAAAGGGAAAACCTTCTTATTAGCTTCATCTCCGGGCAAACATGCAAGCTTGAACAATCCACAAATTTCTTCCACATATATTAGTGCATATCGGGATGTTCGGTTCCATCTCCTACATAAGGATTAGCTAGGAGTTGTTCTACCATACCTGAAGGAATTTCATATTAAATATTTTCAGTAGGTGCAGTAGGTTGATGGGCAACTAATTGTGGTTCCGGTCGAGGTGAAGATACTCCGAACAAACCCCTCAAAGGATTGTTTTCCATAGTAACAAGTGACAATAGATTTCAGCATGTAGCAATAATTTTTCCTTACTGATTTCCACTTACCAGAAGCGCTTCACTCCCTCGCAACGGCGCCTGAAAAGAGCCTTGATTACCCAAAATTATATGGGATAACTTGTAGCCTTTTCGATAAGTAAGAGTGTCGAACCCAACGAGGAGCAGAAGGAAATGACAAGTGGTTTTCAGCAAGTAATTTCTACAAGTGCTAAAATCGTAGTAACAGAGTAGTTTGATAGCAAGATAATTTGTAACGAGCAAGTAACGGCAATAGTAACAAAGCTACAAAAAGGTAGCCCGATACTTTTGAGGCAAAGGACATGCCAAAATGGTCTCTTATGAGCAAAGTGTTCTTGAGGGTACACGGGAATTTCATCTAGTCACTTTCATCATGTTGGTTTGATTCGTGTTCGCTACTTTGATAATTTGGTATATGGGTGGACCGGTGCTTAGGTGTTGGTCTTACTTGAACAAACCTCCTACTTATGATTAACCCCCTCACAAGCATCCACAACTACGAGAAAAGTATTAAGAATTAATTCTAACATAGCACTAAACTTGTGGATCCAATTGATTCCTTACGGAATAGCGCGTATACTAGGGTTTAAGCTTTTGTCACTCTCGCAACCCATCATCTAATAACTACTCCGCAATGCATTCCCTTAGGCCCAAATGTGGTAAAGTGTCATGTAGTCGACATTCACATTACACCACTAAGGGGTTCAAAACGTACATATCATCAAAATATCGAACACATATCAAATTCACATGATTACATGCAACATGATTTCTCTCGTGACCTCAAGAACAAAAGTAACTACTCACAAATGATAATCATGCTCAAGATCAGAGGGGTATTAAATAGCATAATGGATCTAAACATATAATCTTCCACCAAATAAACCATATAGTAATCAACTACAAGATGTAATCAACACTACTAGTCACTCACAAGCACCAATCTATAGTTTCGGTACAAAGATTGAACACAAGAGATGAACTAGGGTTTGAGAGGAGATGGTGATGTTGAAGATGTTGATGGAGAATGCCCTCCCCAAGAAGGGAGAGTTGTTGGTGATGATGATGATTTCCCCCTCCGGGAAGGAAGTTCCCTCGCCGGAATCGCTCCGCCGGAGGGCAAATGTGCTCCTGCCCAAGTTCCGCCTCGAGATGGTGGCGCTTCTGAGGGAGTCCTAGACTAGGGGGTCCTCGGGTGTCCGGGCTAGGTGATATGGGCTGGCCTAGTGGGCCGTGAAGATGTGAGATCGAAGACCTTCCCCGTGTCCGGATGGGACTCTCCTTTGCGTGGATGGCAAGCTTGGCGTTTGGATCATGCACGTTCCTTTCTCTGTAAACCGACCTTGTACAACCCTAGGTCCCTCCAGTGTCTATATAAACCAGAGGGTTTAGTCCGTAGAGGTGGAATCATAATCATACATGCTAGACATCTAGGGTTTACCCATTACGATCTCGAGGTAAATCAACTCTTGTAACCCATATACTTATCAAAGTCAATCAAGCAGGACGTAGGGTATTACCTCCATCAAGAGGGCCCGTACCTGGGTAAAACATCGTGTCCCCTGCCTCCTATTACCTTCGATCCTTAGACGCACAGTTCGGGACCCCCTACCAGAGATCTACCAGTTTTGACACCGACATTGGTGCTTTCATTGAAAGTTCCACTGTGTCGTTGCTAGAAGGCTTGATGGATCCAACGATCATCCACAACAATACCGCCTTGAGGGAGACTTTTCTCCCCGACCAAATCTTCGTATTCGGTGGCTTCACACTGCAGGCCAATTCGATTGGCCATCTGGAGCAGATCGACAGCTACGCCCCTGGCATCAGATCAGCTTTGGAAATCTGAACCATGTCACTGATATCTGAGGAGACTTGATCTTCCAAGGGTTCGCAGCTCCAACCACCGCTCTGGCCTTAGATCCAGAGCGCATCACCGGGTCCGAAGACGGGAGTTTAGAGCCCGCTGGACTCTCTATGGCTATAGAGCCGGACACCGGAGGGCCGGAGGGGGTTGCCCCACCGGCAAGCCCGAAGTTGCACCAGGCTCCCTTCACCATTATGGAACCAGACTCGCCTCCGGACACTAGCTCCAAACTCTCAAGGTCCGCGTTATGTGAGTTCGGCCAGGGAACTTCTGCCCGCCCAACTCACCGGACCCTCGCTTCCCCATCTAGACCTCGCTCTTAGACGAGGCCCTGGACCTAATGTGATATCTCGCTATTACAGAAGGATCGCTGCCAAACTATGCCCAGCCCATACCAGGGGCTGAGAGCAGGGAATTTTACGTCCCACCCACCACACACTTCATAGACACTGTCGTGGAACTAATCGACATGCTCGACTATGCTTTCGAAGACATCAACGATATGGACGACGATGCCGGAGACGAGCAAAGCTAGAACCCGCCGTTCACCGAACGCTGGACGGCTACTTCCACATATGACGTGTCCATGGTGGACACACCCAAAGAGGATGACGGCGATGGTGGGAAGGATCCAGATGAGGACAAGCCTTCTGAGGCACCACCAAAGCGTCGACGTCAACGGCGCCACTCGAAATGGCGTTGCGACAAAGACAGTAATGCCGGCACCTGAGACAATAATACTCCAAAGAGCGCTGAAGTCCAAGAAGCCCCTATCAAACAAACATCCGAATAGGAGGATTTGGAGGATGGGCAAGTCAACCCCGATGATCCTATCGAGGATGAGGGCTCGCGGGATAAAAATTACTTACCGATCTCTGAACAGGATGAGAGCCTCGGCGACGAAGAATTGATCGTGCAAGAGGAACCCCTCGAACAATAGCGCTTTAAGCGCCTGCTAATTGCCACTGCAAGAAGCCTGAAAAAGAAGCTACAGCAGCTTCAAGCTGATCAAGATCTGCTCAATGACAGATGGACAAATGTCTTGGCAGCCAAGAAATACGGCCTCGAACGCCAAACTAAGAGTTACCCGAAGCGCAAACTGCTACCCCAATTTGATGATGAGGCCCCAGAGCCTATACCGCCAACGTGTAACACTGCTGACAGACCTGACTGACCACCACGTGGGTGGGACAGAGCGGCAACTCAAGCCGAACACCAACCTGCACCACCCCGCCATCAAGGCAGAGAGACAGCGGCTGCAGGATACACTTATGACCTACGACATGACCTGGATAATAGAGTCGGTCAGACTAGATCAATTTATGGATCAAGGGGATGTTCCCCAGCATGAGAAGATGGTCGTTAGGCCTGACGCGGCAAGCATAACCTCACCCAGGCTGATCACCGCATCCGGACTCCATCCGAACTATGTCGCGACGTGGCCCGATATAGAGGCGCTGCACCCCCCCCCCTATGCTTCACCGATGAGGTAATGGAGCACCAGTTCCCAGGAGGGTTTAAACCCGTGAACATTGAATCGTACGATGGCACAACGGATCCTGCGGTATGGATTGAAGACTTTCTCCTCCACATTCACATGGCTCGCGGTGACAACTTACATGTCATCAAGTACCTACCTCTAAAACTTAAGGGACAAGCACGACACTGGCTAAACAGCCTCCCAGACAATTCTATTGGTAGCTGGGAAGACTTGGAGGACGCCTTTAGAGACAACTTCCAGGGTACCTATGTTCGGCCTCCAGACACCGATGACCTTAGTCATATAATCCAGCAACCCGGCGAATCAGCCCGGAAGCTCTGGACTAGGTTCCTAAGCAAGAAGAACCAGATTGTGGATTGTCCGGACGCCGAAGCCCTCGCGGCCTTCAAACACAGCGTCCGAGATGAGTGGCTCACCCAGCACCTCGGCCAAGAGAAATCAAAGTCTATGGCAGCCCTTACCGCACTTATGACCCCCTTTTGCGCAGGAGAACATAGCTGGCTAGCTCATAGAAGCAATAGTACCAGCGACCCAGGCACCTCTAAAGCCAGGGACGGCCATGGCAAGCCACGATGCGACAAGCACAAGCGTCAAAACAATAACGAAGACATGGCGGTCAATGCCGGATTCAGTGGCTCCAAATCCGGTCAATGGAAGAAGCCATTCAAAGGAAGCAAAGATGGTCCATCTAGTTTGGACAAAATACTTGACCGACCTTCCAAATTCATGGCACCCCCGATAAACCTCCAATCACACCAGCAGGAGTTGTTTGGTTTTAAAAAGGCCGGCAAGCTCAACGCCGAACACAAGGGTAAAAGGCCACCCAGCGAGGATGACGAAGAAGAGCCTCGCCCTCCGAACACAAGGGGACAAAAGAAATCCCCCCCTAGGTCAAAATGGTGAATATGATCTATGTCACCCACATCCCCAAACGGGAGTGCAAGCGCGCACTAAGGGACGTGTACGCCATAGAGTCGTTCGCCCCAAAATTCAACCCATGGTCGGCTTGTCCGATCACCTTCGATCAAAAGGACCACCCGACCAGTATCCGTCATGGAGGTTCGGCAGCTTTGGTCCTCGATCCAATCATCAACAGATTCCACCTTAAGTGAGTCCTCATAGACGGTGGCATTAGTCTTAACCAGCTTTACCAGGACACTGTCCGCAAAATGGGTATTGATCCGTCAAGAATCAAGACCACTAAAACTACCTCTAAAGGAGTAATACCTGGTGTAGAAGCCCGTTGCTCGGGCTTAATAACATTGGAGGTCGTCTTCGGCTCACCCAACAACTTCCACAGTGAGGACTTGATCTTCGATATTGTCCCCTTCCGAAGTGGCTATCACGCACTATTCGGACGGATCACTTTCGCTCGATTCAACTCGGTCCAGCACTATGCTTATTTAAAGCTCAAGATGCTCGGTCCACGCGGTGTCATAACAGTAAATGGAAACACAGAACGCTCCCTCCATACGGAGGAGCACACTGCGTCTCTCACAACCGAAGTATAGAGCGGCTCCCTCAAGCCGCACACTCATCGGCCATCAAGCCGCCGGACTCTGTTAAAAGAGCCTGGTCAGTCCCACAAGCGGATAGCTCGGTTCTTCCAGAGCTAGACTAGCGGTTCCGCCTCGGTCGATCACCGCACACACCCGCGGACTTTGTGCCGCGCATGCATCATTATGCACTCAAAATTCCCTGGGCATCAACAGAGGCAAAATACGGACAGGTCTATAGTACGGTTCGACCCTATATGACCTTCCACCTTTTTCTTCGATTACCTTTTCTCTCCTATCTCACATGCATTCGAACCTGTATATTTTATGGACTTACAAGGACTCTCTTCGAGCCTGGTTTCGTACGGATAACCAAAGACCATTCCTTTTAAGGAACCCCTCTCTACAAGGCGAAAGCAGCGCAGACGTGCGACAGGATATCTAAAGGACCTGTATTGAGCTTTTTTCCTTATTATTAGGGGAAATTTTTGTTTTTGCCACTCTAGATTTTGCCATTTTTCCTTATGCCACTCTAGATTTTGACATTTCACTTTTGCCACTCTTAGTTTTTGACAATTATCACAATTGTCATTTTGTGGCAAAAACAAAATAATTTTATTTCATTTTTGTCACTCTTAGCTTTTGACATTTATCACAATTGCCACTCTGAAAATTTTGCTTTTGCCAGAAAATGGCAATTGAGATAATTATCAAAAACTAAGAGCGGCAAAAGTGAAATGCCAAAATCTAGAGTGGCATAAGGAAAATTGGCAAAATCTAGAGTGGCAAAAACAAAATTTTCCCTATTATTAGACCCCTAGCATGCAAAATGGCTTTGGTGCTTATGGTAACCTCTGTAAGATCACGTTTTGACGTACCAACCAGATCATAGTGAGGACAATTTTCCGGTATCAACTTTATTCATAAAATTGTACTCCGTATCCATAGTCTTCTCACTCACATACCTCGGCATCCATTGCCAGCGGCTACATACGGCCACATATGTGTCGCCAAACAAAAGCCCGAACGGCTTTGTAGCGTACTTTGGCGTCCCGAACTCGGCATTATATGCATTGGCTCTGAATCATGTCTTTGGTCAATAGTTGGGTTGCCCAGCTCATGTGCTTGCTACCTTACGTTCTGTTTGTTCAGCTAGGGTAGTAAAGGGAGAACTACTACGATTGTGTTTCTGGTTCATTCGGTTAAGCACCTCAGTAGAGAAAGCCAAAAACTGACTGACATGATGTGGCGAGAGTTGGTCAGCCACTCGGTGACTTACTAAATCTTTAACGATTTTTTCCGTATTAAACGAAGGACTATTTTTCGGCCATATACGTAACATATCCGCATTCGGATAGCCGCATATGTACCAGGGGCTATTTTTTAACCCCATCGTCAAACTCCTATGGCTAAGTGAGAGTGGTAAAGCCATATAAGTCCGATTGCCTGGTTCGCCGCACTGACACCTCCGTTATGGACCAAGACGTTGGACAAGAGTGCTCATGTACTAATCTGAACACCCCTGTAGCATCTACGTGGGGGCTGAAGCCAACGACTGGAAAACTCTCAGGATTACAAACACGGCCGCCCAGGAAGAAAAAACTTTCAGAATAATGGCACAAATATATCACAAATCCTTAATATAGACAAACACGTCCGGGTTGTTCGGATACATTCACTCGAACATAATATCTTGACCCTCTATCAAGCGGGCACCCTCTAGGGCATCGTCTAAGTAAGGCGCCGGCGTGTTGTGGCCCTTGCCTTCGGGAGGACCCTCAAAAGCAATAACGGCGGCCTTCATCTTTGCCCAGTGCACTTTGATGCGGGCGAAGGCCATACTTGCACCTTCTATGCACACCGACCGCTTGACTGCGTCAATTCGGGGCACGGCATCGACGAGTCGCTGAACTACGCTGAAATAGCTGCTCAGAATGGGTTCGGCTAGCCACAGCCGGACTATGACCTCCTTCATGGCCGCTCCAGACATCTTATGCAGCTCGGCCCACTGCGCCATCTGGTCGTTCAACAGCATCGAGCGCTCCTGCATCGTGAACTGCGACCAGAACAGCTTCTCCGTCGCATGCCCCTCCTGGGCTCGGTAGAATTGCGCAGCGTCAGCGGCACTCTTCGGAAGATCCGCAAAGGCGTCTGGAGAACTCCATAGTCGATTAAGCAAGTCATACCTCTGATCGCCAAACTTAGACTGTAAAAGAAAGGGCTTACCAGCCGCTATCTATCCGGCCTGTCAGATCTCCTTACGAGTCGCTCGGGATTTGGACCTCGCCTCTTGGGCTTCCTGAAGGGCCTTGGCGAGTTCGGCCTCCTTCGCTTTATTCTCCTCCTCGAGGAGCTCACACTTGTGAGTGGCATCCTTGAGCTCTTGCTCAACTTCGGATACCCACTCTTCGAACTGGCGCCGGGTGACTTGTTCGGCCTTCAAATCAGCAGTCGCTTTCTCAGCGGCCGCATCGCTCACCCTGGCCTGCTCCTTCGTGCGGGCAAGGTTGCTCCTGAGGGTCTCGACCTCAGCAGCACCATCTGGAATTATGCATATAGCAGCGCGTAAGCTTCAACTTAGCATTTGCAAAACTAATTTAATTACGTATGGAGTACTTGAAACATACCCTGCACCTCGTCGAGACGCTTATTAATGCGGTTATTTTCCTCGTCGACCAGCTGCATTTTCCGCTTCAGTTCGGAAACTTCGGCAGCCTGAGCGGTCACCGCTAATAGTGAAGCCTGTTTTTTATCAAAAAAGATATGCATGTCATTTCCTGCGGATATTTATAGACCCTCTGTTCGCCCTCCTTCATTGGCCAAACAGAGTCTCAGGGGCTACTATCTATATATAGGAAGATTTTTCATATGGAAAGCAGCAAAAGACATTACATCGCATACCTCAAAGCCTATTAGTAGGCTCGTGAAGGCTTCATTCAGCCTGCTCTTAACGGATTGAACCTTCTCAACCACCGTACCTATAGCGACCAGACCTCAAATAGTCCAATCTCTGTGCATTAGTGTCATCCCTGGATCGGTAATGCTGACACGCACAGTACTTGAGGATTTATAACAGAGTTGCAATCACACACTTATTACGTCGAATGTCTCAAAAGAGAACTTATTACAATAATATGGCTTCAGGCCATCTAAATACGATAACAGCGGAAGGCCTGG
The DNA here is from genome assembly GCF_002162155.2 of Triticum dicoccoides. NCBI lineage: Eukaryota > Viridiplantae > Streptophyta > Magnoliopsida > Poales > Poaceae > Triticum > Triticum dicoccoides. The sequence continues at coordinate 551,320,746 of NC_041389.1, forward strand.
AAGATAAAGTGAGTCCATCAACTCCACGGCATAGCTGAGTGAATGACAACGACCTATGGCACCTTACTCGTCATTTGAAAGTCTACAACATGATATGTTGCAGCCCGAAATGGGTCAGCACATGGAATATGCTGGCAGAGTAACACATAGAGTAATGAATAGGATAAATGCTATCACTACATGCATATATGGCTGGTGGAAAGCTCTATGGCTACAGTTTTGCATAAAGCCATTTTTTCCCTACAACAAAGGAATAAATTTTATTTAACTATTATGGTGGTTGTGAAACATCGAGAAGGTTCCTCCAACTCAATCCCAATTAAGCATCATCAAATACCCAACAAAATTAATTTTTAGAGTGATGAGATCAACATGATAATCCAAGAACTAGATACTCAAGATGTCCATAACCGGGGACATGGCTAACCATGATTAGTTTTTACACTCTGCAGAGGTTTGCGCACTTTTCCCCACAAGACTCGATCTCCTCCGTTGGATTTCTCACACTACATGGTGTTTGAGAAACGGATGACCGAGACACAGTCTTTCAGAAGCATTAACTCTTTACTCTGGGTAGACACTACCACCTACATCCCCTACATCTGCTAGTCTACCACTGAAAGAGGTCACACAACATACTCAACTATGCTAGAGCCCATAATAGCTTGTGGCTGCACACGAAAGTTTCTAGCATGAACAATCTTATGATCCATTTGAGCCTGGGTGGCAAGCCGTAGGATGATCACACGGGTACTCCGGGATATCCTAGGACAACACTGGATTCTCCAGGTGCCCGCAACCAATCCACCTAGATGTGTATTTAAGTAGCCACCTTAAGTTAATCATTAATTAACAATACTCACATCTGTCATGGATACACTCACCCAATCCACGTCTACTAGCATAGCATAGCAATCCTAAGCATAACGTAGAAGTAACTCCAAAGGTTTGATAATAAACAGGGCAATAGGTTCTACCTCATCATCTACTTCCCAAACCCGCATGTTATTCAGATCCTAACCATGCAATGTTTGAGGATTGGATCTAATGCATAAAAACTGGGTAATAAAGGGGTATGATCAAAGTGTTACTTGCCTTGTTGATGATCCGCAAAACCTAGAGACTCGTAGTAGCACACTTCGCACTCCGAGAATTCTATCGCAAACAAACAATAACATACATAAGCACTCAACCAAGAAGCACGGGTAAACCTCAAATAATAAGATCTAACCAGAAAGTTCGACTCGAGAACTCCGCTTTCCAAAAAGAATCAAATCAAATGGAGCAACGAAACTCAAACTGCAAAAAAAAACAAGATCCGATTACTAATCTGGACTAAAGTCAAATTTTATAGTACCAAAATCTTGTTCAAGTTGGTTAAACAGAAAGAGGGCTTCGAAACAAAGATCTAGGCGCTTGTTTCATCTAATTCGGATAAGCGAGCGAAAAGCTATACTAGAACGAAGATTAGGGCAGAAATCGCGATCGAAAATAATCGCGGAAAAACCCTGGAAAACAAAACGAGATGAATAGGCTAACGAACGAACGTTCGCTATCTGCGACTAACCGACGAACAACGTTCGTTAAACGAACGTATGGACGAACGTCCGCTATTTAACTAAACCGGGAAAAAACGATCTGAAAAAACAGATCTAGGGTTTCGAAAAAAAACAAACAGTTTTTCGGAAAATCGGCGGTGGCGATGGCTACCTCGGCGAGCGGGTCAGCGACACCGGGATCGGTGGCGGCGGCTACTCCGGCAGCGGCGGGCGGCGGACAGTGGCGACTCCGGTGGGGCGGCGGGGAACGGCGTCGGTGGCGGCGGCTCCGCGCGGCGACGCTAGGTTTCGAGCCGGCGGGTTGGCGGCTGGGCTGGCGGCAGGGGCTAGGCCGTGGCTGTTGGAAATATGCCCTAGAGGCAATAATAAAAGTATTATTATTATATTTCCTTGTTCATGATAATTGTCTTTTATTCATGCTATAACTGTATTATCCGGAAATCGTAATACACGTGTGAATACATAGACCACAATATGTCCCTAGTGAGCCTCTAGTTGACTAGCTCGTTGTGATCAACAGATAGTCATGGTTTCCTGGCTATGGACATTGGATGTCGTTGATAACGGGATCACATCATTAGGAGAATGATGTGATGGACAAGACCCAATCCTAAGACTAGCACAAAAGATCGTGTTGTTCATTTGCTAGAGCTTTGCCAATGTCAAGTATCTCTTCCTTCGACCATGAGAGCGTGTAACTCCTGGATACCGTAGGAGTGCTTTGGGTGTATCAAACGTCACAACGTAACTGGGTGACTATAAAGGTGCACTACAGGTATCTCCGAAAGTATCTATTGTTTTATGCGGATCGAGACTGGGATTTGTCACTCCGTGTAAACGGAGAGGTATCTCTGGGCCCACTCGGTAGGACATCATCATATGCGCAATGTGACCAAGGAGTTGATCACGGGATGATGTGTTACGGAACGAGTAAAGTGACTTGCCGGTAACGAGATTGAACAAGGTATTGGATACCGACGACCGAATCTCGGGCAAGTAACATACCGATAGACAAAGGGAATTGAATACGGGATTAATTAAGTCCTTGACATCGTGGTTCATCCGATGAGATCATCATGGAACATGTGGGAGCCATCATGGGTATCCAGATCCCGCTGTTGGTTATTGACCGGAGAACGTCTCGGTCATGTCTACATGTCTCCCGAACCCGTAGGGTCTACACACTTAAGGTTCGATGACGCTAGGGTTATAAAGGAAGTTTGTATGTGGTTACCGAATGTTGTTCGGAGTCCCGGATGAGATCCCGGACGTCACGAGGAGTTCCGGAATGGTCCGGAGGTAAAGATTTATATATGGGAAGTCCTATTTTGGCCACCGGAAAATGTTCGGGATTTTTCGGTATTGTACCGGGAAGGTTCTAGAAGGTTCCGGAGTGGGGCCCACCTGCATGGGGGGACCCACATAGACGTGGGTAGTGGGGGCAAGGCCCCACACCCCTGGTCAAGGCGCACCAAGATCCCCCCTTAGAAGGAATAAGATCATATCCCGAAGGGATAAGATCAAGATCCCTAAAAAGGGGGGATAACAATCGGTGGGGAAGGAAATAATGAGATTTCTTTCCTCCCACCTTGGCCAACGCCCCAATGGACTTGGAGGGCAAGAAACCAGCCCCTCCACCCCTATATATAGTGGGGAGGCGCATGGGAGCTATAGACGAAGTTCTGGCGCAGCCCTCTACCTCTCTTCCTACTCCTCCTCTCCCATGGTGCTTGGCGAAGCCCTGCTGGATTGCCACGCTCCTCCACCACCACCACGCCATTGTGCTGCTGTTGGATGGAGTCTTCCTCAACCTCTCCCTCTCTCCTTGCTGGATCAAGGCGTGGGAGACGTCACCGGGCTGTACGTGTGTTGAACGCGGAGGTGCCGTGCGTTCGGCACTTGATCATCGGTGATTTGAATCACGACGAGTACGACTCCATCAACCCCATTCACTTGAACGCTTCCGCTTAGCGATCTACGAGGGTATGTAGATGCACTCTCTTTCTACTCGTTGCTGGTCTCTCCATAGATAGATCTTGGTGACACGTAGGAAAATTTTGAATTTCTGCTACGCCATGTAAACTACTTTACTTTATTGCTAAACGCGTTAGTCATAGAAGTAGAAGTAGTCGTTGGCGTGACAACTTCATGAAGACACGATGATGGAGATCATGGTGTCGTGCCGGTGACGATGATGATCATGGAGCCCCGAAGATGAAGATCAAAAGGAGCAAAATGATATTGGCCATATCATGTCACTATTTGATTGCATGTGATGTTTATCATGTTTATGCATCTTGTTTGCTTAGGACGATGGTAGTAAATAAGATGATCCCTTACAAAATTTCAAGAAGTGTTCTCCCCTAACTGTGCACCGTTGCTACAGTTCGTCGCTTCTAAGAACCACGTGATGATCGGGTGTGATGGATTCTTACGTTCACATACAACGGGTGTAAGACAGTTTTACACAGCGAAAACACTTAGGGTTAACTTGACGAGCCTAGCATGTGCAGACATGGCCTCGGAACACGGAGACCGAAAGGTCGAGCATGAGTCGTATGGTAGATACGATCAACATGAAGATGTTCACCGATGATGACTAGTCCGTCTCACGTGATGATCGGACACGGCCTAGTTGACTCGGATCATGTGATCACTTAGATGACCAGAGGGATGTCTATCTAAGTGGGAGTTCATAAGATGAACTTAATTATCCTGAACATAGTCAAAAGACCTTTTGCAAATTATGTCGTAAGCTCGCGCTTTAGTTCCACTGTTTAGATATGTTCCTAGAGAAAATATAGTTGAAAGTTGATAGTAGCGATTATGCAATCAGTAGAAAGCTTATGTCCTTAATGCACCGCTCAGTGTGCTGAACCCCAACGTCGTTTGTCGATGTTGCGAACATCGGACATACACGTTTTTATAACTACGTGATAGTTCAATTAAATGGTTTAAGTAGAGGCACCAAAGACGTTTTCGAAACGTCGCGGAACATATGAGATGTTTCGAGGGCTGAAATTGGGATTTTAGGCTCGTGCCCACGTCAAGAGGTATAAGACCTCCGACGATTTTCTTAGCCTGCAAACTAAGGGAGAAAAGCTCAATCGTTGAGCTTGTGCTCAGATTGTCTGAGCACAACAATCACTTGAATCGAGTGGGAGTTGATCCTCCAGATGAGATAGTGATGTTTCCCCAAAGTCATTGCCACCAAGCTGCTAGAGCTTCGTGATTAACTATAACATATCAGGGATAGATATGATGATCCTTGAAATATTCATGATGTTTGACACCGCGAAAGTAGAAATCAAGAAGGAGCATCAATTGTTGATGGTTGGTGAAACCACTAGTTTCAAGAAGGGCAAGGGAACAAAGGGATACTTCATGAAACGGCAATTCAGCTGCTGCTCTAGTGAAGAAACCCAAGGTTGAACCCAAACCCGAGACTAAGTGCTTCTGTAATAAGGGGAACAACCACTGAAGCAGCATTACCCTAGATACTTGGTAGATGAGAAGGCTGGCAAGGTCGATAGAAGTATATTGGATATACATTATGTTAATGTGTACTTTACTAGTACTCCTAGTAGCACCAGGGTATTGGATACCGGTTCGGTTGCTAAGTGTTAGTAACTCGAAATAAAAGCTACGAAATAAACGGAGACTAGCTAAAGGTGAGCTGACGATATATGTTGGAAGTGTTTCCAAGGTTGATATGATCAAGCATCGCACGCTCCCTCTACCACCGAGATTGGTGTTTGCGTTGAGCATAGACATGATTGGATTATGTCTATCGCAATACGGTTATTCATTTAAGGAGAATAATGGTTACTCTATTTTTGAATAATACCTTCAATGGTCTTGCACCTAAAGGAATGGTTTATTGAATCTCGGTCGTAGTGATACACATTTTCATGCCAAAAGATATAAGATAGTAATGATAGTACCACTTACTTGTGGCACTGCCATGTAAGTCATAATGGTATAAAACACATGAAGAAGCTCCATGTTGATGGATCTTTGGACTCACTTGTTTTTGAAAAGTTTGAGACATGCGAACCATGTCTATTGGTGTATATGCATGAAGAAACTCCATGCAAATGGATTGTTCGGACTCACTTGATTTTGAATCACTTGAGATATGCAAATCATACCACATGGGCAAGATGACTGAAAAGCCTCATTTTCAGTAAGATGGAACAAGATAGCAACTTGTTGGAAGTAACACATTTTGATGTGTGCAGTCGAATGAGTGCCGAGGCATGCAGTGAATATCATTATGTTCTTACTTCACAGATGATTCGAGTAAATGTTGAGTATATTTACTTGATGAAACACAAGTCTGAATTATTGAATGGTTCAAGTAATTTCAGAGTGAAGTAGCAGATCATTGTGACAAGAGGATAAAATGTCTATGATATGATCATAGAGATGAATATCTGAGTTACGAGCTTTGGCACACAATTAAGACATTGTGGAAATTGTTTCGCAATTAATACCGCCTGGAACACCATAATGTGATGGTGTGTCCGAACATCATAGTTGCACCCTATTGGATATGGTGCGTACCATGATGTCTCTTATCGAATTACCACTATCGTTCATGGGTTAGGCATTAGAGACAACCACATTCACTTTAAATAGGGCACCACGTAATTCCGATGAGATGACACCGTATGAATTATGGTTTAGAGAAACCTAAGTTGTCGTTTCTTAAAAGTTTGGGGCTGCGACGCTTATATGAAAAAGTTTCGGGTTGATAAGCTCGAACCCAAAGCGGATAAAATGCATCTTCATAGGAAACCCAAAACAGTTGGGTATACCTCCTAATTCAGATCCGAAAGCAATATGGATTATTTCTAGAATCGGGTCCTTTCTCGAGGAAAAGTTTCTCTCGAAAGAATTGAGTGGGAGGATGGTGGATACTTGATGAGGTTATTGAACCGTCTCTTCAACTAGTGTGTGACAGGGCACAGGGAGTTGTTCCTGTGGCACCTACACCAATTGAAGTGGAAGCTTATGATATTGATCATGAAACTTCGGATCAAGTCACTCCCAAACCTCGCAGGATGACAAGGATGCGTACTACTTCAGAGTGGTATGTAATCCTGTCTTGAAGGTCATGTTGCTAGACAACAATGAACCTACGAGCTATGGAGAAGCGATGGTGGGCCCGGATTCCGATAAATGGCTTGAGGCCATAAAATCCGAGAGAGGATCCATGTATGAAAACAAAGTGTAGACTTTGGCAGAACGGCTCGATGGTCGTAAGGCTAATGAGTACAGATGGATTTCAAAAGGAAGACGGACAATGATGGTAAATGTCACCATTAAGAAAGCTCGACTTGTCGTTAAGATGTTTTCCGACAAGTTCAAGGAGTTGACTATGATGAGATTTTCTCACTCGTAGCGATGCTAAGAGTCTGTTGGAATTATATTAGCGATTACTGCATTATTTATGAAATTTTGCAGATAGGATGTCAAAACATTGTTTCCTCGACGATTTTAATGAGGAAAGGTTGTATGTGATACAACCGGAAGGTTTTGTCAATCCCGAAAGATGCTAATAAGTATGCAAAGCTCCAGCAATCCTTCTAAGGACTGGAGTGAGCATCTCGGAGTTGGAATGTATGCTTTGATGATGATCAAAAATTTTGGGTTTGTACAAAGTTTATGAGAAACTTGTATTTCCAAAGAAGTGAGTGGGAGCACTATAGAATTTTTGATGAGTATATGTTGTTGACATATTGTTGATCAGAAATGACGTAGAATTTCTGGAAAGCATATAGGGTTATTTTGAAAGTGTTTTTCAATGGAAAGCCTGGATTAAGCTACTTGAACATTGAGCATCAAGATCTATAAGGATAGATCAAAATGCTTAATAATACTTTCAAATGAGCACATACCTTGACATGATCTTGAAGGTGTTCAAGATGGACCAGTCAAAGAAGGAGTTCTTGCCTGAGTTGTAAGATACGAAGTTAAGACTTAAAGCTCGACCACGGCAGAATAGAGAGAAAGGACGAAGGTCGTCCCCTATGCTTAAGACGTAGGCTCTTCGGTATGCTATGCTGTGTACCGCACCTGAAGTGTGCCTTGCCATGAGTCAGTCAAGGGGTACAAGAGTGATCCAAGAATGGCTCACAGGACAGCGGTCAAATTTATCCTTAGTAACTAGTGGACTAAGGAATTTTCTCGATTATGGAGGTGGTAAAAGAGTTCATCGTAAAGGTTACGACGATGCAAGCTTGACACCTATCCGGATAGCTTTGAGTAGAGAGACCGGATACATATAATGGAGCAATAATTTAGAATAGCTCCAAGTAGAACAGTTGTTTGGAATAGCTCCAAATAGAGCGTGGTAGCTGCATCTAGGAGATGACATAGAGATTTGTAAAGCACACACGGATCTGAAAGGTTCAGACCCGTTGACTAAAACCTCTCTCACAAGCAACATGATCAAACATAAAACTCATTGAGTGTTAATCACATAGTGATGTGAACTAGACTACTGACTCTAGTAAACTCTTGGGTATTAGTTGTTGGGGAACGTTGCAGAAAATTAAAATTTTTCCTACGGTTTCACCAAGATCCATCTATGAGTTCATCTAAGCAACGAGTCAAGGGAGAGAGTTTGCATCTACATACCACTTGTAGATCGCGTGCGGAAGCTTGCAAGGTGATGATGTAGTCGTACTCGACGTGATTCGAATCACCGATGACCAAGTGCTGAACGGACATCACCTCCGCGTTCAACACATGTACGGGACGGGAGACGTCTCCTCCTTCTTGATCCAGCAAGGGGGAAGGAGAGGTTGAGGAAGACAGCTCCACCGGCAGCACGACGGCGTGGTGATGGTGGAGAGGCAGTACTCCGACAGGGCTTCGCCAAGCACACAACGGAGGAGGAGAGGTGTTGGGGAGGGGAGGGCTGCGCCTTGGAGGGTGGTGCGGCTGCCCTCCCCTCACCCCTCTATTTATAGGGGGAAGGGAGAAGGGGACCGGCCCCCTAGAACCCATCTAGGGGGGGGGTGCGGCGGCCTAGGGGAGAGGGGAGAGGGTGGCTTGCCCCCCAAGCCAAGGGGGGCGCCCCCTCTAGGGTTCCCCCTCAACCCTAGGCGCATGGGCCCAAGGGAGGGGGTGCGGCCAGCCCACCAGGGGCTGGCTCCCTGCCCCACGCAGCCCATGTGGCCCCCCGAGAGGGTTGGCCCCTCTCGGTGGACCCCCGGAACCCTTCCAGTGGCCCCGGTACAATACCGGTATGACCCCGAAACTTCCCGGTGTCCGTTTGACAACTTCCCATATATAAATCTTTACCTCCGGACCCTTCCGGATCTCCTCGTGACGTCCAGGATCCCATCCGGGACTCCGAACAACATTCGGTAGTCACATACTAGTCTTCCTAATAACCCTAGCGTCACCGAACCTTAAGTGTGTAGACCCTACGGGTTCGGGAGACATGCAGACATGACCGAGACGCTCTCAGTCAATAACCAACAGCGGGATCTGGATACCCATGATGGCTCCCACATGCTCCTCGATGTTGTCATCGAATGAACCACGATGTCGAGGATTCGATCAAACCCTGTATGCAATTCCCTTTGTCAATCGGTACGTTACTTGCCCGAGACTCGATCGTCGGTATCCCAATACCTTGTTCAGTCTCGTTACCGGCAAGTCACTTTACTCGTACCGTAATGCATGATCCCGTGTCCAACACCTTGGTCACATTGAGCTCATTATGATGATGCATTACCGAGTGGGCCCAGAGATACCTCTCCGTCATACGGAGTGACAAATCCCAGTCTCGATCCGTGTCAACCCAACAGATACTTTCGGAGATACCTGTAATGCACCTTTATAGTCACCTAGTTACGTTGTGACGTTTGATACACCCAAGGCACTCTTACGGTATCCGGGAGTTACACGATCTCATGGTCGAAGGAAGAGATACTTGACACTAGCAAAGCTCTAGCAAAACGAACTACACGATCTTTTATGCTATGCTTAGGATTGGGTCTTGTCCATCACATCATTCTCCTAATGATGTGATCCCGTTATCAACGACATCCAATGTCCATAGTCAGGAAACCATGACTATCTGTTGATCACAACGAGCTAGTCAACTAGAGGCTCACCAGGGACGTATTGTGGTCTAAGTATTCACACGTGTATTACGATTTCCGGATAATACAGTTATAGCATGAATAAAAGACATTTATCATGAACATTGAAATATAATAATACTTTTATTATTGCCTCTAGGGCATATTTCCAACAGTCTCCCACTTGCACTAGAGTCACCAATCTAGTTACATTGTGATGAATCGAACACCCATAGAGTTCTGGTGTTGATCATGTTTTGCACGCGAGAGAGGTTTAGTCAGCGGATCTGCGACATTCAGATCCGTGTGCACTTTGCAAATCTCTATGTCTCCATCTTGAACATTTTCACGGATGGAGTTGAAACGATGCTTGATGTGCCTGGTCTTCTTGTGAAACCTGGGCTCCTTGGCGAGGGCAATAGCTCCAGTGTTGTCACAGAAGAGTTTGATCGGCCCCGACGCATTGGGTATGACTCCTAGGTCGGTGATGAACTCCTTCACCCAAATCGCTTCATGCGCTGCCTCCGAGGCTGCCATGTACTCCGCTTCACATGTAGATCCCGCCACAACGCTCTGCTTGCAGCTGCACCAGCTTACTGCTCCACCATTCAACATATACACGTATCCGGTTTGTGACTTGGAGTCATCCAGATCTGAGTCGAAGCTAGCGTCGACGTAACCCTTTACGACGAGCTCTTCGTCTCTTCCATAAACGAGAAACATGTCCTTCATCCTTTTCAGGTACTTCAGGATATTCTTGACCGCTGTCCAGTGTTCCTTGCCGGGATTACTTTGGTATCTTGCTACCAAACTTACGGCAAGGTTTACATCGGGTCTGGTACACAGCATGGCATACATAATAGATCCTATGGCTGAAGCATAGGGGATGACACTCATCTCTTCTTTATCTTTTGCCGTGGTCGGTGACTGAGCCGAGCTCAATCTCACACCTTGTAACATAGGCAAGAACCCCTTCTTGGACTGATCCATTTTGAACCTCTTCAAAATCTTATCAAGGTATGTGCTTTGTGAAAGACCTATGAGGCGTCTCGATCTATCTCTATAGATCTTGATGCCTAATATATAAGCAGCTTCTCTAAGGTCCTTCATTGAAAAACACTTATTCAAGTAGGCCTTAATGCTGTCCAGAAATTCTATATTATTTCCCATCAAGAGTATGTCATCTACATATAATATGAGAAATGCTACAGAGCTCCCACTCACTTTCTTGTAAACGCAGGCTTCTCCATAAGTCTGCATAAACCCAAACGCTTTGATCATCTCATCAAAGCGAATGTTCCAACTCCGAGATGCTTGCACCAGTCCATAAATGGATCGCTGGAGCTTGCATACTTTGTTAGCGTTCCGAGGATCGACAAAACCTTCCGGCTGCATCATATACAGTTCTTCCTTAAGATGCCCGTTAAGGAATGCTGTTTTGACGTCCATTTGCCATATCTCATAATCATAGTATGCGGCAATTGCTAACATGATTCGGACGGACTTCAGCTTCGCTACGGGAGAGAAAGTCTCGTCGTAGTCAATCCCTTGAACTTGTCGATAACCCTTAGCGACAAGTCGAGCCTTATAGATTGTAACATTACCATCCGCGTCCGTCTTCTTCTTAAAGATCCATTTGTTTTCTATCGCTCGCCGATCATCGGGCAAGTCTGTCAAAGTCCATACTTTGTTTTCATACATGGATTCTATCTCGGATTTCATGGCTTCAAGCCATTTGTTGGAATCCGGGCCCGCCATCGCTTCTTCATAGTTCGAAGGTTCATTGTTGTCTAACAACATGATTTCCAGGACAGGGTTGCCGTACCACTCTGGTGCAGAACGTGTCCTTGTGGACCTACGAAGTTCAGCAGTAACTTGATCCGAAGTACCTTGATCATCATCATTGTTTTCCTCTTCGGTTGGTGTGGGCATCACAGGAACTGTTTCCTGCGCTGCGCCACTTTCCCGCTCAAGAGGTAGTACTTCACCGAGTTCTACTTTCCTCCCACTTACTTCTTTCGAGAGAAACTCTTTTTCCAGAAAGCATCCGTTCTTGGCAACAAAGATCTTGCCTTCGGATCTTAAGTAGAAGGTATACCCGACAGTTTCCTTAGGGTATCCTATGAATACGCATTTTTCCGACTTGGGTTCGAGCTTTTCAGGTTGAAGTTTCTTGACATAAGCATTGCATCCCCAAACTTTTAGAAACGACAGCTTAGGTTTCTTTCCAAACCATAATTCATACGGTGTCGTCTCAACGGATTTAGACGGTGCCCTATTTAAAGTGAATGTAGCTGTCTCTAGAGCGTATCCCCAAAATGATAGCGGTAAATCGGTAAGAGACATCATAGACCGCACCATATCCAATAGGGTGCGATTACGACGTTCGGACACACCGTTTCGCTGAGGTGTTCCAGGTGGCGTGAGCTGTGAAACGATTCCACATTTCCTTAAGTGTGTACCAAATTCGTGACTTAAGTATTCTCCTCCACGATCTGATCGTAAGAATTTTATCTTTCGGTCACGTTGATTCTCTACCTCATTCTGAAATTCCTTGAACTTTTCAAAGGTCTCAGACTTGTGTTTCATTAAGTAGACATACCCATATCTACTCAAGTCATCTGTGAGAGTGAGAACATAACGATATCCTCCGCGAGCCTCAACGCTCATTGGACCGCACACATCGGTATGTATGATTTCCAACAAGTTGGTTGCTCGCTCCATTGTTCCGGAGAACGGAGTCTTGGTCATTTTGCCCAAAAGGCATGGTTCGCACGTGTCAAATGATTCATAATCAAGAGACTCTAAAAGTCCATCGGCATGGAGCTTCTTCATGCGCTTGACACCAATGTGACCAAGGCGGCAGTGCCACAAGAATGTGGGACTATCGTTATCAACTTTAAATCTTTTGGCATCTACACTATGAACATGTGTAATATTACGCTCGAGATTCATTAAGAATAAACCATTGACCATCGGAGCATGACCATAAAACATATCTCTCATATAAATCAAACAATCATTATTCTCAGACTTAAATGAGTAGCCATCTCGTATTAAACGAGATCCAGATACAATGTTCATGCTCAAACTTGGCACTAAATAACAATTATTAAGGTTCAAAACTAATCCCGTAGGTAAATGTAGAGGCAGCGTGCCGACGGCGATCACATCGACTCTGGAACCATTCCCGACGCGCATCGTCACCTCGTCCTTCGCCAGTCTCCGTTTATTCCGCAGCTCCTGCTGTGAGTTACAAATATGAGCAACGGCACCGGTATCAAATACCCAGGAGTTACTACGAGTACTGGTAAGGTACACATCAATCACATGTATATCAAATATACCTTTGGTGTTGCCGGCCTTCTTATCCGCTAAGTATTTGGGGCAGTTCCGCTTCCAGTGACCCTTCCCCTTGCAATAAAAGCACTCAGTCTCAGGCTTGGGTCCATTCTTTGACTTCTTCCCGGTAACTGGCTTACCAGGCGCGGCAACATCTTTGCCGTCCTTCTTGAAGTTCTTCTTACCCTTGCCCTTCTTGAACTTAGTGGTCTTATTGACCATCAACACTTGATGTTCTTTCTTGATTTCAGCCTCTGCTGACTTCAGCATCGAGAACACTTCAGGAATGGTCTTTTCCATTCCCAGCATGTTGTAGTTCATCACAAAGCTCTTGTAGCTTGGTGGGAGAGACTGGAGGATTCTGTCAATGACCGCCTCATCTGGGAGGTTAATGTTCAGCTGGGTCATACGGTTGTGCAACCCAGACATCTTCAGGATGTGCTCACTGACAGAACTGTTCTCCTCCATCTTACAACTGTAGAACTTGTCGGAGACATCATATCTCTCGACCCGGGCATGAGCTTGAAAAACTAGTTTCAGCTCTTCGAACATCTCATATGCTCCGTGATGCTCAAAACGCTTTTGGAGCCCCGGTTCTAAGCTGTAAAGCATGCCGCACTGAACGAGGGAGTAATCATCAGCGCGAGACTGTCAAGCATTCATAATGTCTTGGTTCTCTGGGACGGGAGCGTCACCTAGCGGTCCTTCTAGGACATATTGTTTCCTGGCAGCTATGAGGATAATCCTCAGGTTCCGGACCCAGTCCGTATAGTTGCTGCCATCATCTTTCAGCTTGGTTTTCTCTAGGAACGCGTTGAAGTTCATGTTGACATTAGCGTTGGCCATTGATCTACAAGACATATTTGCAAAGGTTTTAGACTAAGTTCATGATAATAAAGTTCTAATCAAATTATGAACTCCCACTTAGATTAGACATCCCTTTAGTCATCTAAGTGTTACACGATCCGAGTCGACTAGTCCGTGTCCGATCATCACGTGAGACAGACTAGTCATCGTCGGTGAACATTTTCATGTTGATCGTATCTTCCATACGACTCGTGTTCGACCTTTCGGTCTCCGTGTTCCGAGGCCATGTCTGCACATGCTAGGCTCGTCAAGTTAACCCTAAGTGTTTTCGCTGTGTAAAACTGTCTTACACCCGTTGTATGTGAACGTAAGAATCCATCACACCCGATCATCACGTGGTGCTTAGAAACGACGAACTGTAGCAACGGTGCACAGTTAGGGGAGAACACTTCTTGAAATTTTATAAGGGATCATCTTATTTACTACCGTCGTCCTAAGTAAACAAGATGCATAATACATAATAAACATCACATGCAATTATATAGTTGTGACATGATATGGCCAATATCATATAGCTCCATTGATCTTCATCTTCAGGGCTCCATGATCATCTTGTCACCGGCTTGACACCATGATCTCCATCATCATGATCTCCATCATCGTGTCTTCATGAAGTTGTCACGCCAACGACTACTTCTACTTCTATGACTAACGTTTAGCAATAAAGTAAAGTAGTTTACATGGCGTTATTCAATGACACGCAGGTCATACAAAAAATAAAGACAACTCCTATGGCTCCTGCCGGTTGTCATACTCATCGACATGCAAGTCGTGAATCCTATTACAAAGAACATGATCTCATACATCACAATTCATCATTCATCACAACTTCTGGCCATATCACATCACATGATCAATCGCTGCAAAAACAAGTTAGACGTCCTCTAATTGTTGTTGCATCTTTTACGTGGCTGCAATTGGGTTCTAGCAAGAACGTTTTCTTACCTACGAATCACCACAATGTGATTTTGTCAACTTCTATTTACCCTTCATAAGGGCCCTGTTCATTGATTCCGCTCCAACTAAAGTGGGAGAGACAGACACCCGCCAGCCACCTTATGCAACTAGTGCATGTCAGTCGGTGGAACCGGTCTCACGTAAGCGTATGTGTAAGGTTGGTCCGGGCCGCTTCATCCCACAATACCATTGAGCTAGAAAAGACTAGTAGAGGCAAGTAAGATGACAAAATCCACGCCCACAACAAAATTGTGTTCTACTCGTGCAAAGAGAACTACGCATAGACCTAGCTCATGATGCCACTGTTGGGGAACGTTGCAGAAAATTAAAATTTTTCCTACGGTTTCACCAAGATCCATCTATGAGTTCATCTAAGCAACGAGTCAAGGGAGAGAGTTTGCATCTACATACCACTTGTAGATCGCGTGCGGAAGCTTGCAAGGTGATGATGTAGTCGTACTCGACGTGATTCGAATCACCGATGACCAAGTGCTGAACGGACAGCACCTCCGCGTTCAACACACGTACGGGACGGGAGACGTCTCCTCCTTCTTGATCCAGCAAGGGGGAAGGAGAGGTTGAGGAAGACAGCTCCACCGGCAGCACGACGGCGTGGTGATGGTGGAGAGGCAGTACTCCGACAGGGCTTCGCCAAGCACACAACGGAGGAGGAGAGGTGTTGGGGAGGGGAGGGCTGCGCCTTGGAGGGTGGTGCGGCTGCCCTCCCCTCACCCCTCTATTTATAGGGGGAAGGGAGAAGGGGACCGGCCCCCTAGAACCCATCTAGGGGGGGGTGCGGCGGCCTAGGGGAGAGGGGAGAGGGTGGCTTGCCCCCCAAGCCAAGGGGGCGCCCCCTCTAGGGTTCCCCCTCAACCCTAGGCGCATGGGCCAAAGGGAGGGGGGTGCGGCCAGCCCACCAGGGGCTGGCTCCCTGCCCCACGCAGCCCATGTGGCCCCCCAAGAGGAGTGGCCCCTCCCGGTGGACCCCCGGAACCCTTCCGGTGGCCCCGGTACAATACCGGTATGACCCCGAAACTTCCCGGTGTCCGTTTGACAACTTCCCGTATATAAATCTTTACCTCCGGACCCTTTCGGATCTCCTCGTGACGTCCAGGATCCCATCCGGGACTCCGAACAACATTCGGTAGTCACATACTAGTCTTCCTAATAACCCTAGCGTCACCGAACCTTAAGTGTGTAGACCCTACGGGTTCGGGAGACATGCAGACATGACCGAGACGCTCTCAGTCAATAACCAACAGCGGGATCTGGATACCCATGATGGCTCCCACATGCTCCTCGATGTTGTCATCGAATGAACCACGATGTCGAGGATTCGATCAAACCCTGTATGCAATTCCCTTTGTCAATCGGTACGTTACTTGCCCGAGACTCGATCGTCGGTATCCCAATACCTTGTTCAGTCTCGTTACCGGCAAGTCACTTTACTCGTACCGTAATGCATGATCCCGTGTCCAACACCTTGGTCACATTGAGCTCATTATGATGATGCATTACCGAGTGGGCCCAGAGATACCTCTCCGTCATACGGAGTGACAAATCCCAGTCTCGATCCGTGTCAACCCAACAGATACTTTCGGAGATACCTGTAATGCACCTTTATAGTCACCCAGTTACGTTGTGACATTTGATACACCCAAGGCACTCTTATGGTATCCGGGAGTTACACGATCTCATGGTCGAAGGAAGAGATACTTGACACTGGCAAAGCTCCAGCAAAACGAACTACACGATCTTTTATGCTATGCTTAGGATTGGGTCTTGTCCATCACATCATTCTCCTAATGATGTGATCCCGTTATCAACGACATCCAATGTCCATAGTCAGGAAACCATGACTATCTGTTGATCACAACGAGCTAGTCAACGAGAGGCTCACCAGGGACATATTGTGGTCTAAGTATTCACACGTGTATTACGATTTCCGGATAATACAGTTATAGCATGAATAAAAGACATTTATCATGAACATTGAAATATAATAATACTTTTATTATTGCCTCTAGGGCATATTTCCAACATTAGTCACATGGCGATGTCACCTGTGAGTGTTAATCACATGGCGATGTGAACTAGATTATTGACTCTGGTGCAAGTGGGAGACTGTTGGAAATATGCCCTAGAGGCAATAATAGAAGTATTATTATTATATTTCCTTGTTCATGATAATTGTCTTTTATTCATGCTATAACTGTATTATCCGGAAATCGTAATACACGTGTGAATACATAGACCACAATATGTCCCTAGTGAGCCTCTAGTTGACTAGCTCGTTGTGATCAACAGATAGTCATGGTTTCCTGGCTATGGACATTGGATGTCGTTGATAACGGGATCACATCATTAGGAGAATGATGTGATGGACAAGACCCAATCCTAAGACTAGCACAAAAGATCGTGTTGTTCATTTGCTAGAGCTTTGCCAATGTCAAGTATCTCTTCCTTCGACCATGAGAGCGTGTAACTCCTGGATACCGTAGGAGTGCTTTGGGTGTATCAAACGTCACAACGTAACTGGGTGACTATAAAGGTGCACTACAGGTATCTCCGAAAGTATCTATTGTTTTATGCGGATCGAGACTGGGATTTGTCACTCCGTGTAAACGGAGAGGTATCTCTGGGCCCACTCGGTAGGACATCATCATATGCGCAATGTGACCAAGGAGTTGATCACGGGATGATGTGTTACGAAACGAGTAAAGTGACTTGCCGGTAACGAGATTGAACAAGGTATTGGATACCGACGATCGAATCTCGGGCAAGTAACATACCGATAGACAAAGGGAATTGAATACGGGATTAATTAAGTCCTTGACATCGTGGTTCATCCGATGAGATCATCGTGGAACATGTGGGAGCCATCATGGGTATCCAGATCCCGCTGTTGGTTATTGACCGGAGAACGTCTCGGTCATGTCTACATGTCTCCCGAACCTGTAGGGTCTACACACTTAAGGTTCGATGACGCTAGGGTTATAAAGGAAGTTTGTATGTGGTTACTGAATGTTGTTCGGAGTCCCGGATGAGATCCCGGACGTCACGAGGAGTTCCGGAATGGTCCGGAGGTAAAGATTTATATATGGGAAGTCCTATTTTGGCCACCGGAAAATGTTCGGGATTTTTCGGTATTGTACCGGGAAGGTTCTAGAAGGTTCCGGAGTGGGGCCCACCTGCATGGGGGACCCACATGGACGTGGGTAGTGGGGGCAAGGCCCCACACCCCTGGTCAAGGCGCACCAAGATCCCCCCTTAGAAGGAATAAGATCATATCCCGAAGGGATAAGATCAAGATCCCTAAAAAGGGGGGATAACAATCGGTGGGGAAGGAAATAATGAGATTTCTTTCCTCCCACCTTGGCCAACGCCCCAATGGACTTGGAGGGCAAGAAACCAGCCCCTCCACCCCTATATATAGTGGGGAGGCGCATGGGAGCTATACACGAAGTTCTGGCACAGCCCTACCTCTCTTCCTACTCCTCCTCTCCCATGGTGCTTGGCGAAGCCCTGCTGGATTGCCACGCTCCTCCACCACCACCACGCCGTTGTGCTGCTGTTGGATGGAGTCTTCCTCAACCTCTCCCTCTCTCCTTGCTGGATCAAGGCGTGGGAGACGTCACCGGGCTGTACGTGTGTTGAACGCGGAGGTGTCGTCCGTTCGGCACTAGGATCATCGGTGATTTGAATCACGACGAGTACGACTCCATCAACCCCGTTCACTTGAACGCTTCCTCTTAGCGATCTACAAGGGTATGTAGATGCACTCTCTTTCTACTCGTTGCTGGTCTCTCCATAGATAGATCTTGGTGACACGTAGGAAAATTTTGAATTTCTGCTACGTTCCCCAACAGTGGCTTATAAAGCCGGTCGGGCGAAGTGTCCGGGTCGGACACGGCCCGTTAGGTCGATTGACTCTTTTTTTAAAATACCAACGCGTAGAAAAACAAATAAAAGAAATACTAAACAGAGTCCAAAAATCCGGAAATAAATTTTCACAGTCCTAATAATATTGCGGACAAAGTGAACATTTATTTGGGCCTCTAATGCAATTTTGAAAAATGCATTTTTTCCTAATTCAAATAAAATAGCAATAAAAGTCCAAATAAAATTCTTATTTGATTTTAACATTTTTCCTCCAATATTTCTTTTATTTTGGAGAAGTCATTTTATCTCCTCTCTTTTATTTTAGTATTGGAAATACTTTAGAGAGAAAAATTATTAAAACCAAATGATCCTCTTTTCAAAATTTGAGAAAACTCAAATATGAAAATTACGAAATCCCCAACTCTCTCCGTGGGTCCTTGAGTTGCTTAGAATTTCTAGGATCAACCAAAATGCAATAAAATATGATATGCATATGATGAACTATGTATAACATTCCAAATTGAAAATTTGGGATGTTACAAACCTACCCCCCTTAAGATGAATCTCGCCCTCGAGATTCGGGTTGGCTAGAAAATAGGTGCGGGTGGTCCTTCTGTAGGTCTTCCTCTCGTTCCTAGGTGCTTCCTCCTCGGTATGGTGGCTCCACTGAACTTTGCAAAACTTGATAACTCTGTTGCGTGTGGCTCGGCTGGCAAACTCGAGAATCTTCACTGGTTTCTCCTCGTAGGTTAAATCACTATCCAACTGAATCGCTTCCAGTGGCACTGTATCTCTCAAAGGAATATCGGCCATCTCTGCGTGGCACTTCTTTAACTGGGATACATGAAACACATCGTGAACTCCTGACAATCCGCCTGGCAATTCCATCTTGTAAGCAACTTCTCCCATACGTTCCAAAACTTTGTATGGTCCCACAAAACGTGGTGCTAACTTTCCCTTAACTCCAAAATGCTTAACACCATGAAGCGGGGATACACGAAGGTATACTTTGTCTCCGACTTTGTAAACTGTGCGTTTAGAATCCGCATAACTCTTCTGCCTGGACTGGGCTACTTTGAGTCTGTTGTGAATAAGTTTAACCTTCTCTTCTGACTCCTTAATCAAATCTGATCCAAACAACTGACGGTCTCCAACTTCATCCCACAATAACGGTGTCCTACACCTCCTTCCATACAAGGCTTCGAAAGGTCCATCTTCAAAGTGGCTTGATAACTGTTGTTGTAAGAGAACTCTGCATATGGCAAATTTTCGTCCCAACTAGATCCATAATCTAGCGCACAAGCTCTCAACATGTCCTCTAGAATTTGATTTACTCTCTCGGACTGCCCATCTATCTGTGGATGAAAGGTTGTACTGAACTCTAGCTTAGTACCCAAAGTCTCATGCAATTGATTCTGGAATTTTGAGGTAAACTGGGTTCCTCTATCTGATACAATGGTCCTCGGAACTCCATGCAGACATACAATCCTGGTCATGTATATATTTGCCAACTTCGCACTTGTATAGGTTGTGTTCACTGGGATGAAATGGGATACCTTCGTCAAGCGATCGACTACAACCCATATCGAGTCATAGCCTGAATGACTCCTGGGCAATCACGTGATAAAATCCATGCCAAGCTTGTCCCACTTCCATTCGGGTATCAGCAATGGTTGTAGCAATCCTGCTGGCTTTTGATGTTCTGCCTTCACTCTCTAACATACATCACATACTGCTACATACTCCTCAATATCCTTCTTCATTCTGGTCCACCAGAAACTTTCCTTCAAATCCAGATACATCTTGGTATTTCCTGGGTGAATTGAATTCGGTGAATCATGGGCCTCCTGTAGAATCAACTTCCTGATCTCAGGGTCATTAGGCACGTATACGCGATCCTCAAACCATAAAGTATCATGCTCATCCTCACGAAATCCTTTGGCTTTTCCTTTGCTCATCCTTTTCTTTATCTCGGCAATCTCCTTGTCAGTCTTCTGAGATTCTCTGATTGTATCCATCAAAGTGGAATGAATCTCCAATGTTGCTACATAACCTCTCGGAACTATTTCCAAACATAGCTCGCGAAGATCCTCTGCTAACTCCTTGGGTAAATCTCCGGTTATGAGCATATTGACATAACTCTTGTGACTCAACGCATAGGCTACTACGTTCGCCTTTCCGGGATGATAATGCAACTTCATATCATAATCCTTAATAAGCTCCAACCATCTCCTCTGCCTGAGATTCAACTCCTTCTGTGTGAAGATATATTTCAAACTCTTATGATCCGTGTATACCTCACAGTGGTTTCCGATGAGAAAGTGTCTCCACGTCTTCAACGCATGCACTACTGCTGCTAACTCCAAATCATGGGTGGCATAATTTAGCTCATGAGGTTTAAGCTGTCATGAGGCATACGAAACAACTCTTCCCTCCTGCGTAAGCACTGCTCCAAGTCCTTAACGTGAAGCGCCGCAATACACTTGATAATCCTTTCGTTGGTCTGGAAGAATCGGCATTGGGGATGTAACCAAATGCTTCTTCAACTCCTGAAAACTGGCCTCACATTCCTCGGTCCATTTGAACTTGGTGTCTTTCTTCAACAACTCTGTCATGGGCTTTGCAATCTTGGAGAAATTCTCTATGAACCTCCGATAATATCCTGCGAGTCCAAGAAACTCCTGATCTCTACAACTGATGTGGGTGGTGCTACCCATTTGGTCACAGAAACGACCATGGTGGGGTCTACTGCTATTCCTTCTCCGGATATAACATGTCCGAGGAATCCAACTTATTTCAACCAAAACTCACACTTGCTGAACTTGGCATACAACTGATGTTCCCTGAGCTTTTCAAGAACCAAACACAAATACTCCTTATGTTCCTCCTCATTCTTTGAGTAGACCAATATATCATTAATGAACACTACAACGAACTTATCCAAAAACTCCATAAACACTTTGTTCATTATGTTCATGAAATAGGCAGACGCGTTAGTAAGACCAAATGACATAATGGTATACTCATATAGCCCGTACCTTGTGGTAAAAGTTGTCTTAGGTATATCCTGCTCTCGAATCTTCAGCTGATGGTATCCTGATCGTAAATTGATCTTGGAAAACACTTTAGCTCCTTGCAACTGGTCAAACAAATCATTGATCCTCGGCAGCAGGTACTTATTATTGATTGTCACTTCATTCAACGCATGATAATCAACCACCATCCTTAATGATCCATCTTTCTTCTCCACTAAAAGTATTGGACATCCCCAAGGT
Source organism: Triticum dicoccoides (assembly GCF_002162155.2). NCBI lineage: Eukaryota > Viridiplantae > Streptophyta > Magnoliopsida > Poales > Poaceae > Triticum > Triticum dicoccoides. The sequence continues at coordinate 551,342,730 of NC_041389.1, forward strand.
GATGAACTTGGTCGAATGAAACCTTTATCCAGTAACTCCTTAATCTGCTTCTTAATCTCCTCCAAATCCTGCGCGGGCATCTGATACTGTCTCTTTGATATTGGCCCTGTGCCTGGCAAAAGCTCAATCAAAAATGCAATGTCTCTATCCGGTGGCATGCCTGGCAACTCCTCTGGAAATACGTTAGGGAAATCCTTCACCACTGGTACTTCCTCCTGTACAACTCCTGATAAGTAATTCACTTGAGTCCTCTTCGGCACATGTCGGGATACATACTTAATCCTTCTTCCTTCTAGGGTGGTGAGCACAATTGACTTACTAGCGTAGTCAATGTTCCCTCCATACTTTGATAACCAATCCATGCCTAATATTACATCCAGTCCTTGTGACTCCAATATTATTAGGTCTAATGGGAACACATAGTTACCAATCCTTAAGGGTGACCGATCACACCATAGGATCGCCATATACTCTGCTCTTGGCGAGGTTACTAACATTGGTGACCTAAGGGCTTGGGTTGGCAAACTATACTTATCCACAAATCCCCTTGATGTGTATGAATGTGATGCACCAGTATCAAAAAGAACAATTGCAGTAAATGACTTAACCAAAAACATACCTATAACTGCATCTGGTTGTGCTTCAACCTCCTCCATGCTAACGTGGTTCACTTGTCCCTTGTTGAAAGGGTTGGGCTTCTTCCCAGAGCTTCCATTGTCATTTCCATTCTTTGCCTCAAAACACTCCGTGGCGTAATGTCCATTCTTCCCACACTTGAAACAAGTAATGTGACTTAGATCCTTCTTGGCAGACGTTGCTGGGTTGGAACAGTTCTGACCATTGCTTCCTCCATTCCCATTCCCATTCTTGGGGCCACTATGGTTATGCGTACTTCCTCGATTAGAATTATGGCCTCCATGGTTATGGTGAATGTGTCCTCCCAAGTTCGAGGTAAAACGTGGTTTCTGCTGAGCTCCTGAATTGTACTTCCCTTGTCCATACTTCCTCTTGCGGCTGTCTATCTGTTGTTGCTTCCCTTCGATCATGAGAGCTCAATCTACCAACTCCTAGTAGTTTTTGAAGGTTGCCACCATCAACTGCATGCTCAGATCATCATTCAGTCCTTCCAGAAACTTTTCCTGCTTAGCAGCATCAGTTGCTACGTCATTAGGGGCATAACGGGCTAACTTACTAAAATCATCCACATACTGGACCATTATGCGTCCTCCTTGGCGCAGGTTGCAAAACTCGCGCTTCTTCATGGCCATAGCTCATGCTGAAACATGGGTAGTGCGGAAAGCCTGCTGAAAATGATCCCATGTAACAGTATCAATGGGGTAAGTGGCTGTGAAATTCTCCCACCATGATGTTGCGGGTCCATCAAGCTGGTGTGCGGCAAAATGCACTCTCTCTGCATCTGTGCATCCTGCAGTGGTCAGCTCCCTTCCAATCTTGCGGAACCAATCATCTGCAACAATCGGCTCGGTACTACTAGAGAACACTGGCGGATTGAGCCTTAGGAAATGGGCTAAGTGATCAACAAGTGGTGGTGGTGGTGGTGGGTTGTTGTTGTTGTTGCCTTGGTTCTGATTCTGAACTAAAAGTTGCATCAAGGTATTCTGCTGCTGGATCAACTGAGTGAGCTCCGGTGGGAAAGCAAATCCATTGTCACATCTCGGAGGCATCTATTGGATTTAGAAAAGGTGAGAAAACGGAATAGAATGAGGTCTAGAGGGAAAGCACTACCCATAGCACATGAGACAAACACAATCATATCACTTCAATCAATTCAAACAAGGGCATACAATCAATCTATCTATCATTACAAAGTGCTTGGACTATACTATATACATGGGGGAATATTACTACTGATATGGTGGTCGACTAGAAAGTTTGATCGGTGGAAGACTCCATGATATCTGCTCCAGCTTCATCAACATAGGCATCATCGCTATCGTCGGGGTCTGAGTCGATGTCGTCGATGATGATGTAGTCCTTGGAATCATCGTCATCTCCTCCTGGCACGGGGTCTCCCATGAACACTCCTAGCTTCCTCGTCAAGTCATCATTCTTCTCCACGAGTATCATCATATCCTCCTCATATCTGTGCGTGTAGACTTGAGTTCTTCTTCTAGCTCCGACATCCTCAGCATAGCCTTCTTCAGATCTATCATGCTTGCGCACATCTGGTTCTCCTGGCGACGAATGTGTTGGTTTAACTCCTGGATGAAAGCTGCAATGGACCTATCCCTCCTGGTGCTGATCATCTCCCATTGCTCATCTTGGTGCCCACATATCTGGTAGATAGTGTCCTTAAGATCCTTGTGATAAACTTCTCCAATGCGTCCCATGGCGATGTGGGATGACATGCTCTTTCCTAGACTCTAGGTTGGTGCATCAAAGGAAAACTCTATGGGTTCAGTGACTGGCATGAATGTCCTTCCTGGAACTTGAACTTGAATCATCCAGCGCTCCTCTTCTGGTAAAGTGACAATGTAGGTCCGGATGAAGCTTGGTATTCCTATGTTTAGGTACCTAGTGACTTCCTTCAAGTGCCGTCCAAAAGGTGTATCTTGATCCGGCTGTGTAAACTTGTTCCTTGAGTCCGCCATCCTATAGAGTAGAAAAGGGAGAGGAGTCAGAAATGAGTAGAGAAGAGTGGACTATGATTTATCTTAGTGGTCGTGTCCTACAGTCAGCGTGTGCTCTGATACCATCTTGTAGCGACCAGACCTCAAACAGTCCAGTCTCTGTGCATCAGTGTCATCCCTAGATCGGTAATGCTGACACGCACAGTACTTGAGGATTTATAACAGAGTTGCAATCACACACTTATTACATCGAATGTCTCAAAAGAGAACTTATTACAATAATATGGCTTAGGGCCATCTAAATACGATAACAGTGGAAGGCTTGGAAGATAAAGTGAGTCCATCAACTCCAACGGCATAGCTGAGTGAATGACAATGACCTATGGCACATTACTCGTCGTCTGAAAAGTCTGCAACATGATATGTTGCAGCCCGAAACGGGTCAACACATGGAATATGCTGGCAAAGTAACACATAGAGTAATGAACAGGATAAATGTTATCACTACATACATATATGGCTGGTGGAAAGCTCTATGGTTACAGTTTTGCATAAAGCCAATTTTTCCTTACAACAAAGGAATAAATTGTATTTAACTATCATGGTGGTTGTCAAACATTGAGAAGGTTCCCCCAACTCAATCCCAATTAAGCATCATCAAATTACCCAACAAAATTAATTTTTAGAGTGATGAGATCAACATGATAATCCAAGAACCAGATACTCAAGATGTCCATAACCGGGGACACGGCTAACCATGATTAGTTTGTACACTCTGCAGAGGTTTGTGCACTTTTCCCCTCAAGACGCAATCTCCTTCATTGGATTTCTCGCACTACATGGTGTTTGAGAAACGGATGACCGAGACACAGTCTTTCAGAAGCATTAACTCTTTACTCTGGGTAGACACTACCACCTACATCCCCTACATCTGCTAGTCTACCACTGAAAGAGGTCACACAACATACTCAACTATGCTAGAGCCCATAATAGCTTGTGGCTGCACACGGGAGTTTCTAGCATGAACAATCTTATGATCCCTTTGAGCCTGGGTGGCGAGCCATAGGATGATCACACGGGTACTCGGGGATATCCTAGGAGAACACTAGATTCTCCAGGTGCCCGCAACCAATCCACCCAGATGTGTATTTAAGTAGCCACCTTAAGTTAACCATTAATTAACAATACTCACATCTCTCATGGATACACTCAACCAATCCACGTCTACGAGCATAGCATAGCAATCCTAAGCATAACGTAGAAGTAACTCCCAAAGGTTTGATAATAAACAGGGCAATAGGTTCTACCTCATCATCTACTTACCAAACCCACATGTTATTCAGATCATAACCATGCAATGTTTGAGGATTGGATCTAATGCATAAAAACTGGGTAATAAAGGGATATGATCAAAGTGTTACTTGCCTTGCTGATGATCCGCAAAACCTAGAGACTCGTAGTAGCACGCTTCGCACTCCGGGAATTCTATCGCAAACAAACAATAACATACATAAGCAATCAACCAATAAGCACGGGTAAACCTCAAATAAGAAGATCTAACCAGAAATTTCAACTAAAGAACTCCGGTTTGCAAAAAGAATCAAATCAAACGGAGCAGCAAAACTCAAACTGTGAAAAAAAACAAGATCCGATTACTAATCTGGACTAAAGTCAAATTTTATAGTACTAAAATCTTGTTCAAATTGGTTAAACAGAAAGCGGGCTTGGAAACGAAGATCTAGGCGCTTGTTTCATCTAATTCAGATAAATGAGCGAAAAGTTATACTAGAACGAAGATTAGGGCAGAAATCACGATAAAAAATAATCGCGGAAAAACCCTGGAAAAACAAAACGAGACGAACAGGCTAACGATCGAACGTTCGATGTCTGTGAACGTATGGACGAACGTCCGCTATTTAACTAAATCGAAAAAAAACTGAACCAATCTGGAAAAAAAACAGATCTAGGGTTTTGAAAAAACGATCTGTTTTTCCGGGAAAACCAGCGGCGGCTGCGGCTACCTCGGTGGGCGGGTCGGCGGCAGCGGCTACTCCAGCGGCGGCGGGCGGCTCCGGCGGGGCAGCGGGGAACGGCATCGGCGGCGGGGTGGCGGCTTGGCTGGCGGCGGGGGCAGGGCCGCGGCTTATAAAGTTGGCCGGGCGAAGTGTCCGGGTTGGACACGGACCGTTAGGTCAGTTGACTCTTTTTTTTTAAATACTGACACACAGAAAAACAAATAAAAGAAATACTAAACGGAGTCCAAAAATCCTGAAATAAATTTTCACAGTACTCTAATAATATTGCGGACAGAGTGAACATTTATTTGGGCCTCTAATGAATTTTGAAAAACACATTTTTTTCCCTAATTCAAATAAAATAGCAATAAAAGTCCAAATAAAATTCTTATTTGATTTTATCATTTTTCCTCCAATATTTCTTTTATTTTGGAGAAGTCATTTTATCTCCTCTCTTTTATTTTATTATTGGAAATATTTGAGAGAGAAAAATGATTAAAACCAAATGATCCTCTTTTCAAAATTTGAGAAAACTCAAATATGAAAATAACGAAATCTCCAACTCTCTCTGTGCGTACTTGAGTTGCTAGAATTTCTAGGATGAACCAAAATGCAATAAAATATGATATGCATATGATGAACTATGTATAACATTCCAAATTGAAAATTTGGGATGTTACAGTACCCATCAAGGTACCTTGCTCCTCCAAGACGGACGCGCTTCGCAGAGCATCTGTCAGCATGTTCAGCTCCTCTATGTTAGCAGAGGTCACTGCCGGAATAGCCGTCTCCCCCTCCTGAGGAGGGGGCTGCTGATTCGGTTCCGGAGCCGTTTGTGTCTCCGGAACAGTATTCGGTCGGGGTTTGTATGAACCAGGACCCCCATCGCTGGTCTCCATGAAGGTTGCGCCCTTCATGTTCTTGGCAGCCAAGGTGTTATCCTCTAGCGTCGTCTTGGTCTCCTCCTGCACTTCTCCGGAGTGTGGAGAAATCCTTTGGGACGACACCTCAGTGTCATCCACCCTAGGAGGCGGGGAAGCTTGTGGAGGCGTCTCGCTCTCCATCTTCTCCGACGAAAGATCCCCCGATGGTGATGATTCTTGAGGGATTTCACAGGCCGGACTGGAACACGAAATATGATATTATTCTTATAATCTGTAAAAAGATTGGACGTACGTAAGGCATCTTAAGGTACTTATGATTTGGCAAGGGCTTGGATCGGGGGCGGTGCTTAGGGACAACTTCGGTGTCTGAATCCGAATCATCCATGAGGGATTTTTTTCCCTCTTGGACGCCCCCTCCTCCGGATCCATGGAGGCTGTCCTCTTTTTCCCCTTTGAGAGGAGGGTTCTCTTCTTCCTCCTCCGCCTCCTCCTCCTCCTCCTCGTCCTCATCTTTGTCTCTCTCGGGAAAGGAAGGAGCTTCAGTTCTTCCGGACATAGCGCCTGAAGTATCTTCGTAATGGAGGCCGCTTTCAGCCTCCTTGCTCTTTTTCTTCTTGTCCCCCTTTGCCGGCGCCTGGTAGGGCACCAGGACCAGCATCTTCATCAACAGAGGCTCTGCTGGGTTCTCGGAGAGCGGGGTCGGACACTTAATCCGCTCGGCTTTCTTTATCCAATCCTATTCAAGAGATGGAATTTTCGGTACCTCTCCTAAGGATTGACGAACTAAAATATGTTCAGAAATATAATACTTACTGGGGATGCCGAATGCAGTCGAGGCCGGTGTCGTCAGATGTCCTTGGCCACGACTTCTGCTTCTTGAAAAGCAGCTTCCAGGTCCCTTTGTGCGTCGTGTCATAGAAGCGCAGCAGGATCCGTGGCCCTTCCGGATTGAACTCCCACATTTTGAGAGGTCATTCTTGGCAGGGGAGAGCTCGGCGGATAAGCATCACCTGGATCACATCCACGAGGGTGATGTCCTTTGCTATCATGCTCTTGATGCGCTTTTGCAGCATCAATACTTCGTCAGAAGATCCCCAGTCTAGACCCTTGTTGGTCCAGGACACGAGCCGCAGTAGAGGCCCAGATCTGAAAGCAGGAGCAGTTGCCCACTTGGTGTCGCGGGGTTCAGTGATGTAGAACCACTCCTGCTGCCATACCTTGACAGTATCCACGAATCTCCCTTTGGGCTAAGTAACATGGTTGAGCTTGCTCACCATGGCACCGCCGCACTCTGCGTGTTGTCCTTCAACCACCTTCAGCTTCACATTGAAGATCTTAAGCCATAGGCCAAAGTGTGGAGGGTGAAAGGGATTGAGAAGATGTGTCTAGAGGGGGGTGATTAGACACTATGTACCAAAAGTTACAGTTTTTAATTTCTTTAAGTTTAAGTGGAGTTTTGGCACAAGTTTAACAATCACAATACATATCAAGCAAGCATGCAAAGAGTATATGAGCAGCGGAAAGTAAAGCATGCAACTTGCAAGAATGTAAAGGGATGAGATTGGAGTGTGCAAACGCAATTTGGAGACACGGAGATTTTTGAGCTGTGGTTCCGATAGGTGGTGCTATCGTACATCCACGTTGATGGAGACTTCAACCCATGAAGGGTAACGGTTGCACGAGTCCACGGCGGGCTCCACCCACAAAGGGTCCACGAAGAAGCAACCTTGTCTATCCCACCATGGTCGTCGCCCACGAAGGACTTGCCTCACTAGGGGTAGATCTTCATGAAGTAGGCGATCTCCTTGCCCGTACAAACACCTTGGTTCAACTCCACAATCTTGTCAGAGGCTTCCAAGTGACACCTAGCCAATCTAGGAGACACCACTCTCCAAGAAGTAACAAATGGTGTGTTGATAATGAACTCCTTGCTCTTGTGCTTCAAATGATAGTAAACAAATATGAACATGTCTTTCCCCTCTTAAATACATGTGACTTCTCTCCTCTCGAACACCAAGCATCTGGTATCCTTGAAGATTACTCTCTCTCATTGAGTATTCTCTCCCCCTAGAGATATGACTAAGCTTTGATGTGATCTCTCTCTCACCCTTTGACATCAATTTCCAAGAAGGGTTCTTCTGGAATTTTGTGTTACGAATGGGTTTGGTCCTTGAGTCACAAAACAAAGTAGCAAGATGAATGTGATGCTGGTAGAGGACAAGATTCATTAAGTGGAGCTGGATGAAAAGAACACAGGAACAAGTGGCAAGATGTTTTTCCTGTTGTGAAATCGGTGGCACCGAGTTGTATGCTTCGGTAGCACCGAAAGGTTTCGGTGGGACCGAAAATAACAGGCGGTGTGACCGAGTTCATGACAAAGAAAACACTTGTCACCTCAGCTCACTAGACAAGTAAGATCTCACAAAGATTTGCAAGGAATTGGATGCAAGGAAATGCAGAACAAAAGAAAATAAAGAAATCTAGATGAAGTTTTTTTGAAAGAGGGAACAAATATGCATGAAACAAATGCAAGAGCACAGAAAAGAACACGAGAGAACTTCATCTAGAATTGGTCAGTGACAAAGTCACCTATGTTAGAGTATATTGACATAGGAGTCAAGTGAGATCACTTGATCATAGGTCATACTCATCGTTTTAAGCTCAAAATGGGGTTACCATTTTTTGTTTAAGCATTTTGTTGTATTCACATCTTGTTGAGTTGATTTCACTCATGTCTTGGAGTAAAGCTTCTCTTAAGATGGAATAACATACCTTGGGTGGTGGTGTTGATCATGATCATGTAGTTGAACTTGTGTGGATTGCTCGAGGTTGATGTAGCTCATCAAGAGTTGGGAGCACCACTTGGAGTGTGAGTTCATCTACCTACACGAGTTAGTTTTTGCAAGGAAGAGCACTTATGTATCCAATATGACAATCATAGAGTTCAAAATAGAATTTGTCAAAGGATATGTTGAAGGGTTCCGTGCTTCCTTGTCTTCAACCACCTTTGTGTAGTGACTTGGTGATGTAGAGATTGCTCAAGATGTGAGTGTGTTGCAATCTCATAGATTTCGATTCATCCAAGCACCTACAAGGGTTAGATAGCATGCAAGGGTGCAAATATATCCAAGATATAAGATTATCATTATAAGAGAAATATCAAGGATTAGTCATAGGCAAAAGCCTTGCATGTATCCGAATGGAGTTCCTACTCCAAGTTTGAAGCATCAATGATGTTCAATTCACCTCTTAACCTGCAAAACACTTTCTCATCAAGTGGTTTAGTGAATATATCTGCTAATTTTTTATCGGTGCAAACATGCTTAAGGTCAATGTCACCCTTAGCAACATGATCTCGAATGAAATGATGTCGAACTTCAATATGCTTAGTTCGAGAATGTTGCACAGGATTGTGAGCAATCTTGATAGCACTTTCATTGTCACATAGTAATGGAACATGTTTCACATATATCCCGTAATCCTTAAGAGTTTGGGTCATCCAAAGTAATTGGGCACAACATGAACCAACGGCAATGTATTCTGCTTTGGCGGTGGATAAGGATACCGAGTTTTGTTTCTTGGAAGACCAAGACACAAGAGATCTACCAAGAAATTGGCAAGTACCCGAAGTGGACTTTCTGTCAACCTTGTCTCCGGCATAGTCCGAGTCGGAGTAGCCAACAAGATCGAAAGATGCCCTCTTTGGCTACCAAATGCTAAAATTTGGTGTATGAATTAAGTATCTCACTATCCTTTTCATAGCCTTAAGATGACATTCTTTAGGAGCAGCTTGATATCGGGCACACATGCACACACTTAGCATAATATCGGGACGTGAAGCACATAGGTATAACAATGAACCAATCATAAAGCGATAAACGTTTTGATCAACCGGTTCACCATCTTTGGTCAAGTCAAGATGTCCACTAGTAGGCATGGGTGTAGACATACCTTTGCATTCTTGCATATTGAACTTCTTGAATAAGTCCTTGGTGTACTTCGTTTGAGAGAAAAAGGTACGTTCCTTAGTTTGCTTGATTTGCAAACCAAGAAAGAATTTGAGTTCACTCATCATCGACATCTCAAACTTCTCTGACATTAGCTTTCCAAACTTCTCACTAAAATGAGGGTTAGTCGAACCAAATATAATATCATCAACATAGATTTGGCACACAAATAATTCTCCATTAACCCTTTTAGCGAATAGAGTAGAATCAATCTTTCCAATCTCAAAACCTTTTTCAATAAGGAACTTGGTCAAGCATTTATACCAAGCTCTAGGAGCTTGTTTAAGACCATAAAGAGCTTTGCGAAGTTTGTAAACATGATTAGGTTTCTTAGGATTGATAAAGCCGGGAGGTTGTTTAACATAAACTTCCTCCTCTATTTCACCATTTAGAAAAGCACTTTTGATGTCTGAGGGAGTCCTGGATTAGGGGGTGTCCGGATGGCCAGACTAAGACCTTTGGCCGGACTCCCGGACTATGAAGATACAAGATTGAAGACTCCGTCCCGTGTTCGGATGGGACTTTCCTTGGCGTGGAAGGCAAGCTTGGCGATACGATATGAAGATCTCCTCCCATTGTAACCGACTCTGTGTAACCCTAGCCCTCTCCGGTGTCTATATAAACCGGAGAGTTTTAGTCCATAGGATGAACAACAATCATACCATAGGCTAGCTTCTAGGGTTTAGCCACTCCGATCTTGTGGTAGATCTACTCTTGTACTACCCATATCATCAATATTAATCAAGCAGGAGTAGGGTTTTACCTCCATCGAGAGGGCCCGAACCTGGGTAAAAACATCGTGTCCCTTGTCTCCTGTTACCATCCGCCTAGACGCACAGTTCGGGACCCCCTACCCGAGATCCGCTGGTTTTGACACCGACATTGGTGCTTTCATTGAGAGTTCCTCTGTGTCGTCGCCTTTAAGCCCGATGGCTTCTTCGCTCGTCAATCGCGATGCAGTCCGGGATGAGACTTTTCTCCCCGGACAGATCTTCATATTCGGTAGCTTCGCACTGCGGGCCAACTCGTTTGGCCATCTGGAGCAGATTGAAAGCTACGCCCCTGGCCATCAGGTCAGGTTTGGAAGCTTAAACTACATGGCCGACATCCGCGGGGACCTGATCTTCGACGGATTCGAGCCACGACCGGGCGCGCCGCACGGTCACGATGGGCATGATTTAGCTCTGCCATCGGATAACACCCAGAGCGTCGCTCAGGTGTCCGCTCCGACCATTAGCTCGGAGCCCACTGCGCCAGTCGGGGACAGACGGTTGGACGCCGCCCCGAAGCTGCAACATCTACGGCGATAGAGCCGGATACCAGCCTAGTCCTTCGCAAGGCCCGTGACTCCAAGGTGCCGGACTCCGATCTGGACTCCGTAAATCCTGCACCTTTTCCGATTAAGCCCGATTGGGCCCCGGTCATGGAGTTCACCGCCGCGGACGTCTTTCAGCACTCGCCTTTTGGCGATATCTTGAATTCATTAAAGTCTCTCTCTTTGCCAGGAGAGCCCTGGCCAAACTACGGCCAACACGGTTGGGATGCGGACGACGAAGAAATTCGAAGCCCACCCACCACCCACTTCATAGCCACTGTCAACGATTTAACTGACATGCTCGACTTTGACTCCGAAGACATCGACGGCATGGACGCCGATGAAGGAGACAATCAAGAACCAGCACCTATAGGGAACTAGAAAGCCACCTCGTCATATGACATATACATGGTGGACACCCCTAAAGCGGGGGATGGCGAGGAGAAAACGGAGGACGATCCCTCCAAGAAGCAACCCAAGCACCGACGTCAGCGGCGCCGCTCTAAGTCCCGCCAAAGCAAAAACGGCGATTCCGGCACCGGAGATAACAACACGCCGGACAGTGCCAAAGACAACCCCCTCCAGCAAGATTCAGTGCAGGAGGATGAAGGAGCCAAACCTCATGAGAGAGCGGCCGACAAAGAGGATGACGACAACAATTGTATGCCTCCCTCCGAAGACGAGGCAAGCCTCGACGACGACGAATTTGTCGTGCCAGAGGATCCCGTCGAACAAGAGCGTTTCAAACGCAGGCTCGTAGCCACGGCAAGCAGCCTCAAGAAGAAACGGCAGCAGCTTAGAGATGACCAAGACTTGCTAGCCGACAGATGGACCGAAGTCCTGGCGGCCGAAGAGTATAAACTAGAACGCCCATCCAAGAGCTACCCAAAGTGCAGGCTGCTACCCCAACTTGAGGAGGAAGCAACTAAACCTACATCACCAGCATATGATGCGCCCGATCGGCCACCCCGTGGCTGCGATAGAGAGGCCTTCAGGGCCTCGACCCAAGCCGCACCCCTGCACCGCTCAAAACATACCAGAGTACGGGGAGACGCAACAGACCTGCGAGACATCTTGGAGAATAAGGCAAGGCAAACAAGATCGATCTACGGATCGCATGGGTGCCCCGCTTCACGTGACGCTAGCCGTCACGCTGAACATAATAAGTATGGCCCGACCGAATACAACAGACCAAGCTCGTCCAAGCTGCGTCGTGATATAGCCCAGTACAGGGGCTCCGCACACCCACTATGCTTCACAGACGAAGTAATGGATCATCAAATCCCCGAGGGCTTCAAACCCGTAAACATCGAATCATACGATGGCACAACAGATCCTGCGGTATGGATCGAGGATTGTCTCCTTCATATCCACATGGCCCGTGGTGATGATCTGCACGCCATCAAATACCTCCCGCTCAAGCTTAAAGGACCAACTCAACATTGGCTTAACAGCCTGCCAGCAGAGTCGATTAGTTGTTGGGAGGACCTGGATCGCATTCCTTGACAACTTCCAGGGCACGTATGTGCGACCACCAGACGCCGATGACCTAAGCCACATAATCCAGCAGCCAGAGAAATCGGCCAGACAATTCTAGACATGGTTCCTAACCAAGAAAAACCAAATAGTCGACTGTCTGGACGTCGAGGCCCTTGCAGCCTTCAGGCACAACATCCAAGACGAATGGCTTGCCCGGCACCTAGGACAGGAAAAGCCGAAATCTATGGCAGCCCTCATGACACTCATGACCCGCTTTTGTGTGGGAGAAGACAGCTGGCTAGCTCGTAGCAATAACATAACCAAAAGCCCCGGCAATTCGAATATCAAGGACAACAACGGCAGGTCACGTCGCAACAAGCATAAGTGCCGCATTAACGGTGACAATAATGAAGATACGGCAGTCAATGTCAGATTCAGAGGCTCTAAACCGGGTCAGCAGAAGAAGCCATTCAAAAGAAACCCTCAGGGCCCATCCAGCTTAGACCGGATACTCGATCACTTGTGCCAGATACACGGCACCCCCGAACAGCCAGCCAATCACACCAACAGGAATTGTTGGGTGTTCAAGCAGGCAGGAAAGTTAAGTGCCAAAACCAGAGACAAGGGGCTACATAGCGATGATGAGGAGGGGCCCCAGCCGCCGAACAACAAAGGACAGAAGGGATTTCCCCCGCAAGTTCGGACGGTGAACATGATATACGCAATCCACATCCCCAAAAGGGAGCGGAAGTGTGCTCTCAAGGACGTCTATGCGTTGGAGCCAGTCGCCCCAAAGTTCAACCCATGGCCCTCCTGCCCGATCACCTTCAATCGAAGGGACCATCCCATCAGCATCCGTCACGGCGGATTCGCCACACTGGTCCTAGACCCAATTATCGATGGATTTCACCTTACCAGAGTCCTAATGGACGGCGGCAGTAGCCTGAACCTGCTTTACCAGGACACAGTGCGAAAAATGGGCATCGATCCTTCAAGGATTAAACCCACAAAGACAACCTTCAAAGGTGTCATACCAGGTGTAGAGGCCAGCTGTACAGGCTCGGTTACACTCGAAGTGGTCTTCGGATCCCCGGATAACTTCCGGAGCGAGGAGTTAATCTTCGACATAGTCCCATTCCGCAGCGGCTATCACGCCCTGCTTGGACGAACCGCATTTGCAAAATTCAATGTGGTGCCGCACTACGCATATCTCAAGCTCAAGATACCAGGACCTCGCGGAGTCATCACGGTAAACAGAAACACCGAACGCTCTCTCCGAACGGAGGAGCACACGGCGGCCCTGGCGGCGGAAGTGCAGAGTAGCCTCTCAAGGCAGTTCTCCAATCCAGGCGTCAAACGTCCGGACAACGTCAAGCGAGCCCGAAGTAACCTACAACAAATCCGGCTGGCACGTTCTGAGCAAGCATAGCAGTGCGACCCCAATCCCAGCCCCCGCCAAATGGCGATACTGGTACCATGCGTACATAATTACGCCTTAGAGATACCATGGGCATAAGGGGAGGGGCACAACAACGGCACACCCAGAATGCGGCTCAACCGCACTAAGGGGCTCCCTATTTCGCCATTTTCCTTTTTACACACTTTCAGGACCCAACTATTCAGAAGGCCTGTCCGGCAATACACTCGCTGAACCCACGATGCAACAGCCAGGGAGAGCGCAAGCCACGTCAAAAGTCCAGGTGGTCTCTATAACGAGTTTAATACCTGTTTTACTTACAATCCCGCGGCTTGCCCCTGGAGGGGAACATGTCAAATACTACCATCTCTTGCTTACCGCACTTCTTGTATCGTTCTGCTTTCGCAGCAGCCCTTTTTTAATAAACAATATATAGCTCTTACCTATTATTGTACTTATCTATTTTTATATACAAATATATCCAGTCATGACATTCTGCAACCGTACACTTTGGTGCGGACAATACACCAGGGGCTTACAACACCCCATAACATGGTGTGAGAAGACCGAACACTCTCACGAGTGCGGCACCCCGAACTTATAGCACTATATGCATCGGCTCCGAATCATGTCTTTGGTCAATAGTTGTGTTTGCCCGGCTCCCATATTTTGGTACCTTACGTTCCGCATTGTTGGCTAAGGTAGCGCTGGGAGAACTACTGCGATTGCGCCCCAGTTGAGCTGGGTTAACACCTCAGTAGAGAAAGCTAAAACTGACTGTCATGATAGTGCGAGAGACCGGTCGCTGTTCATGAGGTTTCTTCGAGTCCTTAAAGACTTATGCCGCTTCGAGCGAGGAACCGGACTTATCCGGCCTAGGCGTGGATAGCGCCCCGAACTCGGTCTTCCGAATACTATGGGCTTCACCGAAATTTAAAATTATAGAATTCTATGGCTAAGTGAGAGTGATAAAGCATTATAAGTCTGACGGTCTGGTTCGTTGTGCTGAACGCCTCCCTAGATGGACCTAAGAATGGGAACAAGAGCGCTCGGGTTTATCCCGAACACCCCAGCACTCGTGGCATGGGGGTCGAAGCCGACGACTTGCATCTCTCAGATTTGATAAACGGCCGCACAGAAGGTAATATTTTAAATTAACAAGCGTTGCTTAACGCATATGAACAAAGCTTCAGCGTATAGGATAACAAATGCGAGTCTACTCAAAAATTACATCTTTGGAGCACTCATCCGCTATACGGCAGGCACCCTTCAGAACGCCATTATAATACATCTCGGGCATACAATACTCCTTGCCCGGCGGTGGCGCGTCCGTCAACAGCTTATCCGCGTCTAGCTTGCCCCAGTGCACCTTAGCACGGGCAAGGGCCCAACGGGCACCTTCAATACAAACGGAGTGCTTGACGACCTCAATCCACGGACACGCGTCCACCAGCCGCCGCACCAGAACAAAGTAGCTCCCAGGCATGACTTCTCCAGGCCACAGCCGAGCTATGAGGCCCTTCATGGCCTGTTCGGCCACCTTGTGGAGCTCGACCAGCTGCTTCAGCTGGTCGCTCAGGGGCACCGGATGTTCGGCCTCAGCATACTGAGACCAGAACACTTTTTCCGTCGAGCTCCCCTCTTCGGCTCGGTAGTATGCGGCGGCATCAGACACACTACGGGGCAGATCGGCGAACGCTCCTGGAGAGCTCTGGATTCGGGTAAGTAGCAGATAATTAACTTTTATATTTTTGCTTTGCATAAAGAATGCCTTACCCACCGCTATCTTCTTCATTGCCTCGATCTCCTGAAGGGCCTTCTGGGCTTCGGCCTTAGCGGTCTTGGCACTCTCAAGAGCCAAGGCAAGCTGGGACTCCCGAGTCTTCGAGTCACGCTCCAAACTCTCTTGTTTTTCCACGAGAGCCTGGAGCTCTTGCCGCACCTCCGCCACCCGCGCCTCCTGCTTCTCTCGCTCGGTGCGCTTCAAGGCTGCACTCTTTTCGGCCTTGGAGACCGCCTCCTTCAGGGTCGCCACCTCGGTCGTGGCTCCTGCAACATTAACGTTGGTCCTGTTATTATTTTGCAACCAAGTATTTCTATATACATTTATAGGAGGTACTATGTACCCTCTTTATCCTCGAGCTGCTTCTTGGCATGGCCGAGCTCGCTCTCGGACCGCTCGAGGCTTTCCTTCAATACATTGACCTCTGCAGTCAGTGCGGCAGAGGTCAGCAGCGCAGCCTGCATTCCCATATTGACATATTTCTATTAGACTCCTACGTATATCTTTTTAGATCCTCGGCTCGGCTTTTCTTTCCGAACACCGAACTGAGCATCAGGGGCTACTGTCTATGCTGTAATATTTTTTATATGTTTTTGAACACATACCTCAAAGCCCGTTAACAGGCTTGTACAGGCTTCCGTCAGCCCGCTCTTGGCGGACTGAACCTTCTGAATCACCGCACTCATAACAGTGCGGTGTTCCTTGTTGATGGAGGCGCCGTTAAGCGCCTCCAGCAAATTGTCCGGTGCCTCCGGATGGACGGAAGTCGCCGGCGTCGCAGGCTTGCCCTTCTTATGGAGGCGCCGCCTATCGGACTCTACAACCGCTGATGATTCCGGAGCAGTGTCCGGCCCGGGGCTGGACTTAGATCCCTCTGGGGCTTTACCCCCTTCGGGCCTGGAGTCCGGGAGATCGCCTTGCGGCGCCTCCAGGACCACCTCCTCCTAGTTTAGTCCCTTTCGGGACCCCACCTCGGCGTCGTCCGCAGGGAGCGGGGAGGAGGCCGTCGGAAGCGAAGCGCTGTTCACATCCGACGAATTCAGGGAGCCGCTCGACGAATCACCAAGCTAAGCTCTGGGCAGACTGCATGATTAAAATTCGCCGTTAGACATTACCAAATAATAGAAGAGCGCCATGAGTCATTCGGGTAACCGGACACTTATGACTTTGCCAGGGGCTTGACCCTGGATGGCCATTCCTCCCCGCCGTCTTCGGCATCGGAGGCGTAGTCCGGCAGACGGGTCTTCCCCTTCTTGGACCCTCCGGTCTCCCCAGTTGGGGCGGCCTTCCTTTTCTTTCATCCCCCCGTTGGAGGGGGAGAGGCTTCTTCTTCTCCTTCCTCCTCCTCGTCTTCCGAAGCGGAGGGCGCGTCGGGGTTGTCGGGCGATGAATCCGACACCACCGGGCGCCAGGAACTCTTTCGGGTCCCCGTGGCCTCCTCCTTGGCCTTATTCTCCGGCACCACGTGAGGTGCCGGAACCAGTAGCTTCGCTAGGCCTGCGTCTGCTGAGCCTTCGGACAAAGGGGCTGGACAGTCAAACTGTTCGGATGTCCTCTTCCAGTCCTGTCAAAGGAACGGGATCTTTGATCCCACATAAAGTCACACTATGAAATTCGGGTAGCCCGTAAGGGACCAAATGTAAGCTTACTTCGGAGGCTTGACGTTTGGCGCAAATCTGTGATCCTCGGGACGGGAGGGGAGACCTCGGAACTCTTGAAAAGCACCTTCCAGGCATCCTCGTGCTTCGTTTCAAAGAGCCGGGATAGAGTCTGGTGCTGGGCCGGGTCGAACTCCCACAAATTGAAGTCCCGTTGTTGACACGGGAGGATCCGGCGGAAGAGCATGACCTGGACTACGTTGACAAGCTTGACCTTCTTGGTCACCAGGTCTCGGACGCAGGTTTGGAGTCCGGTCACCTCTTCCGGATTGCCCCACGACAGGCCCGTCTCTTTCCAAGATGTGAGCCGGGTGGGGATGCCGGATCAAAATTTGGGGGCCGCTGCCCACTTAGGGTCATGCGGCTCGGTGATATAGAACCACCCCGATTGCCACCCTTTGATGGTTTCCACGAAGGCACCCTCGAGCCAAGTGACGTTGGCCATCTTGCCCACCATAGCACCTCCGCATTCTGCTTGTCGGCCTTTCACAACCTTCGGCTTGACGCTGAAGATCTTCAGTCATAGGCCAAAGTGAGGCTGGATGTGGAAGAAGGCCTCACACACGACGATAAACGCCGAGATATTGAGGATGAAGTACGGGGCCAGAT
Source organism: Triticum dicoccoides (assembly GCF_002162155.2). NCBI lineage: Eukaryota > Viridiplantae > Streptophyta > Magnoliopsida > Poales > Poaceae > Triticum > Triticum dicoccoides. The sequence continues at coordinate 551,360,488 of NC_041389.1, forward strand.
CGTGGAAGTCCAGGCCGTAGTAGAACATGAGCCCCCGGACGAACGGGTGAAGAGGAAAACCCAGTCCGCGGAGGAAATGGGGAAGAAAAATAACCCTCTCATGGGGCCTGGGAGTGGGGATGAGTTGCCCTACATCTGGAAGCCAGTGCGCGATGTCGTTAGACAAGTATCCGGCCTTCCTCAGCTTTTTGATTCGCCCCTCCGTGACGGAGGAGGCCATCCATCTACCTCCCGCTCCAGACATGGTTGGAGAAGGTTGAGGTGGGAAGTGCGGGCTTGGGCGCTGGAGCTCGAGCACGCAGGGACGGATAAGCAGAAGAGGAAGAAGGCGTGAATGGAAAGGGCGGATTCTTATCCCCTTATATGGGCGGCCAAAACTACGAGCCCCCCACCGGCCTAATAAAACTCTCTTATCTCCCAAGCGCCGCGGTTAATGGTGCGGTTGGGTTACCCACGCCCGTATTGATGAGAATCCCGGAATAAGGGGACACGATCTCTGCTTTGACAAGACGTGCCAAGGAAACCACCTCGCTAAACGCGCTGAGGTGGAACAGTAAAATGAATAAAAGCCTGGTCGTGGCATGATGTCGCACCGCGGAATACGTCAGCAGATCCGATTGATGCAAATATTATTCTCTCTACGGTGGAATGTGGAACTTATTTTGCAGAGTCGGACACTACCCTGGTGTTCAACATCTTCTATGGAATATTCGGAGGAGGAACCTGCCTTGCAATGCCGAAGACAACTTGCGCGCCGGACTCGGCGTCATTGAAGCCTGGTTCAGGGCTACTGAGGGAGTCCTGGATTAGGGGGTGTCCGGATGGCCGGACTAAGACCTTTGGCCGGACTCCCGGACTATGAAGATACAAGATTGTAGACATCGTCCCGTGTCCGGATGGGACTTTCCTTGGCGTGGAAGGCAAGCTTGGCGATACGATATGAAGATCTCCTCCCATTGTAACCGACTCTGTGTAACCCTAGCCCTCTCCGGTGTCTATATAAACTGGAGAGTTTTAGTCCATAGGACGAACAACAATCATACCATAGGCTAGCTTCTAGGGTTTAGCCACTCCGATCTCGTGGTAGATCTACTCTTGTACTACCCATATCATCAATATTAATCAAGCAGGAGTAGGGTTTTACCTCCATCGAGAGGGCCCGAACCTGGGTAAAAACATCGTGTCCCTTGTCTCCTGTTACCATCCGCCTAGACGCACAGTTCGGGACCCCCTACCCGAGATCCGCCGGTTTTGACACCGACAATGTCCATTTGGTACAAGGTGATATCATGGTGATTAGCATAGGCAAGCAAGATGCGAATGGACTCAAGTCTAGCAACAAGGGCATATGTCTCACCATAGTCCATACCTTCGACTTGAGTGTAGCCTTGGGTGATGAAACATGCTTTGTTGCGAACTACTTGTCCATCTTCATCTTGCTTGTTGCGAAACACCCATTTGGTACCGATGATGTTGTGGTTGTTGTCGGGCTTCTCAACCAATGTCCAAACTTTGTTTCTCTCAAAGTTGTGTAGCTCTTCATGCATGGCGTTTATCCAATCCGGATCTTCCAATGCTTCTTCAACCTTCATAGGTTCAATGCTAGAAATGAATGAATAGTGTTCACAAAAGTTAGCTAAACGAGTTTTAGAGTGAGTGATTCTCCCGGTTTCGATATCATTGTAGATTTGCTCGACGGGATGGTCTTTGGCAACTCTTGCTCGAACTCGTGAAAGCCTTTGCTTGGATCTTGGTGGAACATCTTCTTCATATTGTTCTTCTTCTTGGCCTTCTTCATTGTTGTTGACGTTGTCGTTCTCTTGTCGTGGTGGAGAAGGAGGTTGTTGATGTTCATCTTGGTGTACTTCCTCGTTTTCTTCGTCTTGGTGTGTCCCACTTGTGGATGCTTCCGTATCAACTCTTGGTTAACCTTGTCGTGAGGTAGAAGCTTCCACTTGGACGGACGAGGTACTCTCCTTCACCTCCGTTAGACGAACCTTGCCAATAGAAAAGTCTTGGATTGCTTCCGAAGGATCTTTATCTCCTACATCAATTGGCAATTGCTCTACTTGCGAGCTGTTAGATTCATCAAACTTCACATCTACCGTCTCTTCAACCTTTTGGGTGAAATTATTGTAGACACGGTAAGTGTGAGAGTTTGAGCCATAACCAAGTAGGAAACCTTCATGAGACTTGGGAGCAAATTTAGAACGACGATGCTTATCAACAATGTAGCATTTTGAGCCGAATACTCGAAAGTATCCAACTTAGGGTTTGTTACCGGTGAGGAGCTCGTATGCCGTCTTACCGAGTAGCTTGTGAATATACAAGTGATTTGTTGCATGACAAGCTGTCTCAACCGCTTCCGCCCAAAAGTGCTTTGGCGTCTTGTACTCATCAAGCATCGTTCTCGCCATTTTGATGAGCGTCCGGTTCTTCCTCTCAACAACTCCATTTTGTTGAGGTGTGTATGTAGCCGAGAACTCATGTGAAATCCCTTCTTCATCAAGAAAGGTGTCCACATTTGCGTTCTTGAACTCCGTTCTGTTGTCGCTTCGAACCTTCTTGATCTTCACTTCAAACTGATTTTGGGCCTTCCTTGTGAAGTTTTTGAAGATCTTTTGGACCTGCGATTTATCATTGAGAAAGAACACCCACGTAAATCTTGAAAAATCATCAACTATGACTAGACCGAAAGAATTTCCACCGAGACTTTTGTAGGCATTGGGACCAAAAAGATCCATATGATGTAGCTCGAGTGGCCTCCTTGTGGTCATGATGTTCTTAACGGGATGCCTTCCTCCAACCTGTTTACCTGCTTGACAAGCGCTGCAAAGTCTATCCTTATCAAATATGACATTGTTAACTCCAAGGATATGATTTCCTTTAATAAGATTGTCAAGATTTCGCATGCCCACATGACCTAATCGTCTATGCCATAACCAACCTTTAGAGGATTTAGCAATGAAGCAAGTTCTAGGTTGAGCCTTTTTAGTGAAATCAACAATGTAAAGATCACCTCTACGAATGCCGGTAAAGACCATTTTATGATTATCTCTCCGAAACACTTGGCAATCTACTTCAGTAAATAGGACATTGAAACCGAAATCAGGAAGTCTAGATACTGAAAGTAAATTGTATCCAAGAGATTCAATGAGCATGACAGTTTAGAGCTATCATGTGATATGGCCACCTTACCGAGGCCAACCACCTTACCCTTTGAGTTGTCACCGAAAGTGACAAACTTTCGAGGGCCGTCGTTTTCAGCAAGATCACGAAACATATCTTTATCTCCGGTCATGTGATCGGTACATCCACTATCAAGAACCCATTCCTTTCCACCTGCCATATATCCCTGAAGATTTGCCATAAGACCAAAGTGTCTCATTGCATCATCAAGATCAAAGTCATCATCATCATCCTCATCATAGTATCCATGTTCAACATCGTCATGTGGTGGATCAATTCCTAGAGAGGGTGATTCGTTAAAGTGAGTTTGACAATGATTTCCTTTATGAATTCTAGTAACTTAGGAGATGATATCGCTAATGATTCCAACATCTCCTTTGGCACGCATAAGGTTTGTAAGTTCAAATAGACAATTACCAAACATAGGCTCATTGGAATTCATCTTACTCAAGGCAATAGACTTATGAAGAATTTCATCTAGATTTTTCAAGGAGTAATTCAGAAATCGTTCCTCAAGAAATTTCCATATAGTGTAGGCACACTAAAGAGTAGGCAAATTTCCAATCAAGTTTATAGGCAAGCCTCTAGTGATAAGATTAATAGTTCTAAGATTGTGAATCATGTCAATTAACTCATCAAGGGTAGGATGCATAGGATCAGCATGAGGTGCACAAGGGCTAGCAATGTACTTGTTCAAATGATATTGATTGAAAATCACAAGCATCTCATTTTTCCACTCATGAAAGTACTCTCCATCAAGTATAGGCACTCTATGTCTAAGACTCCCCAAAGTAGACGCATCCATCTTCCTCCAATGGTGATTAAACCAAAGCAATGGAGACCAAAGCTCTGATACCAATTGAAAGGGATCGAGAAGAGGTGTCTAGAGGGGGGTGATTAGACACTATGTACCAAAAGTTGCAGTTTTTAATTTATTTAAGTTTAAGTGGAGTTTTGGCACAAGTTTAACAATCACAATACATATCAAGCAAGCATGCAAAGAGTATATGAGCAGCTAAAGCATGCAACTTGCAAGAATGTAAAGGGATGAGATTGGAGTGTGCAAACGCAATTTGGAGACACGAAGATTTTTGAGCCGTGGTTCCGATAGGTGGTGCTATCATACATCCACGTTGATGGAGACTTCAACCCATGAAGGGTAACGGCTGCGCGAGTCCACGGAGGGCTCCACCCACGAAGGGTCCACGAAGAAGCAACCTTGTCTATCCCACCATGGTCGTCGCACACGAAGGACTTGCCACACTAGGGGTAGATCTTCACGAAGTAGGCGATCTCCTTGCACGTACAAACTCCTTGGTTCAACTCCACAATCTTGACGGAGGCTCCCAAGTGACACCTAGCCAATCTAGGAGGCACCACTCTCCAAGAAGTAACAAATGGTGTGTTGATGATGAACTCCTTGCTCTTGTGCTTCAAATGGTGTGTTGATGATGATGAACTCCTTATTTTCTTAGCTCTGATTTTCTGTTCCCTATCTTCTCCCAGTATCCCATGCTAGATTTAGGGGGAGCAAAACATCTAAGGGAAGAAAATCTTTGAATTCATTGCACATCTTTACCTTTGGGGACATGTCTATATCAATGATATGTTGACATAAATTACCAAGCTCAAAAGGATAAAATAGAAAATGTAGAGTCTTGAGCTTTGAGCTTTGAGCTTGAGCTAAGGACAAAAGGATTGGCTCAAGCTCAAAGCTCAAGACTCTACATTTTCTATTTTAGTGATCCAAGATCACATTGAGTCTATAGGAAAAGCCAATTCTCTCAAGGAGGGATGAGGTGTTGCTTAATGAGGTTCTTGCTCAAAATGCTTAGTGATATGCTCAAAAGCCCTCAACTACTTTCTCACATCCACATATGACCTAAACCAAAAGTCAAACTCGGCCCCACCGATTCTTTCTATCCGGCACCACCGAGTTCAGATGTCATAGCCACTTACACAAACCCTAGGCAAATCGGTCTCACCGATAGGGATCTCGGTCTCATCGAGATGGGATTGTAATCTCTCTGTATGTATCCATTACCAAAATTGGTCCCACCGAGTTTGTGTAATCGGACCTACCGAGATTGCAATGTAAACTCTCTGTTTCCTTTTCATAACGTTTCGGTCCCACTAAGATGAGAGAATCGGTCCCACCGAGTTTTCCTGACCAACTCTCTGGTTAGCTTATTACCAAAATCAGTCTCACCGAGTTTGTATAATCGGTCTCACCGAGATTACGTTATGCCCTAACCCTAACCATATCGGTCCTACCGAGTTGCATGTCGGTCCCACCGAAAATCCTAACGGTTACTAGATTTGCTGAATCGGTCCGACCAAGTTTCTCAATTCGGTCCCACCGAGATTGGTAAGTTGTGTGTAACGGTTAGATTTTGTGTGGAGGCTATATATACCCCTCCACCCCCTCGATCTTCATTCGTGGAGAGAGCCATCAGAACATGCCTACACTTCCAACTTACATTTTCTGAGAGAGAACCACCTACACTTGTGTTGAGTTCAAGATATTCCAATCCTACCATATGAATCTTGATCTCTAGCCTTCCCCAAGTTGCTTTCCACTCAAGTCTTCTTTCCACCAAATCCATATCCTGTGAGAGAGAGTTGAGTGTTGGGGAGACTATCATTTGAAGCACAAGAGCAAGGAGTTCATCATCAACACACCATTTGTTACTTATTGGAGAGTGGTGTCTCCTAGATTGGATAGGTGTCACTTGGGAGCCTCCGACAAGATTGTGGAGTTGAACCAAGGAGTTTGTACGGGCAAGGAGATCGCCTACTTCGTGAAGATCTACCCCTAGTGAGGCAAGTCCTTCGTCGGCTACGACCATGGTGGGATAGACAAGGTTGCTTCTTCGTGGACCCTTCGTGGGTGGATCCCTCCATGGACTCGCGCAGCCGTTACCCTTCGTGGATTGAAGTCTCCATCAACGTGGATGTACGATAGCACCACCTATCAGAACCACGGCTCAAAAATCTCCGTGTCTCCAAATTGCGTTTGCACACTCCAATCTCATCCCTTTACATTCTTGCAAGTTGCATGGTTTACTTTCCGCTGCACATATACTCTTTGCATGCTTGCTTGATATGTATTGTGATTGTTAAACTTGTGCCAAAACTCCACTTAAACTTAAAGAAATTAAAAACTGTAACTTTTGGTACATAGTGTCTAATCACCCCCCCCCCCTCTAGACACCTCTTCTCGATCCCTTTCAGAGGGACACGGAGAAATGCCTCACATACGACGATGAACACCGAGATATGGAGGAAGGAGATCGGGGCCAGATCGTGGAAATCCAGCCCGTAATAGTACATGAGACCTCGGACGAAGGGATGAAGGGAGAACCCAAGTCTTCGGAGGAAATGGGGGATGAACACCACCCTCTCGCCGAGCTTTGGGGTAGGGATAACCTACCCTGGGATTGGAAGCCTATGTTTGATCTCCGCCGTCAGGTACCTCGCCTCGCGCAGATCTTCGATGGTCTTCTTCGTTACGGGGGAGGCTACCCACTTGCCCTGGAGACCAGATCCAGCCGGGAAGTTGGGGTAAAAGGAAGTTTTAGAACTTGGGCGCTGGAGCTCAGAGGTGGGAGGGCAGAGGAAGAAGAAGGCGTGAGGTGAGTAGATGGGTCTTTGCCTTCTTATAGAGGGAATGAATATCAAGCGCCCCCTTCATAAGCCTTAAAACCTCACCTATTCTCGAGGAGACGTGCGAACGGCATGGTTGGATTACCCAAATCCGTATTGATGAGAATCCCGTAATAAGGAAACGATCTCTGCTTTGACAAGACGTGTCAACGACCGTGTTTCGAAATGTGAAACATGGGGCTGTAAAACGGTTCAGAATACTAATCGGGCCAGGACATAATGCCTTGCCGGAAAAAACGCATATGGACGTTACTTACCTAGTTTTGAGTATTTTGCTATTACAGCTCAAGGTTGTGATTATTAAACAGAGCCGGATAGAGGTATTATGTGCGAAGAACTGCATTGAAGTATTCGGAGAAGGAACCCGCCTTGCAATGCTGAAGATGATCTGCGGGCCGGATACATCGTCATTGAAGCCCCGTTCAGAGGCTACTGAGGGAGTCCTGGACTAGGGGGTCCTCAGGCATCCGGGCTATGTGATATGGGCCGGACTAGTGAGCCATGAAGATGTGAGATCGAAGACCTTCCCTCCCCCCCCCCCGTGTCCGGATGGGACTCTCCTTTGCGTGGATGGCAAGCTTGGCGTTCGGATCATGCACCTTCCTTTCTTTGTAAACTGACCTTGTACAACCCTAGGTCCCTCCGGTGTCTATATAAACTGGAGGGTTTAGTCTGTAGAGGCGCAATCATAATCATACAGGCTAGACATCTAGGGTTTAGCCATTACGATCTCGAGGTAGATCAACTCTTGTAACCCATATACTTATCAAAGTCAATCAAGCAGGATGTAGGGTATTACCTCCATCAAGAGGGCCCGAACCTGGGTAAAACATCGTGTCCCATGTCTCCTGTTACCTTCGATCCTTAGACGCACAGTTCGGGACCCCCTACCCGAGATCTACCGGTTTTGACACTGGCAGCTTCGTCCTGAAAGTCCTCGCCTTATTTTTTTTCTAGGTAAAAATGACTTAAATACCAGAAGAGGGGCACCGGAGGTGGGCTCAATCCACCAGGGCGCGCCTGGGGAGCCTGGCGTGCCCTGGTGTCTTGTGCTCACCAAGTGTTCCCCCTCTGATAGTTATTTGCTCCAGTATTTTTCATTTATTCAATAAAAAATCCTCATGAAGTTTCAGCTCATTTGGAGTTGTGCAGAATAGGTAGCCTGACGTAGCTTTTTCAGGTCCAGATTTCCAGCTGCCGAAATTCTCCCTCTTTGTGTGTACCTTGCATATTATGAGAGAAAAGGCATTAGAATTACTCCAAAAAGCATTATTAGGCATAGAACATCATAAATAACAATAGGTAAACATGATGCAAAATGGACGTATCATAAAGCACATGGGGTGAGCTGCTCCTCGGGCCTGAGTTGTGATATGTCATATGCCAGATGTTGCTATCATCTGATCACGTGTGTAATTATGCGCATTATCGTACTTGGTAGAACAAGTTGGGTATCCTGCTTGTTCGGTGGGTGGCCTTTCCCTAGATCCATAAATAGATCAAGATGGTGCGGCTGGCATCGGGGTTGATTTCTTCCGCAAATCGTATGTTTTTCGAGGTGGAAGTGGATCCTTGCCATGACGGCGAGGTAATTCAGGTGGATTATGTTACCCTATGGCTGGCCTGTCTTGGACCCAGGGAGGTCGGTCGTGATTCTTAGCCCAGTCGCGCTTTGACAGCAGGGTGTCGGCAACCTCCTCGTCGAACTTTGAGAGAAAACTCCTTCGTAGGTAGTACTACTTATTTCCCGTGAATCTTTCCTCAAGTTCTTGCTTGACACTGAGGACCTCGGTCCATTTATTGATTAGCTTGTCCTATTTGGATCAAAGCTTTTGGGACTTTTGCTTCATGCTCTTGGTGGTGCTAATTAACCGTCAGCGGGAGGCCTGTAGCCGAGGGTCATCTAGTGGCTCCTCGGGATATCAAATTCTTCAGCTCTGAGGCTTAAGTCATCCTTAGACTCTTGGTAATAGTCGTGGTCCTCGGGGTCCTCATTGTCTCTGTTGAGCATGGCCCTGTCAGTGGGATCGTTGTCAGCTATATCGCCTATGTTTTGGTCCTTGACGCCATTCGGAGTGTCGGTGTTATTAGTTGCCTCATGGCTAGTGTCACCGTTTCTTGTGCCTTTATTATGACTCCTCTAGCGTCGATGTTTGGGAGGCTCCTTATCTCCTTCATCATCTTTGGGTGTGTCTACCATGTAGACATCATGGGTGGAGGTAGTCGCCCAATTCCTGATGTTGTCGGTGGTTGTAGGTGATGCGGTATATGACATATCATTGGCATCTTCATCCATATCAATGGCCTACTCGAGGGCATAGTCCAGCACGTCGGCTAAATCCTTGATCGTAGCAACTACGTGGGTGGCGGTGGGATGAAAAATTCGGCGCCCTCAAATTTACATCCGATCTGGTAGTAGACCGAGGTTTGCCCGTCCGAGATCCCGAGTCTCTTAACTTGGTACAGTATCTCTTTTAGAATAGAGAGGTCGGCTTCGCCCATGTCTTGATTAATAGTGGGCGGAGCTAGGCTGGAGTTGGGCCGATGTATTGCATGACGCAGCCTCGAGGTTTTCACCGGGGTGGCTTGACGCCTGAACCGGTGAGGTGACACTCGGATCCGAGCAAGAAGCCAAGATTGAATCTAGTGCGTGGGCGATGATATCTGCGGGATTCTCGAGCCGGTCTAATGCTACTTCTTGAGCTTGCATTGGTTTTTTCCCTTGAAGAGGAAAGGGTGATGCAGCAAAGTAGAGATAAGTATTTCTCTTAGTTAAGAACCAAGGTATCAATCCAGTAGGAGGAACACACAGTTCTCGAATAGTTGTACCTGCACAAACAAACAAATACTTGCATCCAATGCGATAAATGGTTTGTCAATCCCTTCACGGTTACTTGCAAGGATGAGATCTGATAGTGATGGATATAAAAGATAAATGAAAGTGCAAAATAAAATAAAAGTAAATAAATTACAGCAAGGTATTTTTGTGTTCTTGATTTTGTAGATCTGAAAATAATATGAAAAAGATAGACCCAGGGGCCATAGTTTTCACTAGAGGCTTCTCTCTTGAAAGAAAGCATACCGTGGGTAAATAAATTACTATTGAGCAATTGATATAAAAGCGCATAGTTATGACGACATCCAAGGCAATGATCATGTATATAGGCATCACGTCTGAGACAAGTACACCGACTCCTGCCTGCATCTACTACTATTACTCCACACACTAACCGCTATCCAGCATGCATCTATTGTATTAAGTTAACAAGAACGGAGTATCGCCTTAAGCAAGATGACACGATGTATAGGGATAAATCCAATCAATATGAACAAACCCCATCTTTTTATCATTAATGGCAACAATACAAATATGTGTCATGTCCCTTTCTGTCACAAGGATTGAGCATCGCAAGATTGAACCCATTACAAAGCACCTATCCCATTGCAAGAAAAATCAATCTAGTTGGCCAAACCAAATCAATAGATAGGAGATAAATACAAGTCTATATAAATCATGCATAAAAGAGTTCAGAGAGGACTTGAATAATATTCATAGATAATTTGATCATAAACCCACAATTCATCGGATCTCAACAAACACACCGCAAAAGAAGATTACATTGAATAGACCTCCAAGAACATCGAGGAGAACATTGTATTGAAGATCAAAGAGAGAGAAGAAGACGTCTACCTACTAGCTATGGACCCATAGGTCTGTGGTAAACTACTCATACATCATTGGAAGGGTAGCAAGGTTGATGTAGAAGCCCTCCGTGATCGAATCCCCCTCCGGTAGAGTACCGAAAAAGTTCCCCAGAGGGGATCTCACGAAGACAGAAACTTGCGGCGCCGGAAAAGTAATTTTGGTGTGCCCTCTGGTCTACGGGGAATATTTTGATATTTATAGAAGAAGAATTAGGGTTAGAAGTGCCACGATGGGCCCACAAGCTTGCCCCCCCCCCCCCGGCGTGCCCCCTCAGCTTGTCGCCGCCTCGTGGCCCTTCTAGCCTCCTCACGAAGCTTCCAGGGTGTCTTGTGGTCCAAGAAAAATCGTCAAAAAGTTTCGGTCCATTTGGACTCTGTTTGATATTGATTTTCTGTAAAGACAAAAACAAGAGCGGGAAATAGCAACTGGCACTGAGCACTAGGTTAATAGGTTAGTCCCAAAAAATGATATAAAATAGCATAATAATGCATTTATGCATATAAAACATCCAGGATTGATAATATAATAGTATGGAACAACAATAAAAATTATAGATATGTTGGAGACGTATCATCTAACACCCGACCTAAGAACGCAAGCTCCCTGCGTGAATCCGCGGTGTATTCCAGATTGCCAAACCGAATGGCTTGGCCTAGAGAGACATTCTCTACTTGGCCGAGATGGCCAGTCAAGTCGGCGTGCAACACGATGCTGCCGAAAGCAAAAAGCTGGCCGGGGGAAAGATATCCCTGCAGCCAACATTGTCATTCATCCGAAGATTCGTCATCGAACTCTTGCGACCACACAGCGGGACTTGTATGGGCCACCAATGTCGGTGCTAAAACAGACAGATCTCTAGTAGGGGTTTTGAAGCTTGGTGATCTGAGCTAGATGATAACAGAAGAAAGTAGGGACATGATGCTTATCCAGGTTCGGGCCCTCTTGAGAAGGTAAAACCCTAACATGCTTCTGATATATTGATTGTGATGGGGTACAGAGTGCAGTATGATCTACCTCAAGATCGTATGAAGGAGTTCTAAGCTCCAAACCTTGAGATCGTGCCTCTACAAACTAAACCTCACGGATTATATAGGCACCAAGGGTATCTAGGGTTTACATATCGTAAGTTACAATATAGGGATAAGCATGTCTATCATTCAAATATGCCTTGAAGTGTACGCCAAGCCTTTGAAGGTCTTCATCTTGATTACACCGAGGGCCAGGGCCTGCATGGCCCATTCATCAGTCTTTGTTGGGTACTCGTCTCGGCCCATAACCGGCAAGCCATCGTGGTAAGCACCCCCCAGTCCAGGACACCAACGGGGTGGTTCTAAAGTTTAGTCTCATACCGCTAGAGGAGGAGGTATGAGACATGTTTACGTAGTGGGTTCTCCCCACCACAGTATGCGGTGAGTATGACGAGAGAAAGAGAACACCACACGCGTGCGCGCTCGCCTTGCCTGGCCTGGTCTGGCCAGGGCGGGGTGTGGTTGTGCGACATGTGTGTGAATGGTTCACAAGTTGACTTGTCCGGTAAATTACGACTTGAAAACCAAGTCGGTTTGAGATTGTGATCACGACGCGCTACCACCTTGGTCCTCCTATAAATATGACTTACCAGCTACGGCCAAAGATACATCGAAACAAGCTAGGGTTTTGCCTCATCTCACAACTTGCGACATCAGTGTAGTCTACTCCATTCCAAACGTGTGTGTGTGTGTGCACCAGCGAGCGGGAGAGCAGGTCTCTAGAACCCTTTGTCCTTGTGATCCTGCATAGGGAGAGGACGAATTAGGTTTTTGGGAAGCGCTTCGTGCGACTGCTCAACTTCGTCACCACGGGTGTCTTACATCCAAGTCGGGTTGCATCGCGTACCGGCGTCTCCAACGTCATTTGCTTCGACCTATCTTGACCAATGCGTCACCAACAGCATCGCTCCTGCAGCAGCTACGGCTACAAATAAATAGTATGTGCGTCGTGATCTGTCATGTCTCTCATTATGGTTACCATTACTTGTGCAATGTTGCGGTAGATGTTTCCATGTTCATCTAGTATGCTAGATTGTTGCATGCTAATAATAATTTTAATCATGATTTATATTCTCTAAAGTTTAGTCTCATGCTGCTAGTGGAGGAGATGTGGTCTACATGATCTTAACCTTGCTCTGCCTTAAATGAGTCAAATTTCCATCATCGGTTGCGTTTGTAGCACGGTCGATTGGAAGGCGAGGACAACTTCTTTACCTCTTTACCTATTATATTAATATTAATATTAATATTAATATTAATATTAATATTAATATTATATTATATTATATTATATTAATATTAATATTAATATTAATAAACCAGCGATGGCTTCTGGTCGTCCGTCGTTAGTCTTTTTGCAAAAACATCCCTCTGTTTCGGAGAAATTAACCCGCCGTCCTACATAAGTGATGGAAAACGTTTCGTTTTTTTGCAAAAGAAAACCTGCCACCACCGGCCAGCTCCACCACTTATCCATTCCCGGAACGGGTCGAGGCGTCGCAGCTGGCGTTGGCGAACCCATTCCCGGCGGCGGCGGCTTCCGGCGAGGAGGCGAGCGAGCTCGGGAAGCTCCGGAGGGGGCTTGTCGCCGAAGAGGCGAGGCCGAGGCGGCGGCGCACGGGCGCAAGGAGGCGGGGTCGAGGAGGCGCAGGAGGACGCAGGCCGGTGGCGCTCCGGCGAGGGCTTGGCGAGGGCTACAGCGGTCGCGAGGGATTGGCGGCGGCCGGCGTGCTCGCTTGGGAGGATGGAGGCCGCCTCACCGGGGCTCGGGCACGGCAGCACGACGTTGGGCCGTTGCCGATGGCGCCGGGGCCGGGCCGGTGGTTTGAGGGCGACGAGGAGGAGGTGTTGTCCTGGAGCCAGCAACGGCGGCTGCAGCTTGACGATGCAGGCGTCAACAGCTTGCTTCAGGGGCTGCGGGACGTGAGCGCACCGCGCTCGCGCACGAGACCCGTGCCTGATTTGGATCGGATTGCAAGCTGTGTCCTTGTCGAACACAGTTCAATGGAGTGCCCAACCCGGATTGTTCTTTTCTGCTATAAGAAGGAAGGGTAGTCGGCCAGAACTCCATGAGATCAATTTTTGATTTGGACGAAACATCCAACGTATTCGCCGAGTTCGCCGGAGGAAGAAACGTCGAGTTCGCCGGAGCTACAAGAACAGACGTCGAGCACTCCAATGTCGCCAGCAGCGGCTACACCAGAGGTATGTTTGACCCCTGTTTGATTTATTTTCCTATCCCCTGTCTCGCTGGCGAGCCCGTGCGCGTCCCTGCTGCTGCCGCTGCTCGCTGGCGAGCCCGTGCGCGGCGACTGCTGCTGCTCTCGCACTCGTGTGTGTCCCTGCTGCTGCCGCTGCTCGCTCGTGCCTTTTCCTTCCGTTAGTTTCCTGTCTAGCTAGCCGAAATCACTCTAAGGCTGCGCTTGGATTGCCGTTTTCCAGCCATCTACACGTGTAAAGTATACCCCCGTAAAAATAAAACGGACGAGCTACTTGGATCGTCGTTTTTGCGTCGTAACTTTTACACCCGGTTTCACTTTACACTTGGATATCGTTGGTATTCCGTCGGTTTGCAAAACACTGCTATGTCCGTCGTTTTCCCTAGTCGCTGGCATTCCGCCATTCTTGCTCGGTCGTGATTGACTAGGTAGCCACAACCGAGGTAAGTGCCGCAACGGCTCAACCGGAGCACGCCGAGGCCACCGCCACCGCTCGCCGGAGCGCCGCCGTAGTTCCCCGGAGACACCATCATCACCAGCGCAGTCGCCTCCTGCAGTCCTGCCGCATCAGCTTCACCACCACGGCCCGCCATTGACGCCGAGTGTCCGCAGCCACCACCATGGGTGCTTGCGCGCCGCCGCCACTGCAACCAAACACCGCTACAGCACCCAACGTCCGCCTACACCACCACCGGTCCACGGCGTCCCCGCTGCCGCCGGATTGCCTTCGCCACTGCAGCAGGATCCTGCGTCCGCTGTGGCCGCGCTGTGACGACGCCTGGCGCTCGTTCTTCTGGTAGCCAACGGCATAGCGCACGGGAGAGACTCTCCGAAACAAGCAAAAATCCGACGAACCAAGCGCAGCATATACATGTGGGAATATCCGGTTGTATTTTACAAATCTCCTGTAATATACAAGGGTATTCATATACGGATGTAAAACTTCTACAGGGATTCCAAGCGGGGCCTAAAGCTGTGAACCAAACGCGTGTGTTCTGAATCTTCTGAACTGAATGCCTGAAAGATCGGTTTGTCCTTCTGAAAAGATTTGCTTGCTTGTCACTGTTTGAATTGGTTATTCCTCAGTTATAGTGCTTGATGGATTTGATAATCTGTGATAGCCTTACTCATATAGTACTAATGAAACCCAATTGCATACTGAAATCTGCTTGGTTATTCTTATGTTATAGTGGTACTAATGAAATCCAATTGCTTACTCATCTATTAGCTTTGAAGTGGCATACACATGAATAGATATCTCAACATATATTTGAAGTGTAACCAGCCTTTCGCAGTTTGATGTATTCTGAATGCCAATATCATTACCTTTTTCAGTTAGGGGGTAGTAGGGATTCATTTTGGTATAAATCTGATTGATAGTTACTGCTCCGGTCTGTAATTTAGCCAGAGTCAGGTTCAGAGTTGTTGACTGGATTTTTTGGGCACAACCATCAAGCAGCCTGAGTAAAGCTTACCTAAGCCAATGATTTTGTTCTTTTAGCTAGAGCCAGGTTCAGAGTTGTTCACTCTGGATTTTTTTGGGCACAACCATCAAGCAAGCTAGCACGTATTGTTTAACTGAAGCAAAGGGCAGCTAAGCTATGAATGCTTCAATTCTTTGTTCTGAACAAATGCAGCTACTATTTGTATTTGATCTGAGCAAAGGTGCAACCAATTGAAGTTATTTTGAAGAACCTACACCTGAGTATATATGTTCTGATTTTATAGCCTGTAGAGTCTGTAGAGTAAAGTTTGTACATTTTGTGAATCGCTTTGTTCCGGTTTCCCTTGGTGTATAGTCTATACTGTATCGGGTTATTTACTATGTGCAGATTAGTTTGTGCCATTGCTAATCATGTACTTCTTTCTGTGCTTGGAAGCATAGTCTCATCGTATCCCCTAGATCTGTATAAGTATATTTAGCTCACATACGCTTGGCATTTGTTCTTCAAAAGGCGATGTCCTCGATGCTGGACTCCTGGTAACAGTTTATTACATGTTATTTCTTTTTTTTTGGGGAGTCTTTTCTTGAGATTTAGGATTATGGAGTTAACGGGTGTTACTTTTGACCTGCTAATACAGCTGTGTTAAACATTTTGCTCTTCGAAAGCAACTATGTAAGTCTGACGCTAACATAATGTTTACTGCTAAAATACTTCAGTATAACTTAGAGTCAGGAACATAAGTAGAATTTCATAGAAATCTGTCTAGCTCCTGTAGATGAAAGACTTCCTGCAAGTGAGCTCTTGAATAACTCTTACTTCCAGGAAGATGAGGTCTATTCCAGCGCCTCCAATTTCAGTCTCTCTGGTCTCAAGTGTGAGTGAAGATGGGTGGCAATCTGCAAGTTTCGTGCTTTGGAAGGGTGAATTCTTACTGAAAAACCATATGCATCTTACCAACCATATTAATTTATTGCTAAGGTTTCCTCATACCAGTGGTAAATATAGCACTGAAGAAACTTTTAAATCAAACTTCACTTCAGTCTATAATGACACTACGAATTATTTCAGGCTGTTTAAAGAATGCTGAGTTGTCAAGCGAGGTGCTGCAGTGGCTGGCGTTGCCAGGCATGGGACGACGTCTCTAGGCTCCTGCCTGAGGCAAGCCTCTCCGGTCTCCTCGGATGCCCTCTAGGAACTGGCACTGCGTATGACGGCCTCCTCACCTAGCACCTAGGTTGACCTAGCCACCTCCATCGAAGCGGAGAGTTGAAAACATATGTATGATTGTTGGACGTGTCAGTCCTGCCATTGGCATGTTCAAAACTATGAATTGAGTGACTACATATATGCTTTGATCAATGAAATGAAAGGATGTTCTGTTACATCTTGTTGTGCAGATATAGGGCTTGAATTATTTTCGGTCGTATCATCTTGGCCCTATAATAAAAAAGCGAGTGTGGGAGGGCGCGACCAGTTGCTACCAGTATCAAGGTGCACTTGATGTGTAGTTATCAGTCAATGAGAACCATAGAAAAATGGAGGCACCGACTCTAGGAGTATATATCCGCTCCCAAAAAAGGGTGTGCTATATATTGAATGGTTTAATATAGGTCAATGAGTTTGAGGCAGCAAAAAGCTTTAGAGCTAAAATCAATAGGAAATGGTATTTGTTTCTTAAGAAGTTTTTTTGATAAATGTAAAAAAGAAAATGAATTAGTTAGTTAGTAATAAGAGAGAAAAGGAGACCATGACTTGATTGTCTATTTATCCTTGCTCCATATTCGAATTTTCTGCCAGCGGCTGTCGTCAACCTGCCCTTGCATGCCATCTACTTCCAATTCACTTTTGTGAAAAGGTGCATGCCCGGCCGTCGACATTGATGCATCCTCTCACTCAACATCGTGTCTCCGCAGGATGGAGCTGACAGATCGGTGAACCGCATAATGGTCAACAAAGAGGCAAAAAGTAGATGATTTTGACGTTTTCGATGGTGCATGCGGAGGTATTTTTAACCTTTTGCTGAAAGCAACACATGGGTCTCCTACTAGATGAGATAGGGGCGAAGCTTTTCATAATTACAAGTCGATGGAGGAAGGGGTTCATGAAAGCCGCGTGCTAGATTGTGATGACCAATCCCCGGTTCGGTCGTTGGCACCCATCAACAATGCACAGCGGATCAGACTTTGAGTGACCCTCCACGACCCATGTCCTTGATCTCGCTCACGGTAGTGTAGCACTGTGACGGCCGCCAATGACACCCTACTCAGGGTGCTACTTTCCTCGACGGCCTCCCTGTTGTCACTGTAGCGGGATGCGTGGGACCAAGTGTAGGGAATAGCTTGCGGAGAGCGGTCCTCATGTCCAGCTCGACAAGATTAGTTTTAAATGTTTTAAACATTCCATTGTGATTGCACCTGAATGACATGTGTGTCATGCAATGGCTGGGATTGACGAAGTCCAGACATGTTATGATTAGAGGACACTGCGGTAATCGCCGGCGGTGAAAGACTAAGATAAGTGGTGACACGTGTCGGCGAGGGACTAAGATAAGTGGTAACATGGCTGGGACACCGTGTTGAAATAGAGGACATTGAATTATGGGGGTCTTCAGCCGTATTTATCGGGTCCGTTGCAACGCACGGGCATATTTACTAGTATGGCTAAAAAGAAAAGCTGATATGTAGCACGCATCAAAACGAGACTATGACAGCAAAGCACTTGATCTGTATGCCCTTCTTATTCAAGGTACTTAAAGGTTAAAAAAAATCTAGAGATATTTTTATGCACGGTTCTCTCTCTCTTCTTCTTCTTTTTTCCTTTGCTTTTTGTCTTCAGTACATTGGCGTGTACACTCATGAGTAATGAATACGGAATTAATATAATGAGAGCAGCGATTTAGCTCCCGGGATCAGATGAGCCCGGTCATGAATAGTACCATGATTTAAAATAGAAAAAAAATTCAAAAAATTCCAAACTTTTTGTGGTCCAAGATGCTTCTGTGCATGAACTCTGTGCAACATTTTGTGAAGTTTGGACATTTGAGGAGCTCGTGGCAAAAAAGATAAATTTCGGATGTCTGAGAAACTTTTAAAAATCGCACTGTTCACGCCTGATTTTGTCTTTTTTGCCACAAGCTCCTTGAATGTCCAACCTTCACAAAATTTTGCATGGAGTTCACGCATAGGAGCATCTTGCACGACAAAAAAAAATGGAATTTTTTGAACTTTTTCCCTATTTTAAACTGCGGTACTGTTCATCGGGCTCATCTGAGCCCGGGCACCGAAAGGGATTTTCGTAATATATAGTACTGGTGTGAGCATGGTTCCATACAATCCAGCTTTTAAAACTTAGCAAGAAAATCACATAGGTCAAGCTTTTCTAAAAAAAATAGACAAACAGTTTATGCATGTAGAAAATGGACACAATTTTTATTGTGTTCAATGGGATCATTTGTGAGTTGTGCAAAAATAAAAATAAAAATACGTTAGTAATTTCCATCCATTGCGTTAGTTGCTTTAGCATCTCCAAGAAAGGCCCTCCAAGGGTCATTTGAAGGCACCCCCTACTTTCTCAGCCCTAAAAACTCTAACAATGCCCTTCATTTCTCAGCTTTGTAAAAAAAGATCTTCTTGTTGCACATTTGCTCTATGTGACACCAAATTTGACACCACAATAATTCGAACTATAATATGTCTACGCATAAAACTCAACAATGTTCAAATTCGTAATTTTAAGCGCCACAATTCAAAATTTTGAACACAAAAAAAATCAAATAATGCTAGGAAATGTTCATCGAACTACATAGTTCATCCAACGCGCGTAGTCGGTGTTTTAAACAAAAATATAGTAAACAAACTACTTGGACACATATCATTCCCATGAGTGCTGAAAAAAGATCATCTTTGAGTTGATCGCGTGTGTTGGCCATGGTCTGAGCCAAGGCTCATGTTTGATATATATTACCTACCATTAATTGTTTATCATTTTCATGGTTAATTAAATGGAGAGGGGCTCCTTCATCGGGGAAAAAAGGTCATTTCAAAGTTGATTGTGCGCTTGTAGGGCTTTCCATCCTTCTCTAGACATCAAGGAATTCATCTAGCAGTAATGTGATTCAGATCCTCCAAAGCCACATAGACTCCCATATCATTTCACTTGAAGTCTTCATTTTGACCCACACTCGTTCTCAATGATAACACAAACAACAGTGCGGGCAGGGAGGCGATTCCGTAGCGACTTGCACCTTGTAAGGCTGGGGCACGGTGTGGGAGAACATGGAGAGGTAGAACGGCGAGAGGGTGGCAGCCTCGGTGGCGCTGGTGGAGGGAGACGGTCGGCACCGCCCAGATTGATGGGCGGGGTGGCGAAATCAGGCAGAGGAGAGGAGTGGGATCCTGGAGGGAGGAGGTTAGGAGGATGGAGCAGGGCGGCCTTGAACTGAGGGCTTGGAGGATTATTATTTTTGGATCCTCTGTTATGAATGTATAGGGGTTGATTTGCAACAAAAAAATGTAATAGGGGTTCTTGGAGTTGATTTTTTGTCCTTGGCCCTCAAAAAGTGATTTGAGGGGTGGAGTAGGGGCCTCTTGGAGATGCTCTTATCTTCTGCTTAACATGGCAAAACTGAGATAGAGTCATTGACTGCCTATAAATCAAGGATATGATTAGTAATATGGTAGGAAATTCTAAGCTAAACATTGTTCACGTGATCCTGATATTGAAACTTAGCAAGAAAAAAATCACATGTATTAACTTTCAAAAATGTGCATGGCAAGGGATATATTCTCTTGCCTTTTTGTAGGACAGCCGATGCTCCATGTGTATTGTCTTCTTTTACGCTGCACCGGCTAATTGATAGAGTGCTCTACACTGTGTGTGCATATAGATATAGTGATGCGGCCCAAATGTAACATGGGGTGCTATATGCACGAGGTACAATTAATTGATCACTTATGAACGAAGGCATCTTAATTGTCCTAGAATTAAAAGGAAATGGCCATAAGTGATAAGCATATTCAAATTTGAATGCTAATATGAATGTCTCGGTTATGCAAATGTGCTCCTTATATTGACCTTTTTTTAAGCTACAGCAGACAGTCGCACAGCTACTCTGCACGGTGATTACCTTGTTGGATATTTATGAGTTATTTGCCTTTTTTTGGTTCTTTTCATATTTTAACAAACTGATTTGTGTGCATGGTATGGTGTAGAGGGCGGGACAGTGTGTCTAGTTTCCATTACCTAAAAGATGACATGCATGTAGAAACCATAATGTGGCAGCATAGATGGTAGTAGGTGTACTGTTTAGATAAACCATCATTCATCACTGAACAAAAACGTGATATCCCTACACAAGATCGCACACACATATATAGCCACAGTCCACATGATACAGCTGATTCGGTGTTGCTTTGTACATTCTCTCTTCCTTCCTCTTCCTTTTTGTATGTAGAAGCTACCGGTGTACCCACATTCTTGATCCAACTCAGCTCACTACAACCAGTGTTGCTGCATTTCGTCCATGGAAATTAATATGCCTCAATAGCTATGGATGTCGTTATTTGAACGCTATAGTTGTGTTATATTAAGTTATATATGTGTACTAAGAGCATCCGCATCCCTAGGTGTTAAGCAGAGGCTAAAGGTGAGAGAAATTATTTAGCACTAGTGCTAAAGGTTTAGCACTAGTGCTAAAGGATGCATGTGAGGGTAGATGCTAAGATCAAAAGCTTAGCACTAACGCTAAGCTTAGCATCCAATGCTAAGCTTAGCAAAGTATGTTAAACTAATAGCTTGTGTGTCAATCTTTAATTTGGATAATAAATTTAATATATTGAGTGCCTTCAAGTGGTGCTAGAGGATATGGTAAAAAAACACTTATCAAGGTGAATGAGAGAGAAAGTTGACACACTTATCGAGGCTGAAAACTATAATTATTTATAGGGATGCGGATGATCTAAGAAATCGACCAATGGCTCCACAATGCATATATATATATATATATATATATATATATATATATATATATATATATATATATATATATATATATATATAACATAAAATGTGTGTAAGTGGCATCTAAAATAACGGGGGAATGCTCAGCTTTTAACTCTTGGATCGAGAGAAAGATGATGCGTATACCGAGGCTATAGGTGTTTATAGGGTGCGGATGCTCAAACAAT
This sequence comes from Triticum dicoccoides, assembly GCF_002162155.2. Taxonomy (NCBI): domain Eukaryota; kingdom Viridiplantae; phylum Streptophyta; class Magnoliopsida; order Poales; family Poaceae; genus Triticum; species Triticum dicoccoides. Next base: position 551,381,926 of record NC_041389.1, read on the forward strand.
GTAGCAATGGCTTCACATTGTACATGTATAAACATGTCCTCAGCTTTTTAACTGTTGGGCCGAGATTATGTAATATAATTATATAAACCATTTATTAAGGACCTGGTTTTTTTTTGAAACCTCAATAAAGACATGACATATAGTGGACACTGTCTTAGTAGTTTTATTTCAGCAATGGAGTAATCTAGTCACTCGCAAAAAAATTGATCCACTCACTTGCCAGGATGAGAGAGAGAGAGAGAGTTACACGTCTAGCTAGAGAGAGAAATGAGGGGCGGTCGGCCGTGTAAGGAAAAGGATGAAGCTTGCGAGGAATCTGGAAAAGAGGAGGTAGCTAGCTAAAGGTGGCCCCCATCCGATCGATGGAAATCTCGAGGGGAGGACGACTACTGTGCCTCCTACCCCAGCCGACGACGATCGACCCAGAAGCCAGAACAAGAGAAAACCTACTTATAAGGGCAGCTGGCCGCTCGGTAAAGGCAGCAGCCTCCTCCAACCAGCAGGAGCAGAGAAGAAGAAGCAAAGTGCGCGTCTTGCTCTTCCGCCGAAGCAGCTACCAACCTAGCTGCCGCAGCCCGGAGCACGCAGACGCCGTCGTCGATCGCCGGGGTATGGCGCCGGTGGGTCTGCCGCCGGGTTTCCGGTTCCACCCGACAGACGAGGAGCTGGTGAACTACTACCTGAAGCGCAAGATCCACGGGCTCCACATCGAGCTCGACATCATCCCGGAGGTGGACCTCTACAAGTGCGAGCCCTGGGATCTCGCAGGTACGTGCAGTACGCACCACCGATCTCAGTTCGCATGTGATCTCGATCGCGTATGTGTTGTGAACTGATGCGAATTACAACGTACGTCCTCATGGCGTGCAGAGAAGTCGTTTTTGCCAAGCCGTGACCCGGAGTGGTACTTCTTCGGGCCGAGGGACCGCAAATACCCCAACGGCTTCCGGACCAACCGGGCGACGAGGGCAGGGTACTGGAAGTCCACCGGCAAGGACCGGCGCGTCATGACGCAGCAGCACCACGGCGGCGGAGGAGCCGGCGGCGGCGCACGGGCCATCGGGATGAAGAAGACGTTGGTGTACTACCGCGGGCGCGCGCCACAGGGGGTGCGCACCGACTGGGTCATGCACGAGTACCGCCTCGACGACAAGGACTCCGAGGACACCATCGCCATCCAGGTATGTATAATTAATCACCTTCGTTCTCTCTAGCTATATCATATCTCTCGTCATGTGCATGGTGATCGTCATCTCCTATGCACGGAAAATTAGGGTTCTTTTTTAGGAATTGGAAGTTAGGGCTTTGAGAAAATTTTGATCCTTTTCTTTTGTGCTGGCTGGGCAAAGAAAATTTTCTGCTTGCGTCCCAAATGAAAGGCATAAAAATTTTCTGAGGGGATTAAAACATGGCTTTCTATCACGTCTGTAAAACGGTACGAGTGCTGGTAGTAGCGTATGGGTCACTTTGCTTTCATCCAGCTATACTCTGATGAGACAAACATGTAGGCCTCGCCTTGCTGTCCAAAAAGTTTAACTATCAAAAGTAAAAGCCGGGGCCTTAGTAGTATTTGTTCGTTCTCCAGCTACGCTCTTTGTTCTAAGATAAGAGTAGTACGTACTCTGCGTGTTAACCATGCATGCTACGCTACGTTCTCTCTTTTTTTTTGGGTGAGATTAGAGCAGTGTGCACTGATCATGAGACACTAAAGGGCCTTAGCCAAAGCTAGAGAGCAAAGCAAAGCAAGCCCTCATGCATCTTGGCGCGAGATAGCAGCTCGTGTCATGGCCATATGCATGTCGGCGTCCTCCCGCGCTTTCCGCTTTATTCCGTGCTGAATCCCATCATCATCCTCGCACCCTTCTGATTCTTCCATGGCCGGTAGTCTTCTTATTTCTTCTCCCGCTTTGCTTTGATCATCGATCGGCCTCTTTTCTGATTAACAATCAACAAGAATGTATACAACACTATGATGGCACTCTGATGGATCAAATTGCCCAAAACCCAAGGCCTGTTGACTACTAATTGGCAGAAGTAACTGCACATGAGATAATCATACATCAGTGTGTGCATAAACTTTCAGGAAAGACTTGAGAACCCACAATAGCGGATGGATCTTGTTTTTGCTTTTTTCCTATCATGAGTTAATATACCATGCATGGTGGATGGATCAGGACACGTACGCGCTGTGCCGGGTCTTCAAGAAGAACGCCATCTGCGCCGAGGTGGAGGAGCTGCAGGAGGGGCAGTGCAGCATGGCACTGCTCGAGGGCGCCTGCCAGCAGCTGCTCGCCGGCAGCCGCACGACGGGCCAGGAGTACTACCAGACGCCGTCGCCGGACGTGCCCGCAGGGTCCACCTCCGGCGGTGCTGACGCCGACGCAGACGACGACGCGGACAAGGACGACTCCTGGATGCAGTTCATCTCCGAGGACGCCTGGTGCTCCAGCACCGCCGCCGAGGAGAGCACCTCCTGCGCCGGCTGATCATGCATGCGGCCGGAGAGCTTCTTCTGTCGGTGGAAATAATCCTCCTGATATATACCTATATATTTTTCCTTTTTCTTTTTGTGATCGGTGCTGCTGGCAATTTATCAATAATCACCGAGCGTTGAAGGTGGAAGATTAAGCAGTAATAAGGTATATATAATCCTTTTGGGTTCCATCTTCCAGCGTATTGCTGGGAGTTTGGGTAACCGATTGATCGATGCTGGCCTCAAGGTGAAGGCTGTAATCCTTCCTGGAGTTGAGCTCATAAGGAGGATTTATATTTATATATGATGATGATAGGAACAATCAGACTACATTCGTGTTTTTCTTCTTCTTATGTTCATGCTTTCCTTGGTGTTCATATGTATTATTATGCTTCTCCACTGGAGGCTTTTTTTTCTCCTCTTCCTGTGAAAAAGAAAGAGTGAGGCTATGCCATTCCATAGCATATATAGTTGTTGTGTGTCGTCTCCCTGTATGTCAATAGAATTGAACAAAAATGTAACTGTTTGTGCCTGCCTGCTCAATTTGCATCAATCTGCTCCAAACCTGGCACCTGGTTCTTATTGCCTGAGTAAATTCATCATTCATCTGTTGATCAATAAATAAGAAAATAAAATTGCAACTACAGTATAATTTTTCGCAACCAAATTTGTATCATACATTGTTTACATATATATTTCATAAGAAAAATAGACCAAGCATATAGATATGAAAAAACATTCTTTTATACTTCATGACTCATAAAATAGATATTTCACCGTGAACCATTTTACTATTTTTAAACATATCTTCGTATGCTGAAAACCTACCTTTTTTCTGTACATCACATGCAAAGAACCATCCTATAAACATGGAAAATCCTATACAGCAGGTTCCATTGCATGCTTGGATTGCAAGGCATGCATCAGTGCTGACGAAGAAGCTTAATTGAACACTTCTGTGAACAAAAGCGTTGAAGGAATACTATTCCAGATCAGGGGTTACCACATGCTGTTACCAGTAGCCCTAGAATGTCAATAAGAATCCTTCTCAAGTCAATAAATATAAGCCCAGAGCAGCTTTGTACTCTCAGGAAACATACAGGTCTGGGACTGTATTTTTCACAAAACCGTGTACTGAAACAAAGTATTTCCCGAGTGGTGCTCCAATAACATCTCCTTTTACCACATGGCCAGGAAAGCTTCTATGCAGATCTCAGGCAAAAACAGTAATGATATATCATCTTTCTGGGCATCGGTCCGGCCTGCCTCGCTGGTACCAGAGAAGGCAGAACTAAAGTTCTGCAGTCTACCTTATATGAGTCTTCACCGTGAATCTTCGCTACAAGCGTGTTGGCTCTGAATCTTTTTCAGAATGGCCCAGCAGGTCAATAGTACCCTTGAACCGTTTCGCCGTTTGGATAGTCACACCAACTGCAAAGTAATTTGCAAATCAACATTTAGAAACAGAATTTGCTTTAGACCACATGCATCTGAAGGTGATGCCCTTCTTTTCTTGTACAGAATTGGGTAAGGCTACTCGCTGGCCTCTTTACATGCGACGCCGTCTGCTTCGTTGGCATTGTAGTGTTGGAGGAGTTTCGGAGAAAATAACAGCCAGTTTTTCAGCACATCATTTATCCCCTTCAAAATAAGGTTGCAGTACACATAAATATTTCTTGCGTTGAGACTGATCATTTGATCTTTCTTTTTTTTTGAAAAGGGGGTATACCCCAGCCTCTGATCATTTGATCTTACTAATCAAACGGCTTCCATTCAAGAAAGAGAGGATCTAGATCATTGCCGTTAATTTCTATGGACTGTTGAACACAAGGAGCTTTCTAATCAACTTACGCTTCTGGAGGCATTTGTATGCTCTACTGGAAATGTGATGATCGAAAGCACTCAATTACTCCTTTGTCAGAATCTAAAGCTAAAAGTTTTGTCTGATCTAGATGTCTGAATGGCTAGCAATGCAAGCTCATTGACACTATAGGGCCTCATGGCTACATGAACCTTTCCTTTTCCCTTCTGAAACTTTCTGTTTTACAATGCTGATCCCAAGACAGATGCATGTGGCATAGCTCCCAACCCTTGTCTTTAGTCCTCTTCTTCTCTACGACACTTCAAAGAGGCTAAGCTTGTGAGGCACAAAAACAAGTTCAGTGGGCAAAAGAACATGATCTAATGCAAGGTCCAGGCAGGCGGCATCGTGACAACTTTCTCATGCTGGTACAGCGCCCCTCCACGACCTACCAGCATTGGAGATCATAAAAGTGTGTTATCCAGATAAAAAACAGAACAAAAGTCGGCTCCGTTAAAAGAAATGAAAAGAAGATCCTTCGGTGCTGTAAGACGTCCAGAGCCTGCTTGTGTGAGAATCCTGGAAAGAGAGACACGGCTACTTGTAGGGCAGGCTTTGAATCATTTCACGGAGGGGCTAAAGAGCGCAGAAGCTGGACACGGTAGGGAAAGACAAAGGGGAAAGACAAAGAGAAAGATCGGCAACAAAGGAGGAGGCGAACCAGGAGATCATGGCGCCGGTTGGTCTCCCCCCAGGCTTTAGGTTTCATCCAACTGATGAGGAGCTTGTGAACTATTACCTCAAGAGGAAGGTCCATGGCCAGAGCATCGAACTCGACATCATCCCAGAGGTAGACCTCTACAAGTGTGAGCCTTGGGAGCTAGCAGGTAACCTGAAAAATTAAACTCCGTTGTGTTGTTCATCCTAACTACTGCTGAGTCCTGATTGAACTTGGGATATGTTCTTTGTTTCGGAAGAGAAATCGTTCCTGCCCAGTAGAGACCCTGAGTGGTACTTCTTTGGGCCAAGGGATAGGAAGTATCCAAATGGATGCCGGACGAACCGAGCAACTCGGGCAGGATACTGGAAATCAACCGGTAAAGATCGATCCATCAACTACCAGAAGAGGTCAATCGGTATGAAGAAGACATTAGTCTTCTACCAAGGCCGAGCTCCTCAGGGGATCAGGAGCAACTGGGTCATGCATGAGTACCGCATCGAGGAAAGCGAATGCAACAACACCATGGGGGTTCAGGTTACTCCTTCATCCTCCTCTCCTCACTTTCAGTATCAGTTAAATCATTGTGTTTCTGCTGCATTTAGTGAGCTCAGGATGCAGTTCATAGTACTAAAATCCAGCCAATCTTGTAGTAATCATACCTTGGAAATATGCAGGATTTTAGAGATATTGTCTTGCTAAAATAAATTTGTTTTTATTATAAAAAGCTGTAATAAAATTGACAATAAAAGAGGGAAAAATTAGCTAGGGCATACGCAGTTCAGGAAAACTATGTTGTTTATGCATGGAGTGCATGAAAAGCTAGGGTTTTTATCTCTTTTTCCCCGGCCCATATCCATCAGCATAAAGTATTCCTTGCTTCCATAGACCATAGATACTTTACAAAGTACAGCAGAAGTTCTTCTAATGGGGTCACACATGGTGCACTTTTTTTGGTGCTCTTGATAAGACAAATGTAACATCCAATCCTTGGTTCTGAACTGAAACCATACTGTGTGACTGCATAAGGGGTGCCACCACCGCCTCATGATGCAGAGTACACATAATCTAGGTCTTTTGCATGTTTATGCTACCTTAAAGCTTAGACATCCTTCGGTGTGGCCCAGTGCTGTGTCGGTGGCTTTGCACTTTATTCTCCATGTCCCACTCCTACTTTACTTGGTAGTAAAACTGAACATAAACTTCTGATCCCATGTAAACTGTAGATTAGATGGGAGAGCAGAGCACAGCAAACTTGCTAGCTAGAAATTGTGCATACTGGGCCATCCTTTTCACATTTCTGTGACTGTTTATACAGTAATAGTGTAGTACTATTCAGAGTTTGTGCATCGCTTTATGTGACAACTGAATTTGGTTACATTTAGTCCAAACGTAACACAGCAAATAACCCACCAAAAACTGTTCATAAGTGTGGATGGTTGATCATATTCTAATAGACTATTGGGTAGCAGCATACTACAGTCAGCACTGAACTTGCATATCATTTCCTGCTGCACATAATGCTGAATTCTCTGGAGATTCATTTCCAAAGATTGGTAATAAACAAGGTTTATTTAGCTAGAAACCTAGAATTCTATCATGAAAAGCCAAGAGTAGCTAATGATAAGCCCTACAAAAGAGAACAAGAAAAAAAGCAGGATGCGAACCCCGATCCAGCACATGTATGAACATAGAACATTATTTGAACGTATAGATATAGCACATGTACCAGAGCAGCAAAAGTCCCTAACACAATGAAGCAGCAGCATCTACACAGTTTATAAGTTTGAAGATGCAAGTGTAACACAGATATTTTATTATTAGAACGCAAATAACTAATTGTGAGTCTTATAGAAAAGAATTAAGAAAAACAAAAAACAGACCCCAATCCACCGCGCATAAACATAGAAGGGCATTCAAATGTATAGATATAGCACATTAGCACATGTAACAAAGCAGGAAAAGTCCCCAAAATAATGAAGCAGCGTCGTCGACACAGTTTAAGTTTGCAGCTGTAAATTGTTCAGTAAAGCAGAAAGGTTAGAATGGCATTAATTTTAAATCCATATGATTCAAATTATAAGGGCATAACGTTATTTGAACTTATATATATATAGCACATGTAATAGAGCAGCAAAATGCCCTGGCATAATGAAGAAGCAAAACTGACACAGTTTAAGTATGCAGTTGTATATCGTTCACTAAAGCAGAAAGGTTAGCATGGCATTAATTTTACATCCATATGATTCAAATTATAAAGATATAACGTTAGTTGAACTTTTAGATATAGCACTTGTAATAGAGCAGCAAAATTCCCCGGCATAAGAAAGAAGCATCATTGACACAGTTTAAGTATGCAGCTGTGTATTGTTCAATAAAGCAGAAAGGTTAGAATGGAATTAATTTTCCATCCATGTGGTCATGATTCGTCCAACATAAGAGACAGTTTGTTCCATGTGAAAGCAAAAAAAGGGGGAATGAGGATTGGTTGTTCATCTTTCTTGTTCTTTTACAGGACTCCTATGCGCTATGTCGGGTTTTCAAGAAAAATGTGCCGGCTGGTGAATTTGAAAAACAAGGGGAATGCAGCTCATCACAGGCTAAAGGAAATCAAGAACAGGTTACAGAATTCGAGGATGCTGGAGAGTCCTCAACTGCAAACGAGAATGACAAAGACAATTCTTGGATGCAGTTCATAGTGGAAGACCTGTGGTGCAGCAACAAAACCAAGTAATGAACTAGAGAATGCAGCTTGCTCAACATGATCTAACCAGAAAATCCAGCACTAGTTACACTGCGTATCTTTGTATATGTTTGATAAAAACACTTCTCACTTTGGACAGTATGAACACTTAAGTTTGGACTCTGATTCTTGATGTAGGCTTATACTTTTCTTCTTTTGGTAATGTAATATACAAATGGGCTACTTTGTACTTGAAGTCCTCTTTTACCTGTATCCTCGAATGCACGGATACTTCAGCCGACCAGCGTATCAGTATCGGATACCGTATCCGATACCGATACTCCTCTGATATGTCCCCGATATGCATCCCTGGAGTATCCGAAAATAAAAGATTTAAAACAATTACGATACTCGAAGGATACTTTGCCAGTACGTTTTGGATACTTTTCCAGCCCAGGTAAGAGCCCACTCAGCCCAGTTAAGAGGCAACCAGCAACCCTAGTGCCCCGATGCCCCCCATCCTTTCCCTCACAGCGTCTTTCCTCCCTCCCGTGCTCACACCTCACCACCAAGCTGCTCCTCCTCACCAACATCCCCTATCACGCAGCAGCCATCCTCCTCCTCACCAACGTCCCCTCTCACGCAGTAGCCATGTATGTACACTTCTCTTCATTTCTCCTGCCCATCCAAGCTCATCTCCTCTTCTTTCTTCTCTGATCCCGGAAGATCTCTTATTCTCATCTCCCCAGATTGCTTTGAGTAGCTACAACGTATCCGTATTGGCACTTTTTTGAAATGACGAATTTATGTATCCGTATTGGCCCGATACTGATAACTGTATCCGTATCGGTGCATTCGAGCCTGTATCTATCATCCAATGCAATGATTTATAGTGAAAGCACTAATACAAAAGGCAGAAACGAAGTTTAATGTATCTTATTCTGTGCACAATTTTCATGTTCCAAAAACTTTGTAATATCAGTTTATAATGATTGTAAGGGTATCAGTCTCAAATGTAAAGAGACCAAAGCTACTAATACCATTAGCAATCACCATTACCAACTAATCAAATTCAACTCGGAAATGTATGGTGCCAATATGATAGTGAATCGTTCTTATTAATGTTTAAAGGTTCCTGAGTTGCAAAATGTATACAACTGGTGCAATTGTCATGTTCGTCAATAGCCTAAGCTCGTGTGAAATAAGGAATAGCGTAAGCTACATACAGTTTTCAGACAGTTTTCCAGATGTAGGTTCTAACTAGAGCTGTTTCGATATCATTGTACTCACTTGGCCATTTCAAGGCTGAAAGCTTGAAATCTCCGCATTCAGGTTATCATAAAATCCTTGGATACATGGCTGCATGGGTTGCTGAACACCAAACACAGAACCCGTCGACCTTTATTTATGCGCCTTTAGCACCATAATGTGGCGTGTATTTTCCTATCGTCTGCCTCTGCATATGTTCAGTTCATATGCATTTTCAGCCAAATAAACAAGATAGTCAAAATCTACTTTTAGCCGAAGAAATTAGCTGCCTCTTACCACAATTTAGAAAGATGTTTCACATAGTCAACATCTATTTTCAAAATCAGGCAAAGAAATCAGTTGCTTCCCATCCCAATCCAAGGCTAGCTAGTAATTATTTATATACTGTATCATAGTACTCGTTTGATCATTTCAAGGCTGTGAAAGCCAGAGATCTCAGCACCCAGACAATAATAACAAATTCCTCGGATATATGACTACATGGGTCCACACTGGTAAACCAAACCCAGACCCCATCAACCTAATGTTTGCATTTTGCACCTTTAGGTCCACACTGGTGCATGTTTCTCCATGATGCATTCAGTTCATATATCTTATCAGCCAAGGAAATCAACTGTGTTCTTACCAGTTACCACCATCAAAAAAGATGGGTCGGGTAGTCAAAATCTAATTTCAGCCAAAGAAACCAGCTGCTCCTTGTCATAATTCAAAAGGTAGTCCGTTGGCCGATGTCCATTTTCAAGAACAAGCAAAGAAAAGAAATCAGCTGGTTCTCATCACATTTCAGAATGTTGTCAGCCACTCAACACCTATATTTTAAATAAAAAAAGGAAATAGCTGATTCACATCACAGTTCAAATGGTCAGGTCAGCTACTCAGGTCTCTGGGGTAGTCTTTTGTTTTAAAATATTTTTGGAATTCCTCAAAAAAAATGGAAAATGGAAAATATCAGGAGTCCTGATTGGTAACGCATCCAAATTGCAACCAATAAAGCTGGTATGAGCTCCCAAATCGAAGCTGTGGCTGATCATGACAGCTTTTGCAAAGACATCGAGGTGGTAAAGCAGATCTGTACCGAGAGGTCGCAGGAGCAGCAAAGTGGATCGATTCGGGGCAGAGGCGAGCACGCGATCCCAACTCCAGGGCCCCCATGGCGGCGGCCGCGTTCCCCTCATCCCCGCGGTCAGCGGCGACCTCGGCTCCAATCTGTTTCAGAAGCAAGAGTCATGGGGCGTGAACGAAAACGAAGGGGGCAAGGAGAACAGAGTGCACCTCGGGTGTTCGACGAAATCGCTGGGTCGAAACAGGTTTTGGGTTGCGGCTCGTACCTGCGCCGCCGCCGTGCCGGAGCAGACGAGCCGTTCCATTCTCCGGCTGGGTGGATCGGCGGCTGCAGTTGTTACTCGACGGATGTGGAACTGCAGTTTGAATCAGCTCGGCTGGGTGGGCGTCTCACGGCTCGGAGACGAAGATGCCGGGATGGTTCAGAAGCACACTGAAGCCAACGCGATGGATCTGGTTGCAGAAAAATTTCAGAGACAGACATGGTGATTTGGGTTCGCAGTTCAGAGATGTTAAATAATGCAGAAGATGGCTACAGATGTCGTACGCTGAAGCAAAACCAAGTTGATTTGGGGACAGAAAAATTCAAGAGTAGAGGATGGGGAATCTGTCAGCGGACTCGGAAATACTGAAACCGTGCCCAAGTGAGGATGAACAGCGCAGGAGATGCAGAGGAGTTCAGGGATAAGCTACTGCAATTTCCATTCCAGATTTCTTCCAGTACAACACCAGCTCACAAGACGGGAGCAGACACACACCAGCGAAACACTGCGCATACACGGAGAGCCACGAACCCTAGACAGCAACTAGATAGATACCACTACTACTCTCGGTCGGACGGCGGCGTGGCGAGCTGGACGGCTGGGCCCTCGGCCTAGCCGCCGAAGCCGTAGAGGGTGCGGCCCTGGCGCTTGAGCGCGTAGACGACGTCCATGGCGGTGACGGTCTTGCGGCGGGCGTGCTCGGTGTAGGTGACGGCGTCGCGGATGACGTTCTCGAGGAAGATCTTGAGCACGCCGCGGGTCTCCTCGTAGATGAGCCCCGAGATGCGCTTCACGCCGCCCCTGCGCGCCAGCCGCCGGATCGCCGGCTTGGTGATGCCCTGGATGTTGTCGCGGAGCACCTTCCGGTGGCGCTTCGCGCCGCCCTTGCCGAGCCCCTTGCCTCCCTTGCCGCGGCCCGACATCTTCCTCCTCTTCTCTCTCTTGGGGGATTGGATTGGATTGTTTTGGTGGTGGGCGATGAGATTGGTGGTTGTGGATTGCGGAGCGAGGTGGGATTTATAGCCGCGGGTTTGGGGGGCGCGATCCGCGTGATGCGGGTCGTGGGCCGTCGGATGAGAGTGGACGGTGGGGAGGGGGGGGAAGGGGGGGCGCGGATCGGTGACGTGGCGGGAGGTGTGCTTTTTCTGTGAGGACGAGGCGGGGTGCGGGAGCGCGAGGAGGGAGTGAATCTCGTCTGGGTGGATGGCGGGTGGGACAGCGTGGTTTTCGGATGGATTTTTGCGCGGGGTGTTCGCTGCCGCGAAATTTTGGATGCGTTTTTGCGGAGACTGTCGGTGGGGCCGTGTGCACCGACGGGACTGGTTTGTCTGAAGGCGTAAAGTTGGTTACTGCTAGCGCCAGCGGAAGGCGTACTACACGTTTTCCCGCGACTCTCATCTGGAGGCAAAACTATGCACACCAAGATTGTGCTTCATCTTTCTTTTCGGAAGATTAGAGCATCTACAACGGACTTGACAAATCTGACCCTTAAACGTCCGCGGCAGACAGTGACCAGTTGATACTTCAAATTCATACAAAGCATGTGAAATCAAATCTACGTACTATGTAGATAAGCTAGCCTACACTGCTCGTCGTCGGAAATGTCAACGATCTTTGTGCCGGGCTCCGGTAGATATCCGCCTGCCACAACTTCGGATCATCGTCTTCGTCCATATCGGCGAAGATTTCATCGATCTCCGCCCTCCGTTGATGGGGGAAGCGATGGTTGGCCTCCATCTCGGCCTCCGACTAGATGGCGTCGAGGATGGCCTGCTGCTCCACCACCTCCTCCACTTGGATCACCTCGAACTCTACCATGTTCTCTAATGTCTACTACGCAACTTTATTTTTTAGACTTTGTTGTGCCTTCAAGCGTAGAGTTTTGTAGGATAATAGCAAATTTTTCTCAAGCGGCTGACATAAGATTTATCGACCCATGTGAGGTGTAAGATGAAAATGGTTCTCTCTTAAATAATTCTGCAATCAAATACAAGAAATCTCATGTATCCCCAACACCCAATACAATTCTCAACTGTATAGGTGCACTAGTTCAGCGAAGAGAGAGTGATAGATGTGTAATATGGATGGTAGAAATAGGTTTTTATAATCTGAACGAATAAAAACATCAAGGTAGCAAATAACAAAAATGGGTAAAAAACGGTGTCCTTGGTAGTGTCCATCATGTAGACATTGTAGGTGGAGGTAGTTGCCCATTTGCCGGCACTACTGGGAAAACCCTTATAGGTGAACTCAAATGAGTGGCGCAATATGTAATCAGCCACAACTATTTTGAAAACAAGCAGTGGCGGGTAACAAAAACCACCGCTACCTGTGTCATGGTTTTATCACGGCAGATGTCCTCATGAAAGGACTTAGTCGTGAGGTCATCACCGCTAGGTGATTGCTTAAACGGTGTTAATCGAAATCAAGAAACAAGGATTTACCCAAGTTCGGCTCCTCACGGTGGAGGTAAAAGTCTACTCCTACTTGATTGATATTGATGATGATCTCGATTACAAGGGTGCAACTTGGCTAGCCTAGTACTTGAGAGCTTGTAACTTAATCTTTCCGCCTCCGGGGCTCCCCTTTATATACAGGCGGATGCCTGGGTTGAGTATATGAGCAAATTACTACGAGATTTAATCCGAATAAACAGTAAATAAATCATGACAACAAAAACAGAGATTAAACTAATCATGTGGACTAGCATAGTAGATGAACAGATCAAATCTAGGGCACAGACTAGAACTAAGAATTCTAGCACGATCTCGAACAAGGAGGACAAGATCACATAAGGTTCAGCGGGAGCAAAACCGCCAGTGTTGATGTTGTCGCCCATGTTGTTGAGGAAGAGGTTGTCGAGGTCGGGGAAGAAGTCGTTGGCGGCGAAGTCGTCGCTGCCAGCAGTCACGTGAGTGCGCTCCCCAAAAACCTGATTGCCCCTCTCCCATACAGGATCACAAGAGACGGGGTTCCGGAGGCCTGTTGTCCCTTCCCGCAGTGCACGCCGAAAGGATGGATGGAGAAGACTTGCGTGGTGGCGCAATGATCTGGAACGGTGGTGCGAAACCATGCGATACGGTAGCGGCTAGGGTAGACGTTTGCCTGACTATATAGTGCAGGCCGAGTAGGTCGTGGGAGTAAACCCCACGTCCGAGTCGTCGCGATCCAAAAGAATCAGAAACAGTTCAGTAAATAATGTGTTCGTTAATTATTAATTATTGACTCATTATATTTTCCCGAGCAGCAAAAATATAGACAACATGCATAGCTCTGTCCTCGGCTCGGCGGCATGGCGAGGCAAGCGAGGAGAAGGAGCGTGCGTGTAGGTCTCCTCTTCTCATGATCGTACAAGTGATAGAAGAGCTCACCTTATAAAAAGGTGCAAGTCTCACTCAACTTTCAGGGTGGGACTAAACTTTAGTCCCATTCACACCACTCACAAGCTATGCATGGATGGGCCAAGAGAATTTCGGAATTTTAGTTGGGCTTTGGGCCAAAGGCCTACTAGCAAATTCCAACAATCCCCCACAAAGTCTCATTAGCACATCTCATCACTTATTTCCAAAACATTATTTATATATCGATGCTTAGTGGAGACTGTAAAGTTGAACTTCCACCGAGAGGTTTATGCTAGACTATATCACAACTTGAATAGTGGACTATGCCTTGAACTACAAGTTTTCTGCGGGACTAGTTTCACACAAATTCTTGACCGATACTGGGTTGTCGCAAGGCTTCCCCGCGGGTGGAGCGTATACGTCATACTCTAGGGCCTTTCATGAATTTATTAGAGAACACCCAATTCTCACATACTGCGACGTTAACAGTCAAATTCATATAGGTGTGTTCCTCGAGAGATGCTCTGCAGGACAACATCTCTGCTTACTCAAATAAGCCACTTGGAACACATTAAGATAACTATCAACCTGCCATGCAGATCATGAGAGTATTTCATCTTCACGGAGTGGGATAATTGAAATAGGGATACTCTCCTCTCAGCTGACCAACAACTTGTCTCCCGTTTCTACTTCACGGGATCTCCGATCACATAGAGTGGGTTACCACTATGGACAACTCATGCGGTGGGTCTCAAACCCATCTCCATTGATGCATTGTCTATCACATTACGTGATAGACCCTTTGTGAAGGGATCTGCCAAGTTTTTCAACATTTGGATATAATCCAACGTAATAACTCCGGAGTTCCTCAATTTTCTGACAGATTTTAGTCTCCTCTTCACATGTCTTGAGGACTTCGTATTGTCCTTAGAACTGTTTATCTTGACGATCACAGTTTGATTATCACAGTTCATCAGGATAGGCAGCAATGAGGATAATCCTCAAGTTACAGACCCAGTCCGTATAGTTGCTACCATCATCTTTCAACTTAGCTTTCTCTAGGAACGCATTAAAATTTAGGGGAATGGTAGCACGGGCCATCGATCTACAACATAGATATGCAAAAACTATCAAGACTAAGTTCATGATAAATTAAGTTCAATTAATCAAAATACTTAAGAACTCCCACTTAAATAGACCCCTCGGGTCATCTAAGTAATACGTGATCCAAATCAGCTAACCCATGTTCGATCATCACGTGAGATGGGGTAGTCATCAATGGTGAACATCTCTATATGTTGATCATATCTACTATATGATTCACGTTCGACCTTTCGGTCTCCAGTGTTCTGAGGCCATGTCTGTACATGCTAGGCTCGTCAAGTTTAACCCAAGTATTTTGCATGTGCAAAACTGTCTTACACCCGTTGTATGTGAACATAGAGTCTATCACACCTGATCATCTCGTGGTGCCTCAACATGCAAACTATAGCAACGGTGCATACTCAGGGAGAACAATTTTACCTTGAAATTTAGTGAAGGGGTCATCTTATAATGCTACCGTCGTATTAAGCAAAAATAAGATGCATAAAAGATAAACATCACATGCAATCAAAATATGTGACATGATATGGCCATCATCATCTCGTGCTTCTGATCTCCATCTCCAAAGCATCGTCATGATTTCCATCATCACCGGCTCGAACCTTGATCTCCATCATTTTGCGTCGTGTTCGTCTCGCCAACAATTGCTTCTACAACTATCGCTAACACATAGTGACAAGTAAAGCAATTACATGGGGTTTGCAATTCATATAATAAAGAGACAACCACAGGGACCCTACCGCTTGCTGATAACTTACAAAACATGATCATCTCATACAATAACGTTTATCACATCATGTCTTACCATATCACATCACAACATGCCCTGCAAAACACAAGTTAGACGTCCTCTACTTTGTTGTTGCAAGTTTTACGTGGCTGCTACGGGCTTCTAGCAAGAACCGTTCTTACCTATGCAAAAAACCACAACGGTATTTCGTCAAGTTTGCTATTTTACTTCTTCAAGGACCGGTCGCAGTCAAATTTGATTCAACTAAAGTAGGAGAAACAGACACCCGCCAACCTCCTTTATGAAAAACTAGTTGCATGTCAGTCGGTGGAACCGGTCTCATGTGCGTGGACATGTAAGGTTGGTTTGGGCCGCTTCATCCCACAATACCGCCGAATCAAAATAAGACGTTGGTGGTAAGCAGTATGACTATCACCGCCCACAACTCTTTATGTTCTACTCGTGCATATCATCTACGCATAGACCTGTCTCATGATGCCACTGTTGGGAATCATTGCATGGAAAACAAAAAAATCTACGCACATGCAATGGTCTGTCCATGGAGATGCATATGAACGAGGGGGAGAGTCTGTCTACGTACCCTTGTAGACCATAAGCGGAAGTGTTTCACAACGCGGTTGATGTAGCCGAACTTCTTTGTGATTCAACCGATCAAGTACCGAACGCACGACACCTCCGTGTTCTGCACACGTTCAGCTCGATGACGTCCCTCGCCTTCTTGATCATGCAAGACGTCAAGGTAGTAGATGAGTTCCGTCAGCACGACGGTGTGGTGACGGTGACGATGAAGTGATATCCGCAGGGCTTCGCCTAAGCACTACGAAAATAAGACCTGGGGTGTAAACGGTGAAGGGGGGAACCACACACGACTAACAATTGATCTAGTGTGTGATACGCACCCCCTCCCGTGCACAACCCACCAGGGCGCACCCCCCTCTCCTGGCGCGCCCAGGTGGGTTGTCCCCACCTGGTGGCCCCGCAAACCCTGATTCCGATGCTATGAAATCACATTATTCCAGAAAAAAAAACCAGGGAGAAAGAATTATCGCGATCCATAAGAGGAGCCGCCGCCAAGCCCTGTTCTTTCTTGGGAGGGCAGATCTGGAGTCCGTTTAGGGCTCCGAAGATGGGATCTTCATTCTTTGTCATCACCAACCCTTCTCCATCGACAATTCCATGATGCTCCCCACCGGGAGTGAGTAATTCTTCGTAGGCTTGCTGGTCGGCGAGGAGTTGGATGAGATTCATCATGTAATCGAGTTAGTTTTGTTAGGGCTTGATCCCTAGTATCCACTATGTTCTAAGATTGATGTTGTTATGACTTTGCCATGCTTAATGCTTGTCACTTTGGCCTCGGGTGCCATTATTTCAGATCTGAACCGTTCATGTTATCATCATTATATCCATGTTCTAGATCTGATCTTGCAAGTTATAGTCACCTACTACATGTTATTATCCGGTAACCCCGGAGTGACAATAACCAGGACTTCTTCCGGTGATTACCATAGTTTGAGGAGTTCATGTATTCACTATGTGTTAATGCTTTGTTCCGGTTCTCTATTAAAAGGAGGCCTTAATATCCCTTAGTTTCCATTATGGACCCCGCTGCGATGGGAGGGTAGGACAAAAGATGACATGCAAGTTCTTTCCATAAGCACGTATGACTATTTACGGAATACTCCCTCTGTTTTAGAATATAAGGTGTATTGGTTTCCGTGCAAGTCAACCATGTTAATGTTTGACCAAGATTATAGAATAAAATAACAATATCTGCAATTCTTAGTAGATAAAATTTGAAACTACTTCTCATGCTGGATGGAATGATATAAATTTTGTATTGTGAATATTGATATATTTTTCTAAAAACATGGTCAAACTTGCCCTCATTTGACTTTCCAAAAAATAGATACACCTTATATAAAGGAACGGAGGGAGTACATGCCTACATTATATTGACGAACTAGAGCTAGTGTCGTATCGCCCTAGGTTATAACTGTCTCATGATGAATATCATCCAACAAGTCACTGATCCAATGCCTACGAAGTTATCCTATATTGTTCTTGCTAAGTTACTACTGCTATCACCACTATTACACTTGCTACAAAATTATTGTTATCACTGTGACTGTTACTATTGATGCTGTCACCACTATCAAAACTATCAAACTACTTTGCTGCAAATAATTAATCTCCAGGTGTGGTTGAATTGACAACTCGGCTGCTAATACCTTCAAATATTCTTTGGCTCCCCTTGTGTCGAATCTATAAATTTGGGTTGAATACTCTACCCTCGAAAACTGTTGTGATCCCATATACTTGTGGGTTATCAAGACCTTTTTTTGGAGCCGTTGCCGGGGAGCATAGCTATATTTATTGAGTCACTTGGGATTATTATCATATTATCACTATGAAGAATCTGAAGGATCCTAAGACTAAGATATTTCCCTCAAGTACGAGGGGAGGTAAGAAACTGCCATCCAGTTCTGCTTTAGATTCACCTTCTGTTATGAGTAAACTTGCAACACCACCACATGATATTAATTCTGATATGTCGCAAGTTATTGATGATGCTACTTCTACTATGAATGATGCTTATGATGATGCTAGTACCTTGCTTGTTAATGATGATGTGCCACTTGGTGAATTTCTTGATGAACAAATTGCTAGCGTAATAGTGTAATACAACATGATGTTGTTGAATCTGATGATGAGCTTGAAATAGAAACTCCTGAAACACCTGCTAGAACTAGCCCTCCTAGATATGAATTGCCTAAGGTACCGGAAGGTTATGTTGTGAGTGAAGAAACAACTAGAGATATTCTTGCTTGTAAGGATAGAGATGATCTAGAGAAATTATTACACAAGTATAAAGAAAAATCTGTGAATTCTAGAATGAAAAATGTGATCCTAAGTTTGCTACTTCACCTATCTTTATTGATGATAAGGATTATGAATTCTCTGTCGAACCAGAGTTAATTACTTTGGTTGAATCTGATCCTTTCCATGGTTATGAAACTAAAACTGTTGTGGCACATCTTACTAAGTTGAATGATATAGCCACCCTTTTTACTCATGATGAGAAGACTTGCTACTACTTTATTCTCAAAATATTTCCTTTCTCATTAAAGGGTGATGCTAAAGCTTGGTATAATACTCTTGCTCTAGGTTGTGTGCGTAGTCCCCAGGATATGATTTATTACTTCTCTGATAAATATTTTCCTACTCATAAGAAACAAGCTGCCTTATAGGTAATATTTAACTTTGTTCAAACTAAAGAAGAGAGTCTCCCACAAGCTTGGGGGAGGCTTCGCTAGTTACTTAATGCTTTGCATGATCATCCTCTTAAGAAAAATGAAATACTTGATATCTTCTATAATGGACTAACCGATGCTTCTAGGGACTTCCTAGATAGTTGTGCTGGTTGTGTTTTCAGGGAACGAACTATTGGACAAGCTGAATAATTATTGAATAATGTATTGAAAAATTATGATGATTGGACTCTTCCCGAGCCACCGGCTAAACCCACTCCGAAGAAGAGGGGTATATTATATCTGAGTCCTGAATATATGCAAGAGGCAAAGAAATCTATGAATGAAAAAGGTATTAAAGCCGAGGGTGTTAAAAATTTGCCTCATGTTGAAGAAATACATGGGCTTAATACACCACCATTGCCTAAGGTGGTAGAGGTAAATTCTCTAATGAAGTTTAATGATAATGATAATCCTCACAATATGCATCCTAGTCAATGCCTTTATGAGTTTGAAAACTAGATTGGAAAACAAGATCACTTCAATACAAATGTTATGAAACAATCGAAATATAATTCTGATATGATTGCTTGCTTGAGTGACTTGTTATTTAGAATCTCAAATGATGTTAGAGGTGTTGGAAAACATGCTTCTATGGTTCAAACCCAGTTAGAACAAGTTGCTAAATCACAAAGAGAATTGCTTGATGAAATGAATCACAATATGCATGGCTTTGTTGTTATAGTTGCAACTAGAGGAGGTAAAATGGCTTAGGAACCACTTTATCCTAAGGGACACCCTAAAATAATTGAACAAGATTCACAGAGAGTTAACATTGATGCACCTAGTCCTTCTAGAAAGAAGAAAAGGAAGAAAAATGATAGGACTTTGCATGCTTCTAGTGAACCTGAAGTAGAAAAACCTCCTGATAATGATAATGAAACTTCTATCTCTGATGCTGAAACTCAGTCTGGTAATGAATACTCACCTAGTGATAAGGAAAAAGATAATGATGAGGTTCATGAAGACTCTCAACCAAACAATGATAAAGGACCAGACAATGATGTTGAGATAGAACCACTTGTTGATCTTGATAACCCACAACCTAAGAATAAAAGGTATGATAAAAGAGACTTCATTGCTAGAAAACACGGTAAAGAAAGAGAACCTTGGGTTCAAAAACCTATGACTTCTCCACCCAAGTCAACTAAAAATAAAGATGATGAAGAATTTGAACGCT
This sequence comes from Triticum dicoccoides, assembly GCF_002162155.2. NCBI lineage: Eukaryota > Viridiplantae > Streptophyta > Magnoliopsida > Poales > Poaceae > Triticum > Triticum dicoccoides. The sequence goes on from NC_041389.1 coordinate 551,401,879, forward strand.
TTGCTGAAATGCTGAGGCCAGTCTTTTTGCATACTCGCTTGACTGATATCTTGAAAATGACTCCTTATGCAAAGTATATGAAAGACATCATCACTAATAAGAGAAAAATACCGGAAGCTGAAATCTCCACTATGCTTGTTAATTATACTTTTAAAGATGGAGTACCTAAAAAACTTGGAGATCCGGGAATACCAACTATACCTTGCTCCATCAAAAAGAATTATGTGAAAACTGCTTTGTGTGATTTAGGAGCTGGTGTTAGTGTTATGCCTTTCTCTTTGTATAAAAGACTTGACTTGAATAAATTCACACCTACTAAAATATCTTTGCAAATGGCTAACAAATCAACTGCCATACCTATTGGTATCTGTGAGGATGTACCCGTTGTTGTTGCTAATCTTACTATTTTGACTGACTTTGTTATACTTGAGATGCCCGAGGACGACAACATGTCGATTATCCTTGGTATACTCTTCTTGAATACTGCAGGGGCTATTATTGATTGCAATAAAAGCAAGGTCACTTTTCATATCAATGGTAATGAGCATACGGTGCACTTTCCGAAGAAACAATTCCAAGTGAATGGTATTAATGTTATTGAAAAATCTTCGACAATCACTAATGAAAGTTTTCAAATACCTCTACCTACTGTCAAAAAGAAATATGAAATGCTTATTGTTGGGGAAATGCATATTGATACGTCTCCATCGTATCTATAATTTTTGATTGTTCCATGCCAATATTCTTCAACTTTCATATACTTTTGGCAACTTTTTATACTATTTTTGGGACTAACATATTGATCCAATGCCCAGTGCCAGTTCCTGTTTGTTGCATGTTTTATGTTTCACAGAAACCCAATATCAAACGGAATCCAAAAGGGATAAAAACGGACGGAGAATTATTTTGGAATATTTGGGATTTTCCGGAGGAAGAATCAACGCGAAACGGTGCCCGAGGTGGCTATGAGACAGGGGGCGCGCCCTCCTGCCCTGGGCGCGCCTGGCACTCTCGTGGGCCACCCGTAAGGCGGTTGACGCTCTTCTTTTGCCGCAAGGAAGCTAATTTTATGAGAATCTGGACGAAAGATTCACCCCAATCGGAGTTACGGATCTCTGGATATAAAAGAAACGGTGAAGGGGCAGAATCAGGGAGCGCAGAAATAGATAGAGACAGAGAGATAGATCCAATCTCGGAGGGGCTCTCGCCCCTTACTGTTGGAAATATGCCCTAGAGGCAATAATAAAAGTATTATTATTATATTTCCTTGTTCATGATAATTGTCTTTTATTCATGCTATAATTGTATTATCCGGAAATCGTAATACACGTGTGAATACATAGACCACAATATGTCCCTAGTGAGCCTCTAGTTGACTAGCTCGTTGTGATCAACAGATAGTCATGGTTTCCTGGCTATGGACATTGGATGTCGTTGATAACGGGATCACATCATTAGGAGAATGATGTGATGGACAAGACCCAATCCTAAGACTAGCACAAAACATCGTGTAGTTCATTTGCTAGAGCTTTGCCAATGTCAAGTATCTCTTCCTTCGACCATGAGAGCGTGTAACTCCTGGATACCGTAGGAGTGCTTTGGGTGTATCAAACATCACAACGTAACTGGGTGACTATAAAGGTGCACTACAGGTATCTCCGAAAGTATCTATTGTTTTATGCGGATCGAGACTGGGATTTGTCACTCCGTGTAAACGGAGAGGTATCTCTGGGCCCACTCGGTAGGACATCATCATATGCACAATGTGACCAAGGAGTTGATCACGGGATGATGTGTTACGGAACGAGTAAAGTGACTTGCCGGTAACGAGATTGAACAAGGTATTGGATACCGACGATCGAATCTCGGGCAAGTAACATACCGATAGACAAAGGGAATTGAATACGGGATTGATTAAGTCCTTGACATCGTGGTTCATCCGATGAGATCATCGTGGAACATGTGGGAGCCATCATGGGTATCCAGATCCCGCTGTTGGTTATTGACCGGAGAACGTCTCGGTCATGTCTACATGTCTCCCGAACCCGTAGGGTCTACACACTTAAGGTTCGATGACGCTAGGGTTATAAAGGAAGTTTGTATGTGGTTACCGAATGTTGTTCGGAGTCCCGGATGAGACCCCGGACGTCACGAGGAGTTCCGGAATGGTCCAGAGGTAAAGATTTATATATGGGAAGTCCTATTTTGGCCACCGGAAAATGTTCGAGATTTTTCAGTATTGTACCGGGAAGGTTCTAGAAGGTTCCGGAGTGGGGCCCACCTGCATGGGGGGACCCACATGCACGTGGGTAGGGGGGCAAGGCCCCACACCCCTGGTCAAGGCGCACCAAGATCCCCCCTTAGAAGGAATAAGATCATATCCCGAAGGGATAAGATCAAGATCCCTAAAAAGGGGGGATAACAATCGGTGGGGAAGGAAATAATGAGATTTCTTTCCTCCCACCTTGGCCAACTCCCCAATGGACTTGGAGGGCAAGAAACCAGCCCCTCCACCCCTATATATAGTGGGGAGGCGCATGGGAGCTATACACGAAGTTCTGGCACAGCCCTACCTCTCTTCCTACTCCTCCTCTCCCATGGTGCTTGGCGAAGCCCTGCTGGATTGCCACGCTCCTCCACCACCACCACGCCGTTGTGCTGCTGTTGGATGGAGTCTTCCTCAACCTCTCCCTCTCTCCTTGCTGGATCAAGGTGTGGGAGACGTCACCGGGCTGTACGTGTGTTGAACGCGGAGGTGCCGTCCGTTCGGCACTAGGATCATCGGTGATTTGAATCACGACGAGTACGACTCCATCAACCCCGTTCACTTGAACGCTTCCGCTTAGCGATCTACAAGGGTATGTAGATGCACTCTCTTTCTACTCGTTGCTGGTCTCTCCATAGATAGATCTTGGTGACACGTAGGAAAATTTTGAATTTCTGCTACGTAACCCAACACTTACAAGCCATGGGAGCCAAGCACCAGAGGGGAAACCCTTCTCCCATCTAGGGAGAAGGTCAAGGAAGAAGAAGAAGAAGGGGGGCTCTCTCCGGGGGCCATCATCATCACCGCGATCTTCACCAACACCTCCATCATTTTCACCAACATCTCCATCACCTTCCCCCCTCTATCTACAACAGTCCACTCTCCCGCAACCCGCTGTACCCTCTACTTGAACATGGTGCTTTATGCTTCATATTATTATCCAATGATGTGTTGCCATCCTATGATGTGTGAGTAGATTTTCATTGTCCTATTGGTGGTTGATGAATTGCTATGATTGATTTAATTTGCTTGTGGTTATGTTGTTGTCCTTTGGTGCCCATCATATGAGCGCGCGCGTGGATCACACCATAGGGTTAGTTGTATGTTGATAGGACTATGTATTGGAGGGCAAGAGTGACAAAAGCTTCTACCTAGCATAGAAATTGATGCATACGGGATTGAAGAGGGACCAATATATCTTAATGCTATGGTTGGGTTTTACCTTAATGAACGTTAGTAGTTGTGGATGCTTGCTAATAGTTCCAATCATAAGTGCATAGAATTCCAAGTCAGGGATGACATGCTAGCAGTGGCCTCTCCCACATAAAACTTGCTATCGGTCTAGTAAAGTAGTCAATTGCTTAGGGACAATTCCACAACTCCTACCACCACTTTTCCACACTCGCTACATTTACTTTATTGCATCTTTATCTAAACAACCCCTACTTTTTATTTATGTGCTCTTTATTATCTTGCAAACCTATCCAACAACACCTACAAAGTACTTCTAGTTTCATACTTGTTCTAGGTAAAGCGAACGTCAAGCGTGCGTAGAGTCGTATCAGTGGCAGATAGGACTTGAGAGAGTATTTGTTCTACCTTTAGCTCCTCGTTGGGTTCGACACTCTTACTTATCGAAAGAGGCTACAACTATCCCGTATACTTGCAGGTCATCAAGACCTTTTTCTGGCGCCGTTGCCGGGGAGTCATAGCGCGGGGTGAATATTCTCGTGTGTGCTTGTTTGCTTTATCACTAAGTAATTTTTATTTGCTGTTCTAAGTTGTTCTCTATCTTTAGTTATGGGTATGGAACACGAAATACCAAAAAAAATTAGGTGTACTTGCTACTCATGAAGATGGGGAACCTCCTAAAACCCTCGATGCTCGCTATGTTCAAAATGTTATGTACTACTTTGATAATCCTGAGAAAACCCCATTCAATTATGTTATGGGAGTTGTAAGGGCATTTCCCTATCTTATGTTTTGGATGATGATGACAACCATTTGTTGGTCTAATCCTGTGCTAATTATTTCAGGTTCTCAATGATTAGGCTTTCATCGGTTAGTGGTTCTCTCTCGAAGGAATCATTTGAAGACGGGATCCTCTACGCTTTTATCTCTCTGGTCGTAGGGATCCCGTACACTCTAGAGGGAATCCTCTGTGGATAGAATAGGGGAGTCCTTTCTCGTTCACATCCTTTCCTCCTTTTCTAGTCGAGAGAGTGCCTCCCTCCTCATCTATTCCTTGCTATGTGTTCCCAGCGGTTGTACCGCTTGTCCGAGCGGTTGTACCGCTGGATCTTGACGCTACTCTGCTGCTGTCGAGCGGTGGTACCGCTGCCTCCGGGCGGTGGTACCGCCATCTGACTCTGCATAGTCCAGCAGCGGTTGTTCCGGCCATGTACCGCCCATGTACCGGTCAGGGTTCTGTCCTGATGCGGTGGCTGGGCGGTGGTGGCCCGGTTGATCCGGTTGATCCTTTTCAACCGGTACAACCGGAGGTTCGAGCGGTTCTTCCGCTCGTTCCTTAGCCGCTCAAGCGATCAAGACCAGGCGGTTGCACCGGCCCTGCACCGCCCAACTACCGCCCTCAAGGGTGACTCCGTTCTGTTTAGGTGCGGTAGTTGTGCGGTAGCTGGGCGGTTGGTCCGGTTATTTGCTAATGACCGGTACTACCGCCCGATGGCCCGGTTGTACCGCCTGGTAGGGTTCTGCAGTTGCATCGTGAGTCCCGGTTGTACCGGGACAAGGAGCGGTTGTACCGCTGCAGTACTGAAAACACAGTAACGCTTGGATTTTAGTGGGTTGCTATATAAGGTGGTTCCTCCACCTACCACGCCCTATCTCTTACCTCTCTCACTCCACCATTGATGCTCTCAAGCTCTCTTGCCCGATCTCTCTCTCTAGCCACTCAAACTTGTTGATGTGCTAGGGTTTGAAGGAGGAGACCTAGATCTACACTTCCACCAAAGGATATTTACTTCCCCCATACTTTCTTGTGTGGATTTCGTTACTCTTGGTGCTTGAGCACCCTAGACGGTTGAGGTCACCTCGAGGCCATATTCCATTGTGGTGAAGCTTCGTGGTTTCGTTGGGAGCCTCCAATTGTTGTGGAGATTGCCCCAACCTTGTTTGTAAAGGTCCGGTTGCCGCCTTCAAGGGCTCCAATAGTGGAATCACGGCATCTCGCATTGTGTGAGGGCGTGAGGAGATTACGGTGGCCCTAGTGGCTTCTTGGGGAGCATTGTGCCTCCACACCGCTCCAACGGAGACGTACTTCCCCTTAAAAGGAAGGAACTTCGGTAACACATCCTCGTCTCCACCGGCTTCACTCTTGGTTATTTCGTGCCTTTACTTTTGCAAGCCTACTTGTTGTTACATCCTTGCTTGCGTGTGTGCTAGCTGTTATTGCATCATATAGGTTGCTCACCTAGTTGCACATCTAGACAACTAATTTTGTTGCAAAGTTCAATTTGGTAAAGAAAAGCTTAAAAATTGTTAGTTGCCTATTCACCCCCCCTCTAGTCAACCATATCGATCCTTTCAATTGGTATCAGAGCCTCGTCTCTTTATTAAGGACTTTGCCGTCCGAAGAGTATGGTTGATGTCAACGACGGTGCGGAGGAACACTCCGGTGTGAATCCCATCCCGTCTTCGGCCGAAGGGGGAACCTCGGTCTCTCGTGAGGAATTCAATGTGGCTTTAGACACATTGAAAACCTCCATGACGGCCGAGGTTAAAAGCATGTTTACTGAATTCCTAGAGGGACTCAAACTATCTACCTTGCTGATGAAAGTGGGTGATCCCACTAACAAGGTGACGGATGCTAACCCCGACAAGGGGGAAGCTAATAGTGAAAAGAGTCTGTCTACTAGTGGTAGAAATGGCACCGACATCTTTGCCCATGTGGAACCCCCGGTGTATAAAGGACCGATCCCCTCTACGCATTTGAATCATGCCAGGCCTCCTCCTAAATATGTGAAAAATGAAGATTTTGATTCTTGGGTCTATCGCTTCAAGCGTCATTTAAAACATGTGAATACTAACCTTTGGATAATTATTGAAGAAGGTTTCTATCCTCATGATCCAAGCAACTTCACCCCTCGAGAAGAAGTGTACAACCAATTCAATGAGAGTGCTCTCTTCATCATCCAAGATGCTATCCTTCCCGAAGATCTCCCTCATCTTCGACCTCATGTCATGGCTAAAGAAGCATGGAAGTGTGTCGAGCGTATGTATAGAGGAAGTGCTAGCATTCAACGCTCCAACTATGAAGTGGTGCAAGATGAAGCCGATGAGTTTGCAATGAAAGAGGATGAAGAACCTCGTGAGCTCTTTCGAAGAGTGACCAAACTTGCGGTCGCACTTCGAGATCATCAGAGTAAAGACACGAATGACAATTGGATCAAGCGCAAGTTCCTCAAGGCCATGATGCCCTACAACAAGGCCATGTCCTCCGTCATCCGCCAAAGACCGGACTTCCACTCCATGACCTCTGGTGAAGTGTTGGATGAGTTCATTGCAATGAACATCTTGGATAAGACCGCCGACAATGCGGTGCTCCGTTCCCAAAGGGCAAAGAAGCCCAATCTTGCCTTGAAGGCCAAGGTTAGTGTGGAAGAAGAAGAAGAAGAGGAAGATGAGGAGAGCAACCCCGAGGACACAAAGTATGATTATCATGAGCACATGGCTCTTGCCTCAAGACAGTTTTGGAGTAAGAAGACTACAAGACCCAACTTCAACAAGAACAACTCAAGTGGCCTCAAAGGGAAGCAACGAGTTAGAACTTGTTTCAACTGTGGCAATGTCAGTCATTTTGTTGCGGATTGTCCATACGAGAAGCGGGAAGACAATGGTGGCAAGTTCATTCGAAAAGACAAAGCCAAGTCCTTCCCCAACAAGAACAACTTCACCAAGAAGACTCCTTCTCGCGGGTTGGTGGTTCAAGAAGAATACCGTGAGGATGACGATGATGATGAAGATGGTGAAACAATGGCCATGGCATCCGTTGCCATTGTCTCAACTCCTCGGGTGTCTCTATTCGATGCACCTAATGAGAACATCACTGCCAAGTGCCTCATGGCTAAGGCCACCAACAAGGTAACCCCCAACATCAAAACCACCATTATTCCTAACCCTCCTTCAACGGATGACTTTGATAATGGTAAGGGGTCTAATGAGGAGATCAATGAATTTGAGTCCTTCATGAGTAAGCTCAAGGGCAAATCCAAGAAGCATTTCGTTGCTCTCTTGGAACAACTTGGTGAAGCCAATGACATGATCGAGGCTCATGAAGAAACCATCACTAAGATGGAAAGTCATAGTCGTGACTATGCCGATGAGATATCGGATCTCTCTAATGCTCTTGAGGAAGAGCGTGAGCATCGTTTGGCTCTTGAGGAGTCACACAACGATGGTCACGCTAAACTAAAGAAAGATCTTGATCATGCTCTTGTTGTGTCTCGTGTTCTAGCTTCCGAGAAGGCTAAACTTGGGGTTGATCATGTTAGACTCACGAAGGAGTTTGATGTACTTGACAAGGCCCACAAGGTCTTGAAAAGTGCTCATGCCACCCTCAAGGAGTCTCATGCTCAACTCCAAGTTAAGCTAACTAAGGAAAAGGCCACATTTCCTCACATGGTCTTAATTGATAATGCAAATGCTACTAACCCATGTTGTGAGCATGTGCATCTTGTGGAGGAAAATGCCAAGTTGAAGGAACAACTCGAGAAAGGTCTTGTGTCATGCATACAAGGCGAGAAGAACCTAAATGACCTTTTGAGCAATCAAAAGGAAGTTGTGGGAAAGGAGGGAGTTGGGTTCGCACCCAAGTCCAAGAACAAGAAGAAGAACAAGGAGAAGAAGAGCAAGACCAATCGACCTCCTCCGCTCACGCAAACCTTTGTGAAGGAGGGAGAAGGTGCTCCTAAGGAGAAGAAGAACAATGGGAAGAGCGTTGAAGCCAAAGAGCGCAACGCCATCTCTCCCAACAAAGACGGCGACTTTAACCCCTCTTATGTGTTGTGTCGTGCTAGTGATGGACATGTTTATGCTAAATTTGTTAGTTCTCCTTATGAGTACATTGAATGGTCTATTTGGGTTCCTAAGACCCTTGTTACTAACATCAAAGGACCCATTACTCAATGGGTACCTAAAACCAAGCATTGATCTCTTGTAGGTGTTTGCTTCCGGTGGAGGATCATGGTTGCTCGACAGTGGAGCAACAAATCATATGACCGGGAGCAAGGACTTGGTGGTGGACGTGCACAATATCCCATCTATGCCCACCAATGTCGAATGGGGTGATGCCTCACATTCTAAGGTATTGGGTCTTGGCAAGGTTGTCATTTCTCATGATCTAACGATCGAGAAAGTCATGCTTGTTGAGTCCCTTGCATTCAATTTACTTTCCGTTCGTCAACTCGCACTCATGGGTTTTGCCACCTTCTTTGATATTGATACCGTGGCCCTCTTGTGGAGCAAGACTCTTAAAGTAGCCTTTGTTGGGCATGTCGAGAACGGTCTCTATGTGGTTAACTTCTCGGAGCAACCCACTAAGACCGCGACATGCCTAATGGCTAAAGTTGATGTGGGATGGCTTTGGCATCGCCGTTTAGCCCACGTCAATATGAGATCTTTGCAAAGTCTTCTCAAGGGGGACCATGTTCATGGACTAACGAATGTTAGTTTTGCCAAAGATCGTGTTTGCAGTGCTTGTATCGAAGGAAAGCTTCATGAGACGGCTCACCCTCCCACGACTATCATCTACTCGAAGAGACCCTTGGAGCTCCTTCACATGGACCTCTTTGGGCCCCCATCCTTTGATAGTCTTGGGGGTAGAAAGTATTGCTTGGTGATAGTGGATGATTATTCAAGATACACTTGGGTATACTTCTTCAAGAGGAAGAGTGAGACCCAACAAACCGTCATCGACTTTGCAAATGAAGCTCAACGTCAACACGATGCAAAGATCTTGACAATAAGAAGTGACAACGGCACCGAGTTCAAGAACTACACCTTGGATGAGTTTCTTAGTGATGAAGGGATCAAGCATCAATATTCTGCACCATATACCCCTCAACAAAATGGTGTTGCAGAGAGAAAGAACCGGACGTTGATGGATGCGGCAAGGACCATGATGGCGGAGTTCAAGTCTCCATACAACTTCTGGGCCGAAGCCATCAACACAGCTTGTCATGCATCCAATCGGCTCTATCTCCGCAAAGGCTTGAACAAGACTCCGTATGAGATACTCACCGGGAACAAGCCCAATCTCAAGTACTTCCGGGTGTTCGGGTGTAAGTGTTTCATTCTCAAGAAAGGTGTTCGTTTGTCTAAATTTGAAGCTAGAGCTCATGAGGGCATATTTGTTGGTTATGCTACAAACTCTCATGCTTACCGTGTTCTCAACAAGTCCAACGGACTCATTGAGGAAACGTGTAACGTGGAGTTTGACGAAAATAACGGCTCCCAAGTGGAGCAAAGTGGTACTTGTGATGTAGGTGATGAAATTCCTCCCCAAGCCATAAGAAGAATGGGTATTGGTCAAATCCTACCCATTGAGGAACCCCTTGTGGCCGAAGGAGAAGGACAATGCTCTACTCAAGTAGAGCCATCACCTCATCAAGACCCACACGCTTCCGAAGAACAAAGTGAAGGCCCTCAACCTTGTGAACAAGACCAAGGGCAAGATCAACCTCAAGATGGTGGTGAACCTCTAAATGATGCCCAAGGTCAAGTTCTCCCTCTCGAGCAAGCTCAAGATCAAGAACAAGCTCAAGACGACGCTCAAGATGATCAAGTTAACCCTCCCTCCACATCCGAGGAGGAATTAGAGCATCGTGCGACGAAGATTGCTTCCAAGCTCACCACTCAAGGCCATCTCATGGAAAATGTATTTGGAAGCCTAAGAAAGGGGGTAAGAACTCGTAGACAATTAGCAAACTATTGTGAACATCACACGTTTGTCTCTTGTGTTGAACCCCAAAAGGTCTATGAGGCGCTCGAAGACTCGGATTGGCTCAATGCCATGCATGAAGAACTCAACAACTTCGAGTACAACAAAGTTTGGAGATTGGTGCCAAGGCCATCGGGGAACCACAACGTCATTGGAACAAAGTGGATCTTCAAGAACAAGCAAGATGCTCATGGGAACATCATTCGCAACAAGGCAAGATTGGTGGCACAAGGCTACTCTCAAGTTGAGGGTATCGACTACGGTGAAACCTTTGCTCCCGTTGCTCGTCTTGAATCCATTCGTTTGTTGATTGCATATGCTTCCCATCACAACTTTAAGTTGCAACAAATGGATGTGAAAAGTGCTTTTCTTAATGGTCCCATTAATGAGTTGGTCTATGTCAAGCAACCCCCCGGGTTCGAGGACCCCTACTTCCCGGATCATGTGTATCAACTCGATAAGGCACTCTATGGCCTTAAACAAGCCCCACGTGCGTGGTATGACCACCTTACCGAGTTGCTACAAGATCGTGGCTTTGAAGTAGGACAAATCGATCCCACTCTTTTTACTAAGAAGGTCAAAGGGGAGTTGTTTGTATGCCAACTATATGTTGATGATATTATCTTTGGTTCTCCTAACAAAGCTTTCAATGAGGAATTTTCCGCTCTCATGACCTCCAAGTTCAAGATGTCTTCAATGGGAGAGTTGAAGTTCTTCCTTGGTTTTGACATCAAACAACGAAGAGAAGGAACCTTCATCAACCAAGCCAAATACACTCAAGACATGCTTAAAAGATTCAAGCTAAGTGATGTCAAGCCGGCTTCTACTCCAATGCCTACCAAGTGCCAACTTGACATCGATCCCAATGGTAAAGCGGTGGATCAAAAGGTATATCGCTCCATGATTGGCTCCTTGCTTTACCTTTGTGCATCTAGACCGGATATCATGTTGAGTGTGGGGATGTGTGCACGGTTTCAAGCCGCACCAAAGGAAAGTCACTATGTGGCGGTCAAGCGAATCTTTCGATATTTGGCTCATACCCCAAACTTTGGCTTATGGTACCCAAGAGGAGCAAATTTCAAGCTTGAAGGTTTCACGGATTCCGATTGGGCGGGGGACGAAGTGGATAGGAAGTCCACTTCCGGAGGGTGCCAATTTCTTGGTTGCTCTTTGGTAAGTTGATCTTCTAAGAAGCAAAGTTGTGTGTCCCTCTCGTCCACCGAAGCGGAGTATGTGGCGGCTGGTAGTTGTTGTGCTCAACTCCTATGGATGAGGCAAACTTTAAAGGAGTACGGTGTCATTCGTGACAAAGTGCCTCTTTGGTGTTATAATGAAAGTGCCATCAAGATTTCTCTCAACCCGGTACAACACTTCAAGACGAAGCACATTGAGATTCGGTATCACTTCATCCGGGATCACATTAGGCGAGGAGAGATCAAGCTCAAGTATGTCAACACTCATGATAACCTTGCAGATATTTTCATGAAGCCCTTGGATGAAGCAAGATTTCGCGAGTTAAGGCATGAGCTAAATATCATTGATTTGAGCAATGTGACTTGAACCCGTACACCCCCACCACACTCAACGTAGTGTCTAGTTTAGGTGTAGGCATAGACATAGGGGGAGTGTTGTTCTATCAATGAACTCTCCCTCCCCCATCATGCATAAATCGATCACCTCTTTCACATTAGCCATTGTTGATGGCATTTGTGCTTCAAAGACGAGTGTTGGTCATGGGCCCAAGGATAATTCTTCGCGGTGCCATACCACTTGACTCAAACATAGGTGGCTTCAGCCATCGCCCTCTCTTAAGAGAGAGGACTGAGCTCGCTCAGCTTGTGTGCAGTTGCTTTTGTTTTCCCTTCGTGTTTCCCTTTCTTTTGTGTTGTCCCGTTTGTCTTGTTTCTTTTTGGTCCAGGCTTTGGTGGTCAGGCGGTACAACCGGTGTCGCGGGCGGTTCTACCGCTGATACCTGGTTGTGCTGCCCCAGTTGGGTTGCCTTCGGTGCTTGGGCGGTTGTACCGCCCATTTCGGGCGGTACTTCCGGTCACCTGACCTGCGGTACAACTGGTCCTAGGAGCGGTTCTACCGCCGCGCGGCTATGGGCCTATTTATATCCGACGGGGCGAAGGGTTTTCTTTTTCCCTTCGTCCCCAGTCGCCTCCTCCTTGCCCTAGCCGCCGGTCACCTCTGCCTCGTCCCGGAGTGCGCCCCGCGCTTCGGTCCCGAGGGTTCTCTGCGGATTCTCTTCGTGGAAGTCTTCCGGTCTTCTCCCATGGATGGTGGTAATGTCCTTGTTCTTCGTTCTTTGTTCTAGGTTTTCTTCGTGTTCTAGGGCATTACCTTATCCTCCTAGTGTTGTGGTTGTTCTTTGGTTGGGAGAGACCGTCGTTCTTCTTGTGTCTGTGTAGTACATAGAACTCCGAATATTGCTTGAGTGATTTGCACGTCTTGAACAGATCTAACTACCCTGGTAGTGCCACTGTCAGCGGTTCTACCGCCCAGACGGGCGGTACAACCGGTGGGGCGGTTCTACCGGTGGGGGATCCGGTTCAACCGGTAGATATGAACCACATCACTGTTCTGGTTTATTTGTGTTGCATTTTTCGTGTGCTTTCCTCTCATTCCTGTTGGTTTCGTGTGTCCCCTTCGTGTTTGTGTTCAGGTGGCTCCAGTTCTCGCCCTGCTCCTCGCAAGACCAAGAAGAGGGTTCGACGGGCTCCGCGCCCGGCTGACTCTGAAGATGAAGTTGTGATCCCCACCAAGCCCACTCGCCGTGAAAAGTCTGCCGCTGTTAAACAACGTGTGATAATGCCACTCCACCATTGGAAAGCCAAGGATTGGGAAGCCTTCTGCTCAAAGAATCCTTATGTGGTTCCCGTAGCTCCTCGTTGGACCACTGTTCAGTTTCGGAATGAGATGCAAGTACGAATTGTTCATGAACTCTTTGAGCACAACAAGAACAGATATGCCAAGCAGTGGACCATCGATCTTGATCATTGGCGGAACAACCTGGAGTATTTTGGTGAGGCTTTGGCTCTCTGTGAGGAGTTTGATCTTGTCAAGCTCATGTCCGTCAACTGTGACTTTGATGTTCAACTCATCCATCAGTTCTATGCCACCGTTCACTTTGGAGAAGATGACGCGCGCACCCTCACTTTCATGTGTCGTGATGAGCTCTTTCAAGTTCCCTGGAGAACCTTCTGCAATGCTATTGGGTATGATGATACCGGTCTGGAAGGAAGGGGTGGCATTCGCCCCCATGATCATCCTGACCCCATGCCCAAGGAGAAGCTTGCCCCTCTGTACATTTGGGGCCATGGTATTATTGGTGAATCTAAGGATTTGGTGAAGGTCTATGACATCATGCATCGTGTTTTTCGCAATGTGCTTCTGCCCAAAGTGGGGAATCAAGATGAAATCCATGGCTATCTTGTTGAGTTGATGGTTGCTATGAAGACCAAGGTTGGATCTGGGGAGACGTTTGATGTGTCCAACTGGCTGTGGCACGAGATGTACAACATGGTCATCTATAGGAAGGTCCCCATTTATGCTCCTTTTGTCATGTGCTTTCTGAACTCAGTGTGGGGAGTTCGCCGTCCTGGAGAGCCCCTCACCTCTCCTGACAATCTTACCAATCATGAAGTCAAGCTCCTTAAGAAGAAGAAGCACGCCGAGCCACGTTTCCCGGCTAATGCTCCTGAGGATGTCTATGCCACTTCTGATGATGAGGATTTTGAGTTGGAACCAGGGGCCAAGCCCTCGTGGGTGGACAAGCTCGCTGCCAAGGTAAAGAAGACCTTCTGCCTCCAGTCTGACATCCAGAAGAGGATGTATGAGGCACATGTCAATGAGAAGCTTGCGCGGCGTCGCCAAATTGCTTTGATGAGGCACCTAAGCATGTCAGTTCAGAGTGGCTCTAAGAAGTGCATCACACCGGAGGAGCGTTGGATATCCTCCCACAGCACCTGGACTGATGATGAAGCCCCTCCTCAGCCCTCCACCACCGCTACTGCTGCTGATGATATCATGGAGGACTCAGATCGGGACGATGATGAAGTTTCTGATGATGGTGAAGATTCTGACAATGATGAAGACCTTGATGCTACCGAGGAGTCAGAGGAGGACGACTGAGCCTGGGGCGATAGCTTCGCTCTCTTCCTTTTTGGTGTCCTGATGCCAAAGGGGGAGAGAGTGTGATAGGACTCGGGAGTTGCATGGGTGGTTGCATAGTGTGTGTCTCGTTTTGAACTTGTCTGTTGTCTCCAGTTGAACTTTGGTCGTTATCGTTTGTTCTGTGTGGTTTTTGTGCCACTCCTGCTATCTCTTTGTTATGCTTGTTGGTCTTAATTGGTAGTATTGCTCTTGTTTCTTTGTGTTGGCTACCTTCATGTTATATGCTTTATATGTCTAGCCTATAGAATCTAGGGGGAGTCTCGACCTGGGGCTCACATCTAGGGGGAGCTCCGTCTAGATTCTATAGTCTTCTATCTTATATCGTGTTGTTGTCATCATCCACCAAAAAGGGGGAGATTGTAAGGGCATTTCCCTATCTTATGTTTTGGATGATGATGACAACCATTTGTTGGTCTAATCCTGTGCTAATTATTTCAGGTTCTCAATGATTAGGCTTTCATCGGTTAGTGGTTCTCTCTCGAAGGAATCATTTGAAGACGGGATCCTCTACGCTTTTATTTCTCTGGTCGTAGGGATCCCGTACACTCTAGAGGGAATCCTCTGTGGATAGAATAGGGGAGTCCTTTCTCGTTCACATCCTTTCCTCCTTTTCTAGTCGAGAGAGTGCCTCCCTCCTCATCTATTCCTTGCTGTGTGTTCCCAGCGGTTGTACCGCTGGATCTTGACGCTACTCTGCTGCTGTCGAGCGGTGGTACCGCTGCCTCCGGGCGGTGGTACCGCCATCTGACTCTGCATAGTCCAGCAGCGGTTGTTCCGGCCATGTACCGCCCATGTACCGGTCAGGGTTCTGTCCTGATGCGGTGGCTGGGCGGTGGTGGCCCGGTTGATCCGGTTGATCCTTTTCAACCAGTACAACCGGAGGTTCGAGCGGTTCTTTCGCTCATTCCTTAGCCGCTCAAGCGATCAAGACCAGGCGGTTGCACCGGCCCTGCACCGCCCAACTACCGCCCTCAAGGGTGACTCCGTTCTGTTTAGGTGCGGTAGTTGTGCGGTAGCTGGGCGGTTGGTCCGATTATTTGCTAATGACCGGTACTACCGCCCGATGGCCCGGTTGTACCGCCTGGTAGGGTTCTGCAGTTGCATCGTGAGTCCCGGTTGTACCGGGACAAGGAGCGGTTGTACCGCTGCAGTACTGAAAACACAGTAACGCTTGGATTTTAGTGGGTTGCTATATAAGGTGGTTCCTCCACCTACCACGCCCTATCTCTTACCTCTCTCACTCCACCATTGATGCTCTCAAGCTCTCTTGCCCGATCTCTCTCTCTAGCCACTCAAACTTGTTGATGTGCTAGGGTTTGAAGGAGGAGACCTAGATCTACACTTCCACCAAAGGATATTTACTTCCCCCATACTTTCTTGTGTGGATTTCGTTACTCTTGGTGCTTGAGCACCCTAGACGGTTGAGGTCACCTCGAGGCCATATTCCATTGTGGTGAAGCTTCGTGGTTTCGTTGGGAGCCTCCAATTGTTGTGGAGATTGCCCCAACCTTGTTTGTAAAGGTCTGGTTGCCGCCTTCAAGGCCTCCAATAGTGGAATCACGGCATCTCGCATTGTGTGAGGGCGTGAGGAGATTACGGTGGCCCTAGTGGCTTCTTGGGGAGCATTGTGCCTCCACACCGCTCCAACGGAGACGTACTTCCCCTTAAAAGGAAGGAACTTCGGTAACACATCCTCGTCTCCACCGGCTTCACTCTTGGTTATTTCGTGCCTTTACTTTTGCAAGCCTACTTGTTGTTACATCCTTGCTTGCGTGTGTGCTAGCTGTTATTGCATCATATAGGTTGCTCACCTAGTTGCACATCTAGACAACCTATTTTGTTGCAAAGTTTAATTTGGTAAAGAAAAGCTTAAAAATTGTTAGTTGCCTATTCACCCCCCCTCTAGTCAACCATATCGATCCTTTCAGGAGTAACGTTGGATCAACGTGTATACTTTAGGGATTATCGCTTGACACAAAAATGGAAACTAGTATGGGATCAAATTAATATGTTATATTGGTATGCTCGGGATCTATGCTTGAGATATGATTATACTTGTTACTCTAGGATGAAGGCTCCACACCTTCCCTTTTCATGCGAATTTAATGATGATGAAACCTTAGCCTCTTATGCTAATGGTATCTATGATTACTATGATGTGGAACAAATAGAAGAATTTGTTGCTTTTATGGGTGCTTATGAGATTGAATCTATGTTTAAAGCGTTTGACGATTTTGATGATTCAGTTTATAGACCAGAAATTTTTGCTATACTTAGATATTACTATGAAAATTATGAATACAATTACAATATTAATGCATTTATTGAGAAAGTCTCCGCTGTCCAAGAAGAGACTAATATTTTGCAGGAAGCTATGGAAGAAGAAATTGATGAAACTGTGAGCTCATTGGATGAAAAAGATGATGAGGAGAGCGAAGAACAAAAGGAGGAAGAGCGGATTGATCACATGTGCCCACCTTCTAATGAGAGTAACTCTTCAACTCATACATTGTTTAATTCCCTTCGGGCTTACCGAAGGATGATTGCTATGATGATTGCTATGATCCCGTTGATTCTCTTGAAATATCCCTTTTTGATGATGCTTGCTATGCTTGTGGCCAAGATGCCAATATGAATGATGCTTATGGAGATGAACTTTCTATAGTTCCTTATGTTAAACATGAAATTGTTGCTATTGCACCCATGCATGATAGTCCTATTATATTTTTGAACTCTCCCGGCTACACTATATCGGAGAAGTTTGCGCTTAGTAAGGATTATATTGATGGGTTGCCTTTTACCATTGCACATGATGATTTTGATAGATATAATATGCATGTGCTTGCTGCTCCTACTTGCAATTATTATGAGAGAGGAACTACATCTCCGCCTCTTTATGTTTCCAACACGATAGAATTGCAAGAAACTGCTTATACTATGCATTGGCCTTTACTTTGTGTGCATGAATTGTTCTTTTATGACATGCCGATGCATAGGAAGAGAGTTAGACTTCGTTGTTTCATGATATATGTTACTTTGTGCTCACTACTAAATTACAAATCATTGTTAATTAAAATTGGCTTTGATATACCTTGGGATCCGGGTGGATCCATTACTTGAGCACTATATGCCTAGCTTAATGGCTTTAAAGAAAGCGCTGCCAGGGAGACAACCCGGAAGTTTTAGAGAGTCATTTATTTCTGTTGAGTGCTTTTATATAGTCTAAAAACAAAAAAAAATAAAGAGGGGAACCTAAAAACTTTTCAAAAAGAAAAGTGAAAGTGAGAGAGACAAGCATTGTTGAAGTGGGAGCTAGCCTTGAACTTTTTTCATGCTCACAGAAACTTTGCGAATCTTGATTACAGAAACTTTTCATCAAAAATAATTATCCCCTTGTATAATTCCATTGTATTATAAAAATAATGTGCCAAGGTTTGCCTTTAGGATGTTTACAATGCTTGTTGGTTTGTACGGTGCAGGACAGAAACTTTGGCTGTAGTGTGCGATTTTACATTTTTAACTGGAATGTCAAACGGTTATGATTCCTTTTGAGATGTCTTGATGTACAAATTGTTTATTTTTCCTAATTTTGGTAGAATTTTTGGGGTATCATAAGTATGGTGAATTTTCAGATTTCTACAGACTGTTCTGTTTTTAACAGATTCTGTTTTTGATGCATAGTTTGCTTGTTTTGATGAATCTATCAATTTATATCAGTGGATTGAAGCCAGGAAAAAGTTATGTTACAGTAGACACAATGCAAAAACAAAATATGAATTGGTTTGCACCAGTACTTAGAGTAGTGATTTGCTTTATTATACTAACGGATCTTACCGAGTTTTCTGTTGAAGTTTTGTGTGGATGAAGTGTCTAATCGAGGAGGTCCCGATATGAGGACAAGGAAGAGAGGCAAGAGCTCAAGCTTGGGGATGCCCAAGGCACCACAAGTAAATATTCAAGGATACTCAAGCACCTAAGCTTGGGGATGCCCCGGGAGGCATCCCCTCTTTCTTCAACAAGTATCGGTATGTTTTCGTATTCGTTTCGTTCATGCGATATGTGCAAGTCTTGGAGCGTCTTTTGCATTTAGTTTTCATTTTTCTTTTATGCTCCATGCTGGTATGAGATAGTCCTTGGTTGATTTATAGAATGCTCATTTCACTTCACTTAAATCTTTTGAGTATGGCTTTATAGAATGCTTCATGTGCTTCACTTATATCATTTGAAGTTTGGATTGCCTGTTTCTCTTCACATAGAAAACCGCCATTTGTAGAATGCTCTTTTGCTTCACTTATATTTGTTAGAGCATGGGCATATATTTTGTAGAAAGAATTAAACTCTCTTGCTTCACTTATATCTATTTAGGGAGATGCCATGAATTGGTCATTCACATGGTTAGTCATAAAATCCTACATAAAACTTGTAGATCACTGAATATGATATGTTTGATTGCTTGCAATAGTTTTGCGATATAAAGGTGGTGATATTAGAGTCATGCTAGTTGAGTAACTGTAAAATTGAGAAATACTTGTGTTGAGGTTTGCAAGTCCCGTAGCATGCACGCATGGTGAACCGTTATGTAACGAAGTTGGAGCATGAGGTGTTCTTTGATTGCTTTCCTTATGAGTGGAGGTCGAGATCGTGCGATGGTTAACTCCTACCAACCCTTCCCCTAGGAGCATGGGTAGTAGTACTTTGCTTCGAGGGCAAGTAGACTTTTGCAATAAGTATATGAGTTCTTTATGACTAATGTGAGTCCATGGATATACGTACACTCACCCTTCCACTTTGCTAGCCTCTATTGTGTCGCGCAACTTTCGCCGGTATCATGAACCCATTATTTATCTTCCTCAAAACAGCCACCCTACCTACCTATCATGGCATTTCCATAGCCATTCCGAGATATATTGCCATGCAACTTCCATCATCATCATATACATGAATTGAGCATTCATTGTCATATTGCTTTGCATGATCGTAATAGCTAGCATGATGTTTTCATGTTTTGATGCCATTGCTATGCTAAATCATTGCACATCCCGGTACACCACCGGAAGCATTCATAATTTCATATAGAGTCATATCATTGTTCGACATATCGAGTTGTAATATTGAGTTGTAAGTAAATAAAAGTGTGATGATCATCATTATTAGAGCATTGCCCCAGTGAAGAAAGGATGACGGAGACTATGATTCCCCCACAAGTCGGGATGAGACTCCGGACTTTATGAAAAATAAAAGAGGCCAAAAAAGCCCAAATAAAAAAAGAGGCCAAAGAAGCCCACCAAAATATATATTAAAAAAGAGAGAGAAAATAAAAGAAAAAATGAGAGAAAAAGAGAGAAGGGGCAATGTTACTATCCTTTTACCACACTTGTGCTTCAGAGTAGCACCATGTTCTTCATATAGAGAGTCTCTTGAGTTATCACTTTGATATACTAGTGGGAATTTTCATTATAGAACTTGGCTTGTATATTCCGATGATGGGCTTCCTCAAATGCCCGAGGTCTTCATGAGCAAGCAAGTTGGATGCACACCCACTTAGTTTCCAGTTTGAGCTTTCATACACTTATAGCTCTTAGTGCATCCGTTGCATGGCAATCCCTACTCACTCACATTGATATCTATTGATGGGCATCTCCATAGCCCGTTGATATGCCTAGTTGATGTGAGACTATCTTCTCCCTTTTTGTCCTCACAACCACCACCATATACCACCATAGTGCTATGTCCATGGCTTGCGCTCATGTATTACATAAGAGTTGAAAAAGCTGAAGCGCGTTAAAAGTATGAACCAATTGCTTGGATGAAACCGGGGTTGTGCATGATGGGAGTATTTTGTGTAATGAAGATGGAGCATAGCCAGACTATATGATTTTGTAGGGATGAGCTTTCTTTGGCTATGTTATTTCGATAAGACATAATTGCATGGTTGGTATGCTTGAAGTATTATTGTTTTTATGTCAAATGATAGACTATTGCTTTGAATCATTCGTGTCTTAATATTCATGCCATGATTATACATATGATCAAGATTATGCTAGGTAGCATTCCACATCAAAAATTATCTTTTTTATCATTTACCTACTCAAGGACGAGCAGGAATTAAGCTTGGGGATGCTGATATGTCTCCGTCGTATCTATAATTTTTGATTGTTCCATGCCAATATTCTTCAACTTTCATATACTTTTGGCAACTTTTTATACTATTTTTGGGACTAACATATTGATCCAGTGCCCAGTGCTAGTTCCTGTTTGTTGCATGCTTTATGTTTCACAGAAACCCAATATCAAACAGAATCCAAACGGGATAAAAACAGACGGAGAATTATTTTGGAATATTTGGGATTTTCTGGAGGAAGAATCAACGTGAAACAGTGCCCGAGGTGGCCACGAGACAGGGGGCGCGCCCTCCCCCACTGGGCGCGCCTGGCACTCTCGTGGGCCACCTGTAAGGCGGTCGACGCTCTTCTTTTGCCGCAAGAAAGTTGAGAAAAATCAGGGCGAAAGATTCACCCCAATCAGAGTTACGGATCTCTGGATATAAAAGAAACGGTGAAGGGGCAGAATCAGGGAGCGCAGAAACAGAAAGAGACAGAGAGATAGATCCAATCTCGGAGGGGCTCTCGCCCCTCCCAAGCCATGGGAGCCAAGGACCAAAGGGGAAACCCTTATCCCATCTAGGGAGAAGGTCAAGGAAGAAGAAGAAGAAGGGGGGGCTCTCTCCCCCTTGCTCCCGGTGGCGCCAAAACACCGTCGGGGGCCATCATCATCACCGCGATCTTCACCAACACCTCCATCATCTTCACCAACATCTCCATCACCTTCCCCCCTCTATATACAGCGGTCCACTCTCCCACAACCCGCTGTACCCTCTACTTGAACATGGTGCTTTATGCTTCATATTATTATCCAATGATGTGTTGCCATCCTATGATGTTTGAGTAGATTTTTGTTGTCCTATTGGTGGTTGTAGCGACCAGACCTCAAACAGTCTGATCTCTGTGCTTAGTGTCATCCCTGGATCAGTAATGCTGACACCACACAGTACTTGGAGGATTTATAACAGAGTAGCAATCATACACTTATTACATCGAGTGTCTCAAAAGAGAACTTATTGAAATAAGTATGGCTTAAGGCCATCTAAAACGATAACAGCGGAAGGCTTGGAAGATAAGCGGGTCCATCAACTCCAACAGCATCACTGAGTATAGGACCACGACCTAACAGCACCTTACTCATCGTCTGAAAAGTCTGCAACATGAAAGTTGCAGCCCGAAAACGGGTCAGCACATGGAATATGCTGGCAATGTAACACATAGAGAATAACAATGGAGATAGGCTATACTACATGCATATTTGGCTGGTGGTAAAGCTCTATGGTTACAGTTTTTGCATAAAGCCAATTTTCCCCTACTTCAAAGGAATAAATTCATTTAACTATCATGGTGGTTGTTAAACATTGAGAATGGTTGACAACATTCTCAATCCCAATTAAAAAGTACTCATTAAAACGCAACAATATTAATTAAAGTAACATGATGAGATTCACATGATATCCAGGTACTAGATACTCAAGATGTCCATAACCGGGGACAGGGCTAACCATGATTAGTTTATACACTCTGCAGAGGTTTGCGCACTTTTCCCCACATGACTCGATCGCCTCCGCTTGGTTTCTCGCACTACAGGGTGTTTGAGAAACGGATGACCGAGACATAGTCTTTCAGAAGCACTTGCACCTTACATAGGGGTAGACCGTACCAACCTACATCCCCTACATCTGCTAGTCCACCCCGTAAGAGTTCGCACAACTTAGTCAACTATGCTAGAGCCCATAATAGCATGTGGCTGCACACGGGAGTTTCTAGTTTGAATAATCTCATGATCCCTTTGAGCCTGGGTGGCGGTCCGAAGAAATACAGGCAAGTCCTGCTAGAAAATAGGTGCCTCAATCCACCTAGATGTGTGTTTAAGTTGCCACCTTAAATAAACCATTAATTAACAATCTCACATCTGTCATGGATATTCACTCACCCAATCCACGTCTACTAGCATAGCATGGCATAATAAGCAAACGTAGAAGTAACTCCCAAAGGTTTGAAAATAAAACAGGTAATAGGTACTACCTCAATCTACTTCCCATCCCACAATTTAATTAGATCCTAGTCAATGCAATGTTTGAGGATAGATCTAATGCATAAAACTGGGTAGTAGAAAGGTATGATCAAGTGTTACTTGCCTTGCTGATGATCCACGAAACCTAGAGACTCGAAGTAACAGGCGGCGCACTCCGGGTATTCTATCGCAGACAAACAAACAAGCATACAATAAGTACTCATCTAATGCACAGGTAAAACTCGAGTAAAAGATCTAACCAGAATGTTCAACTTAAGAACTCCGGTTTGCAAAAAGAATCAAATCAAATAAAGCAACGAAAGTCAAACGGCGAAAGAAAATAGCTTCGTTTTACTAATCTGGATCTAAGTCAAATTTTACAGAAGCAAAAACTTGTTTAAGTAGATTATTCGGAAAGATGGTTTCGAGACGAAACTCCAGGCGCTTGAATCGCCTGATTCCGATAAACGAGCGAAAAGTTAAACTAAAACGAAAATCGGATCAGGAATCGCGATCAGAAAAATCGCGGATTAAATCCGAGAAAAAGAAAAAACGACGAACGAGTTAACGAACGAACGTTCGTTAACTAAACGAATCTGACGAAAGCGTTCGTTAAAACGAACTAACGGACGAACGTCCGCTAATTAACCTAAACCGGAAAAAACCGAAAACTAAAATAAAAAAATGAATCTAAAAAAAACGAAACGAAACCGAAATAAAACCGTCCGGTTTTTAAGAAAACCGGCGGCACGTGGTTCGAGGCGGCGGCTAACCTCGGCGGCGGCGGCGGCGAAGTCCGGCGGGGCTCCGGTGGCGGCTGGCGGCGGCGGCGTTTAGGGTTAGGGTTTGGGCGCGGGTGGGTCGACGGCGGCGGATCGGGCTGGCGGGGTCGGGCGGCTGGGCCGGGGCGCCGGGGCGGCGCTATTTATAGTGCCCCCCCGAGCGGAGTCCCGCTCGGGCACGGCCCTTAGGTCGGTGCGCGTTTTTTTTAAATAATTCCCCGCAGAAGAAAAATAGAAAGAAATACTAAACGGACTCCAAAATTCCCGAAATAAATTTTCCCCGACTTCTAAAATCAAGCCGGACTAGATGAACATTTATTCGGGGACTAAATGCAATTTTGAAAAACGCGCATTTTTCCTAAATTCAAATAAAAGCGAAAAAAACTCCAAAATAAAATCTTATTTGATTTTTTTATTAAATCTTCATTATTTCTTTATTTTGGGAAAGTCATTTTATTCCCTCTTTGAATTTTTGGTAGTAGAAATAATTGAAGATAAAATAAATAAAATCAATGATCCTATTTTCAAAATTTGAGAAATACCCAAATAAGAAAATAACGAAATCCCCAACTCTCTCCGTGGGTCCTTGAGTTGCATAGAATTTCTAGGATCGAGCCAAAAATGCAACAAAATATGATATGCAATGATGATCTATGTATAACATTCCAAATTAAAAATTTGGGATGTTACAAACCTACCCCCCTTAAGATGAATCTCGCCCTCGAGATTCGGGTTGGCTAGCAAATAGGTGAGGGTGGTCCTTGAGCAGATCTTCCTCTCGCTCCCAGGTGGCTTCCTCCTCAGTGTGGTCGCTCCACTGAACTTTGCAAAACCTGATAACCTTGCTGCGGGTAACTCTGCTGGCATAATCCAGAATCTTAACAGGTTTCTCTTCATAGGTCAAATCTTCTTTCAACTGAATTGTTTCCAATGGCACCGTATCTCTCAATGGTATATCAGCCATCTCCGCGTGGCACTTCTTCAACTGTGAAACATGGAACACATCGTGAACTCCTGACAATCCCTCAGGTAATTCCAACTTGTATGCAACTTCTCCCATGCGTTCCAAAACCTTGTATGGCCCCACAAAACGTGGCGCTAACTTTCCTTTAACTCCAAAGTGTTTAACTCCTCGAAGTGGAGATACTCGAAGATAAACTCTGTCTCCGACTTCATATTCTGTCTCTTTGCGTTTCGAATCTGCATAGCTCTTCTGCCTTGACTGAGCTACCTTGAGCCTGTCGTGAATCAACTTTACTTTCTGTTCAGACTCCTTAATCAAATCTGGTCCAAACAACTGGCGGTCTCCAACCTCATCCCACAACAACGGGGTTCTGCACCTCCTTCCGTACAAGGCTTCGAAAGGGGCCATCTTCAAACTGGATTGGTAACTATTGTTGTAAGAAAACTCCGCGTATGGCAAGTTGTCATCCCAACTTGATCCATAATCCAAAACACAAGCTCTAAGCATATCTTCCAAAATCTGATTGACTCTCTCGGTCTGTCCATCTGTCTGTGGGTGGAAAGCTGTGCTAAACTCCAGTTTGGTTCCCAATGTTTCGTGCAACTGCTTCCAGAACTTCGAGGTGAATTGGGTTCCTCTATCTGATACGATACTCCTCGGAACTCCATGCAAACATACAATCCTCGTCATGTATATCTTAGCCAATTTAGCACTGCTGTAGGTAGTCTTTACTGGGATGAAATGAGCTACCTTCGTCAAACGATCAACTACAACCCAAATCGAGTCATAGCCTGAACGAGTCCTGGGCAATCCCGTGATGAAATCCATGCCTAGTTTATCCCACTTCCATTCGGGTATAGGCAATGGCTGCAACAATCTAGCTGGCTTCTGGTGTTCTGCCTTCACCCTCTGACATACATCACAAACTGCTACATACTCTGCAATATCCTTCTTCATTCCGGTCCACCAGAATGTTTACTTCAAATCCAAATACATCTTTGTATTTCCGGGGTGAATCGTGTGCCTCTTGCAGAATCAGCTTCCTGATCGCCGGGTCATTGGGCACATAAACACGGTCCTCAAATCATAGGGTATCGTACTCATCCTCACGAAATCCTTTAGCCTTCCCCTTGCTTATCTATTCCCTAATGGCGGCAACTTCCGTATCTGCCTTTTGAGCTTCTCTGATTTTATCCATCAACCTAGACTGAATCTCCAATGCTGCTACATAGCCTCTCGGAACTATTTCCAAACATAGCTCTCGAAGGTCCTCGGCTAACTCCTTGGGTATTTCTTCCGTCATTAGAGTATTGACATGGCTCTTGCGACTCAACGCGTCTGCTACAACGTTAGCCTTCCCGGGGTGATAATGCAATCTCATATCATAATCCTTAATAAGTTCCAACCATCTCCTCTGCCTGAGATTTAACTCCTTCTGCGTGAAGATGTATTTCAAACTCTTATGATCCGTGTACACCTCACAATGATTTCCAATGAGAAAATGTCTCCACGTTTTCAGTGCATGCACTACAGCTGCTAACTCCAAATCATGAGTAGCATAATTCAACTCATGAGGCTTAAGTTGTCGTGAAGCATATGAAACAACTCTTCCTTCCTGCATAAGCACTGCTCCAAGTCCTCGACGTGAAGCGTCACAATACACTTCATAATCCTTAGTCTGATCTGGCAGAATCAACACTGGTGAGGTAACCAAACATTTCTTCAATTCTTGGAAACTAGCCTCACACTCCTCAGTCCAAATGAACTTAGTATCCTTCTTCAACAACTCTGTCATAGGCTTGGCAATCTTCGAGAAATTTTCAATGAATCTTCGGTAGTATCCTGCGAGTCCAAGGAAACTCATGATCTCTCCAACTGTTGTTGGTGCTTCCCAGTTTGTCAGAGTGACAACTTTAGTGGGGTCTACTGCGATACCTTCTCCGGATATAACATGTCCGAGAAATCCAACTTCCTTCAACCAAAACTCACACTTGCTGAACTTGGCATATAGCTGATGTTCTCTGAGCTTCTCGAGTACTAATCGCAAGTGTTCCTTGTGTTCCTCTTCATTCTTCGAGTAAACCAAAATATCATCAATGAACACCACGACGAACTTATCCAAAAACTCCATAAACACCTTGTTCATCATGTTCATAAAATAGGCTGGGGCGTTAGTCAGACCAAATGACATAACGGTATACTCATACAGCCCGTATCTGGTGGTAAAAGCCGTCTTTGATATATCTTGCTCCCGAATCTTTAACTGATGGTACCCTGATCGCAAACCGATCTTGGAAAACACCTTAGCTCCTTGTAACCGATCAAACAGATCATTGATCATTGGCAGTGGGTACTTATTCTTGATTGTTACTTCATTCAATCCGCGATAATCAACAACCATTCTTAATGATCCATCCTTCTTCTCCACTAGAAGTACTGGCGATCCCCAAGGCAAAGAACTTGGGCGAATAAAACCTTTGTCCAACAACTCCTTAATCTGCTTCTTGATTTCCTCCAAATCTTGGGCTGGCATCCTGTACGGTCTCTTGGATATTGGCCTGGTGCCTAGCAGTAGCTCAATTAAGAACTCAATGTCTCTATCCGGTGGCATGCCTGGCAACTCTTCTGGAAATACATCGGAAAAATCTTTTACCACTGGTACTTCCTCCTGCACAACTCCTGATAAGGAATTTATATGTGCTCTCCTTGGCTCATGCCGTGATACATACTTGATCCTTATCCCTTCTGGTGTCGTAAGCAAAATTGTCTTACTGGCGCAATCAATGTTCCCTCCATACTTTGATAACCAATCCATGCCTAATATCACATCCAAACCTTGCGATTCCAAAACTATTAGGTCCGAGGGAAATACATGGTGTCCAATCCTTAATGGCAGTCGATCACACCATTTACTAGCCGTATACTCTGCTCCAGGTGAGGTTACTAGCATGGGTGACCTAAGTGCTTGGGTTGGCAATTTATATTTATCCACAAATCCCCTTGATATGTATGAATGCGATGCACCGGTATCAAAAAGAACAACTGCAGTAAATGTCTTAACCAAAAACTTACCTATTACTGCATCTGGCTGAGCTTCAACCTCCTCCACGGTAACGTGGTTTACTTGCCCCCTGTTGAAAGGGTTCGGCTTCTTTCCTGAGCTTCCATTGCCATTTCCATTTTGGACTTCTGGGCAGTCATTTGCATAATGCCCCGTCTTGCGGCACTTGTAACAGGTGATATGGCTCAGGTCTGCCTTGGATGGTGTTGACGGGTTGGTGCGGCTTTGTCCATTGCTTCCTCCATTCCCGTTCCCATTCCTTGTGCCATTGTGATTGTGCAAGCTGCCTCCTCCATGAGTATGCTGAAAATGCCCTCCTGACTTTGGGGTAAAGCATGGCTTCTGCTGAGCTCCAGAATTGTACTTCCCTTGTCCATACTTCCTCTTACGATTGTCAATCTGCTGCTGCTTCCCTTCAATCATAAGAGCACGATCTACTAACTCCTGGTAGTTATTGAAAGTGGCTACCATCAACTGCATGCTCAGCTCATCATTCAGGCCTTCTAGAAACTTCTCCTGCTTAGCTGCATCCGTAGCAACGTCATCTGGGGCATAACGTGCTAGCTTACTAAAATCATCCACATACTGGCCAACTGTCTGTCCTCCTTGGCGTAAGTTGTGAAACTCACGCTTCTTCATGGCCATAGCCCCTGCTGAAACATGGGCAGTACGAAAAGCTTGCCGAAACTGATTCCATGTGATAGTGTCCACAGGGTAAGTGGCTGTAAAATTCTCCCACCATGCTGCTGCGGGTCCGTCAAGCTGATGTGCGGCAAACTTCACCTTTTCTCCATCCGTGCATCCTGCAGTGGTCAACTCCCTTCCTATCTTACGGAGCCAATCATCTGCTACTATCGGCTCGGTGCTACTGGAAAACACCGGCGGATTCAACCTTAAGAAACGTGCCAGATGGTCAACAGGTGGTGGTGGTGGTGGGTTGTTGTTGCCTTGGTTCTGTACCAATGTTTGAATCAAGGTATTCTGCTGCTGAATCAACTGAGTGATCTCTGGCGGAAAAACAAACTCGGGGTCGCGTCTCGGAGGCATCTGAGGGTTTAAAGGGAAGAGTTAAGAATAGAATGAGGTCTAGTGAGAATACACTACCCATATGCACATGAGTCAAAAACACACAATATCATTCCAATCAATTCAAACAAGGGCATACAACGGTCTAACTGTCATTACAAAAGTGCTTGGACTAAAATTAGTTAAATGGTGGAAAATTCTACTATTGTTATGGTGGTCAACTAGAAAAACTGCTCCGATGAAGATTCCATGATATCTGCTCCAGCTTCATCAACATAGTCATCATCGCTGTCGTTGGGATCCGAGTCGGTGTCATCGATGATGATATAATTATCTGGACATGTAGGTTCATCCTCTTCTGCTCGGGGTGCTAAACCTCCCATGAATACTCCAATCTTCTCCTTAAGGTCACCGTTCTGTCTTACTAGAGCGACGATTTCTTCCATATAGTCTTTACGCGTAGCCTTGAGTTCTGCTTCTAGCTCCTTGATCCTGGTCATAGCCTTCTATAGCTCCTCCATATCTGCGCACATCTGGTTCTCCTGGCGTCGGATGTGTTGGTTTAACTCCTGAATATAAGCTGCGATTGATCTGTCCCTCCTGGTGGTGATCATCTCCCAATGCTCATCTCGGCGCCCACAAATCTGGTAGATAGTATTCTTGAGACCGTTGTAGTAAACTTCTCCAATTCGTCCCATGGCGATGTGAGCTGCCATGCTCTTTCCTAGGCTCCATGTTGGCACATCAAAGGTAAATTCTATTGGCTCCGTGACTGGTGCAAACGTCCTTCCTGGAATGTAGACTTGAATCCTCCAGCGCTCCTCTTCAGGTAGAGTGGTGTTGAAGGTCCCGGTGAAGCTTGGTACTCCTATGTTCAGGTATCTAGTGGCTTCCTTCAAGTGACATCCAGAAGGTGAATTCTCATCTGGTTGCGCGGACTTGATCCTTGCATCCGCCATCCTAAAGAATAGAAAAGATGAGGGGTCAGAAATGAGAAGAAAGAGTAGTGATCTAGGGCTTAAGCTTAGTGGCCGTGTCCTACAGTCAGCGTGTGCTCTGATACCACCTTGTAGCGACCAGACCTCAAACAGTCTGATCTCTGTGCTCAGTGTCATCCCTGGATCAGTAATGCTGACACCACACAGTACTTGGAGGATTATAACAGAGTAGCAATCACACACTTATTACATCGAGTGTCTCAAAAGAGAACTTATTGAAATAAGTATGGCTTAAGGCCATCTAAAACGATAACATCGAAAGGCTTGGAAGATAAGCGAGTCCATCAACTCCAACGGCATCACTGAGTATAGGACCACGACCTAACAACACCTTACTCGTCGTCTGAAAAGTCCGCAACATGAAACATTGCAGCCCGAAAACGGGTCAGCACATGGAATATGCTGGCAATGTAACACATAGAGAATAACAATGGAGATAGGCTATACTACATGCATATTTGGCTGGTGGTAAAGCTCTATGGTTACAGTTTTTGCATAAAGCCAATTTTTCCCTACTTCAAAGGAATAAATTCATAACTAGCATGGTGGTTGTTAAACATTGAGAATGGTTGACAGCATTCTCAATTCCAATTAAAAAGTACTCATTAAACCCAACAATATTAATTAAAGTAACATGATGAGATTCACATGATATCCAGGTACTAGATACTCAAGATGTCCATAACCGGGGACACGGCTAACCATGATTAGTTTATACACTCTGCAGAGGTTTGCGCACTTTTCCCCACATGACTCGATCGCCTCCGCTTGGTTTCTCGCACTACAGGGTGTTTGAGAAACGGATGACCGAGACATAGTCTTTCAGAAGCACTTGCACCTTACATAGGGGTAGACCGTACCAACCTACATCCCCTACATCTGCTAGTCCACCCCGTAAGAGTTTGCACAACTTAGTCAACTATGCTAGAGCCCATAATAGCATGTGGCTGCACACGGAAGTTTCTAGTTTGAATAATCTCATGATCCCTTTGAGCCTGGGTGGCGGTCCGAAGAAATACAGGCAAGTCCTGCTAGAAAACAGGTGCCTCAATCCACCTAGATGTGTGTTTAAGTTGCCACCTTAAATAAACCATTAATTAACAATCTCACATCTGTCATGGATATTCACTCACCCAATCCACGTCTACTAGCATAGCATGGCATAATAAGCAAACGTAGAAGTAACTCCCAAAGGTTTGAAAATAAAACAGGTAATAGGTACTACCTCAATCTACTTCCCATCCCACAATTTAATTAGATCCTAGTCAATGCAATGTTTGAGGATAGATCTAATGCATAAAACTGGGTAGTAGAAAGGTATGATCAAGTGTTACTTGCCTTGCTGATGATCCACGAAACCTAGAGACTCGAAGTAACAGGCGGCGCACTCCGGGTATTCTATCGCAGACAAACAAACAAGCATACAATAAGTACTCATCTAATGCACAGGTAAAACTCGAGTAAAAGATCTAACCAGAATGTTCAACTTAAGAACTCCGGTTTGCAAAAAGAATCAAATCAAATAATGCAACGAAAGTCAAACGGCGAAAGAAAACAACTTCGTTTTACTAATCTGGATCTAAGTCAAATTTTACAGAAGCAAAAACTTGTTTAAGTAGATTATTCGGAAAGAGGGTTTCGAGACGAAACTCCAGGCACTTGAATCGCCTGATTCCGATAAACGAGCGAAAAGTTAAACTAAAATGAAAATCGGATCAGGAATCGCGATCAGAAAAATCGCGGATTAAATCCGAGAAAAAGAAAAAACGAGGAACGGGTTAACGAACGAACGTTCGTTAACTAAACGAATCTGACGAAAGCGTTCGTTAAATCGAACTAACGGACGAACGTCCGCTAATTAACCTAAATCGGAAAAAAACCGAAAACTAAAATAAAAAAAATGAATCTAAAAAAAAGAAACGAAACCGAAATAAAACCGTCCGGTTTTTAAGAAAACCGGCGGCACGCGGTTCGAGGCGGCGGCGAACCTCGGTGGCGGCGGCGGCGAAGTCCGGCGGGGCTCCGGCGGCGGCGGCGAAGTCCGGCGACGGCAGCGGCGGCGGCTGGCGGCGGCTGCATTTAGGGTTAGGGTTTGGGCGTGGGTGGGCCTGCGGCGGCGGATCAGGCTGGCAGGGTCGGGCGGCTGGGCCGGGGCGCCGGGGCGGCGCTATATATAGTGCCCCCCCGAGCGGAGTCCCGCTCGGGCACGTCCCGTAGGTCGGTGCGCGTTTTTTTAATTAATTCCGCGCAGAAGAAAAATAGAAAGAAATACTAAACGGACTCCAAAATTCCCGAAATAAATTTTCCCCGACTTCTAAAATCAAGCCGGACTAGGTGAACATTTATTCGGGGACTAAATGCAATTTTGAAAAACGCGCATTTTTCCTAAATTCAAATAAAAGCGAAAAAAACTCCGAAATAAAATCTTATTTGATTTTTTATTAAATCTTCATTATTTATTTATTTTGGGAAAGTCATTTTATTCCCTCTCTGAATTTTTGGTAGTAGAAATAATTGAAGATAAAATAAATAAAATCAATGATTCTATTTTCAAAATTTGAGAAATACCCAAATAAGAAAATAACGAAATCCCCAACTCTCTCCGTGGGTCCTTGAGTTGCATAGAATTTCTAGGATCGAGCCAAAAATGCAACAAAATATGATATGCAATGATGATCTATGTATAACATTCCAAATTGAAAATTTGGGATGTTACAGTGGTTGATGAATTGCTATGATTGATTTAATTTGCTTGTGGTTAGGTTGCTATCCTTTGGTGCCCATCATATGAGCGCGCTCGTGGATCACACCATAGGGTTAGTTGTATGTTGATAGGACTATGTATTGGAGGGCAAGAGTGACAGAAGCTTCTACCTAGCATAGAAATTGATGCATACAGGATTGAAGGGGGACCAATATATTTTAATGCTATGGTTGGGTTTTACCTTAATGAACGTTAGTAGTTGTGGATGCTTGCTAATAGTTCCAATCATAAGTGCATAGAATTCCAAGTCAGGGATGACATGCTAGCAGTGGCCTCTCCCACATAAAACTTGCTATCGGTCTAGTAAAGTAGTCAATTGCTTAGGGACAATTCCACAACTCCTACCACCACTTTTCCACACTCGCTACATTTACTTTATTGCATCTTTATCTAAAAAGCCCCTACTTTTTATTTACGTGCTCTTTATTATCTTGCAAACCTATCCAACAACACCTACAAAGTACTTCTAGTTTCATACTTGTTCTAGGTAAAGCAAACGTCAAGCGTGCGTAGAGTCGTATCAGTGGCAGATAGGACTTGAGAGAGTATTTGTTCTACCTTTAGCTCCTCGTTGGGTTCGACACTCTTACTTATCGAAAGATGCTACAACTATCCCGTATACTTGTGGGTCATCACATATCCCATAGAAGTAACTTAATGATTTACGAAAGTTCTTCGGTTTCATGCTAATCGAAAGTGGTTGTTAATAAGACCTGATCAACCTTATTAATGGATCATTTTTGGACGGTATGAAGTTGATGAATTTACTAAGCACTACATTTTGTCGCTACTTTTTATTTTCTGTTTTTATTAGTTAAATAAAATAAAATGTCATCTTTTGTCTGTTTTCTGAATTTCCCATGCAATAAAAAATGACCCAAAAATAAAAGTTCTCAGAATGCCCTGAAATTTTAATACGATTTTTTCTGAATATTTCTGAATTTCTGGTGCAAATAATATCAGAGGGAGGTGCACTAGGTGGGCACAACCCACCTGGGCGCGCCAGGACCCCCAGGCGCGCCTTGGTGGGTTGTGGTCCCCACGTGCCCCCCTCACTTATCCCTTCAGCCCACTTCATCACTTACCTCCAGAAAAAAAAATCTCCATTGCTCTCTCTCTCTCTCTCGTGTTCTTGCCCTCAAACCCGCGGATTTCGATCTGTGTGCTCGAAGCTCCGATTTTGAAACTGTTTCGAGGGATTGTTGCTTGGTATGTGACTCCACCGTTAGTCAAATTAGTTTTTGTTTTAGTGGTTTATATTTTGAATAATTAGCTACTCTTGGTGCTGCTGTAGATGTGCTTGCATGTTGAATTCTTAGAGTTCTAAGTAGTTTGAATGCTTGTTATGGCCTCTATGCATCCCTATGAGTAGTTGCTACCAATTTATTGAAGTTCTGTTGACAAATTTTTGTCACCCAAATTTTTTCATAAAATTGTACACGAACATGATGAACTTGTTTGGAAGGAGTTCTTTGAGGAGGAGATCCTCGGGGGCATCTTCTAGTGACAGTTCCGCTCGCCGGTCTTATGTTGAACCAAGTGAAAGTTCCACTCATGATGCCGCCACCAAAACATGCTTATGGCCTTGCGATGAGTATATGATGCGTGTGGGTATTAAGGAGGAATTTGAGCAATATGTTCACAATGTTGGTCTCGGTCCCTACCTTCCAGATAAGTGCGAACAACGCCACCTTCTCACTGAATCATTTGTCAAAGGATTTAAATTTCTTCCTCATGAGTCTAGGGTGTCGTTTATGCGTTATGATAATCCATTTACCATCCCACTAGAGAATTTTGCTTACCACTGCAAACTCCCATTCTGGGGTTCGCTTGACGAACCGCCAAGGGCTGAATACCAAACTTTATTAACTAGTCTTTGCTGCGGTGAGACGACGGGAGTGACACATGGTAGAATAAAGAGCATTCATTTTCCCGCAGTTCAGTACTTTGCATTATTTAATGGGAAATGTATAATAGGCAAGCAAGATTGTAGTACACTTTGTGCTCCAGACTTGAGCCTCATTCACACTGCTTTCATTGGTGAAAGGAATTATAACCTTGGAGCAATTGTTGCACGCAGACTTCAGCACAACACTAACAGTGGCTATTTCTATGGTGGAATATATGCCACGCGTTTAGCATGAGGGCTGGGTGTTTCACCGTTGCCCTTTGATCCTATCCTACCCACGCAGTATTTAGATTTTGATACCTTAAAATATCATAAGATTCTCAAGGGAAAGGTTGATAACTTCACTTATATTCTATTGTTTAACCAAAAATCTGTTGTGCACACATATTTGCCTGCGCCTGCTCTTTTTGACTATCACAGCAAGGGGAGATATTTTGTTCTTGAGAGCGAGGCCCGAGCTCACAACGCAGCAGTGGAGGCAGCACGACAGGCTGAGGCATCCGCACCGAGAGCCTCCGTGAGCTACCACGCCAACTACTATCCAGGCTACTGATCGACTACCAAGTTAGGCCAAAAGCCTAAGCTTGGGGGAGTACGTGTTTCTCACCGACATTACATTCATGTTCACTTATTCCATTAGTCAGTGTCCACACTTTTTCATTGTATCATGCATGCTTAGATTTATTTTTCTTGCTTTCTTCTTGTGTGTTTGAAAAACTTTAGAAAAACAAAAAAAAAAGTTGTAGCTAATTTACTTTCTATGCATGCTTAGTAGTAATATTAAAAAGAAAACCCAAAAAGATTTCCTTGTTCTTCTTTTGCCCTTTGGGAGCTTTCCCGTGTAAATAGTTTTTCTCATATTTGCTTTCCCCTTTTATTTCCTTGTTCAAGAAAATAAAAATATTTCAGTGTGTTTATCTGAATTTCTTTTCGTTTTATTCGAGTTGTACCGAGGAGAAGACCACAATGAAAATGTTGAGTGGCTCTCATATGAATAGTTGTTGATCTAATAAAGAGCCCATTTTACCTTGTCTTCTCCTTTTGAATAAAATGTTAGCAGATTCCAGCTTAGTCCATGACACTCTTGCACTATTATTATTTTCACATCGTTCAGTCGTGCAAGTGAAAGGCAACAATGACGACATTCGATGAACTGGCCATGATAGAGACAAACTGGTATGAACTCGACTTGTTCTGTTTGTGTAAATATGTTTAACCTAGTATCCATGATTCAACCCATTATGATTAAACATGTTTGCAATGACAATTAGATATTATAGTTTATCATGCCATGCATAAGTAGCTGGGAGTGGATAATGATTTATCTTGGATATCAACATTGCGTTAAAATGATTGTGATGTAGTATGATGATATGGTATCCTCCTCTGAATGTTCGAGTGGCTTGACTTGGCACATGTTCATGCATGTAGTTTAATCAAAACCAACATAGCCTCTATGATATTTATGTTCATGGTGTTCATATCCTACTCATGCTAGTGTCCAATGTTACTTATGCATAATGCATGGTTATGATCGTTGTTGCTCTCTGCTAGCCGCTTCTCAATCTAATTGCTAGCCTTCGTCTGTATGAAGTGGGAATTTTGCTTGTACATAAAAAAACCTTGAACCCAAAGTTATTCCACATGAGTCCACCATACCTACCTATATGCGGTATTACCATGCCGTCCTAAGTAAATTTGCATGTGCCACCTCTAAAAACTTCTAAATAAATATCTGTTTTGTGTGCCTGGATCATTCATGGAACGACATGAGGTGGTCGGTATCTTCCATGCTAAGTGGGTTATTCTCAGGTTGAGTGTTTATTCACTCGCCATCTCACGAGAAAAGGGCGGTAATAGGGATGCCCAGTCCCAAACTGCAAACTGAAAAAGAGTTAATCTCTTGAATAATCAAACAAAAACTCCCAATGGAGTCAAAACCTTTACTTTTATCACTTGGGAACCGCCACTAGCGTGCTTATCATGGAAGATATTGATAACTGATGGTCGTGAAGTAAATGAGAAGGGTGCATGTCTCAAAATATCATTTACATCTATTTTAAAAATTGAGCTCTGGCACCACTGCAAATCACTGCTTCCATCTGCGAAGGGACTATCTATTTACTTTTATTGTGTGTCATCACCTTCTAAAACAAGCGCTAGAACCTGAGAGCACAACTGTCATGAGTTATGCATTGTGTGTAGCTAATGTTGGGTGCATCATGACTGGATCTTTTCTACCATGAATTACAATGTTTAGTCATTGCTTGAACTTTGGAGGTGCTCTGCGTTTATGTTTTGCAGTCTCAGAAAGGGATAGCGAGATACCACTATTGTCATATTATATCATGGTTGTTTTGACAACTTGTTGCCGTTTGAGATACCTTATTATTGCTTGCTAGCTGACTATGTCATTGATATGAATCATTATAATCTTTAAGAGTTATTGTTGGCATGGTTAGTTATAATGTTGGCTGAAAACCTGGGTACTGTTTAAGCTTATCTATGCAAATAAGAGCAAAAGAGTTCGTAAAACTTTTTCTTTTTCACTTTCAGTTTATCAACTGAATTGCTTGAGGACAAGCAAAGGTTTAAGCTTGGGGGAGTTGATACGTCTCCAACGTATCTACTTTTCCTAATGCTTTTCCTCTTGTTTTGGACTCTAATTTGCATGATTTGAATGAAACTAACCCTGGACTGACGCTATTTTCAGGAGAACTACCATGGTGTTGTTTTTTGTGCAGAAATAAAAGTTCTCAGAATGGAATGAAACTTTGCGAGGAATTTTTATATAATATATACGAATTTTTGGAGCCAAAACCTACTGGAGAGGGCCCCCTAGGTGGGCACAACCCACCAGGGTGCGCCCCCCTCTCCTGGCGCGCCCAGGTGGGTTGTCCCCACCCGGTGGCCCCGCAGACCCTGATTCCGATGCTATAAAATCACATTATTCCAAAAAATCAGGGAGAAAGAATTATCACGATCCACGAGACGGAGCCGCCGCCAAGCCCTGTTCTTCCTCAGGAGGGCAGATCTGGAGTCCGTTTGGTGCTCCGGAGAGGGGGATCTTTGTTCTTCGTCATCACCAACCCTTATCCATCGCCAATTCCATGATGCTCCCCACCAGGAGTGAGTAATTCCTTCGTAGGCTCGCTGGTCGATGAGGAGTTGGATGAGATTCATCATGTAATCGAGTTAGTTTTGTTAGGACTTGATCCCTAGTATCCACCATGTTCTAAGATTGACGTTGCCATGACTTTGCCATGCTTAATGCTTGTCACTTTGGGCCCAGGCGCCATGATTTCCGATCTGAACCGTTTATGTTATCATCATTATATCAATGTTCTAGATCCGATCTTGCAAGTTATAGTCACCTACTATGTGTTATGATCTGGTAACCCCGGAGTGACAATAACCGGGACTTCTTCCGGTGATTACCGTAGTTTGAGGAGTTCATGTATTCACTATGTGTTAATGCTTTGTTCCGGTTCTCTATTAAAAGGAGGCCTTAATATCCCTTAGTTTCCATTATGGACCCCGCTGCCACAGGAGGGTAGGACAAAAGATGTCATGCAAGTTCTTTCCATAAGCATCTATGACTATTTACGGAATACATACCTACATTACATTGACGAACTGGAGCTAGTGCCGTATCACCCTAGGTTATAACTGTCTCATGATGAATATCATCCAACAAGTCACCGATCCAATGCCTATGAATTTATCCTATATTGTTCTTGCTAAGTTACTACTGCTATCACCACTGTTACACTTGCTACAAAATTACTGTTATCACTGTTACTGTTACTATTGCTTCTGTCACTACTATCAAAACTATCAAACTACTTTGCTACTAATCACTTTACTGCAGATAATTAATCTCCAGGTGTGGTTGAATTAACAACTCAGCTGCTAATACCTTCAAATATTCTTTGGCTCCCCTTGTGTCATATCTATAAATTTGGGTTGAATACTCTACCCTCGAAAACTGTTGCGATCCCCTATACTTGTGGTTTATCAGCCCTTCCTTGCCCTGTGCCCCCGTGCCATGTTTCCCCAAGG
>NC_041389.1:551440216-551468697 GCF_002162155.2 Triticum dicoccoides
AGGGAAGGAAGTGGGAATCCTAATCCACACTTTCCTTTCCCTTCTCCCCTTTCATTCTCCTCCTTAGGCCGACCCATATGGGAGGCGCACCAGCCCCTTGTGGCTGGTGCGTTTCCCCTCTTGGCCCATAAGGCCCATATCTTTTGCCGGGGGTGTTCGGAACCCCTTTCGGTGACCCGATAAGTACCCGGTACCCCCCCAAAACACTTCCATTGTTTGAATACCATCGTCCTATATATCAATCTTCACGTCTCAACCATTTCGAGACTCCTCGTCATGTTCGTGATCTCATCCGGGACTCCGAACAACATTCAGTCACCAAAACACATAACTCATATAATAATATATCGTCATCGAACATTAAGTGTGCGGACCCTACGGATTCAAGAACTATGTAGACATGACCGAGACACCTCTCCAGTCGATAACCAATAGTGGAATCTGGATGCCCATATTGGTTCCTACATATTCTACAAAGATCTTTATTGGTCGAACCGTTATGACGACATACATAATTCCCTTTACTACAAAAGAAAGACACATCCGTGACATTTTGGGCCAAACAATTTTTTTTTCTGTCATGCTTATGACACTTCTATGATGATAATTGTGACAAAACCCGGTATCATCAAAGATGTGGTGGGCTCCTACTTCTATAACAAAAAATCATGATAGAAAATGGGATTTTCATCCTAGGCGGGCCGGAGACGCAGCTGCATGGCATTCTTTGGGCCGTCCATCACGGAAAAAGCCATGGTAGAAGCGAGGGCGAGGAAAATATCGGGGAGTTCCCAGTTATGGTGGGTGGTCGGGGCCGAGCGATGCATGGAGGTTTGCACATTTCTCTCGTACACGTACGCGCGTGTGTGTTAGGCGTTGCGCTCTAACTGAATCCGAGCGAGGCGTTGGGCTCTAACTCAACCCGAGCGATTGCACTAGCTACTTTACTAAACCTCGATCGATCCTTTGCTGTTAACTGAACCCGAGTGATTCCTTCGCTACTACTGCTAACTGAAGCCGATCGATGCTGGCTCTTCATGAAAAATTAGCGTTGTTGGGGGGTGGAGGGTGGATGAACAGTTCCCAGTGGGGGGGTTGGATGAACAGGACCCCGTGGTAGTAGAGGCCGTTACCGCTGGATGAACAGGACCCCGATCAATCGAGCTGGTTGGGGATGGATGAACAGGACCCCGTGGAGGGGTGGATGAACAGAACGACCCCGTGGAGGGCTGGTTGAACAGTAGCCCATGGAGGGGTAGTTGAACAGGACCCCGTGGAGAGGGCTGGTTGAACAGTAGCCGGTGGAGGACTGGTGCAGGC
This sequence comes from Triticum dicoccoides, assembly GCF_002162155.2. NCBI lineage: Eukaryota > Viridiplantae > Streptophyta > Magnoliopsida > Poales > Poaceae > Triticum > Triticum dicoccoides. The sequence goes on from NC_041389.1 coordinate 551,441,537, forward strand.
TGGATGAACATGAGCCCATGGATGAACAGTTGCAGGTGGAGGCTGGAGGAGGTTGATCTCGCTTGAAGCTACGTCGGTATTTCCCCAAAGAGGAAGGGAAGATGCAGCACAACAGCGGTAGTTATTTCCCTCAGATATGAAACCAAGGTTATCGAACCAGTAGGAGAATCAACCAACACAACGTAAACATCCCCTGCACACAGATAACAAATTCTCGCAACCCGATGTGTTAAAGGGGTTGTCAATCCCTTTCGGGGTACGACGCCTCAAATGGCAAACGGACGTGATATAAATTTGTACTAAATTGATAGATCGAACGCCAAATAAAATAAATAAATAAGAAGCTGTCAGGACCCCGATCCTAAGTCACACCGATCTAGAATGTAACACATCATATCACTTTGCGGCCTCACGCACGGTATTCCCACGGGTGCCACCTTACATGGCCCAGGACCGTTTGCGCCTTTTGGCTCACGTATATGATAGTGTCGCTAGCATCCATATGACAAAGAACCCGGGCTGACATGGCTAGTCGTGAACCCAAAGTGGCACTAACTTACAGGGACAGGCATACATGACCCAACAACGAACGTGTCGGTCATCAGCGAGTGAATCCGGGCTGTAGCAACTGGGCTAGCAGGACTCCGGTAGACACCGCGTGACATTTCCCTGAGGGGACAGACACATGAATGAAGAAGGACACATGCCAGCCAGCCTACGTGTTTCGGAGCAGTAGCAAGCTACCAAGGCTCAGTGGAAGCACTAGGTGACATTTCCCGATAAGAGAGGCTACCAAGGATAAACACCTAGATAGTCAGATCCCACACATATCAAGCATTTCAAATCATACACACAATATGCTCGATATGTGCAAATACAACATGGCATCACAACATAACTCTACGACTCAAAGTAGTTATTCATTAGGCTCCGAGGAGCGAGATATTACAAACATGGGTCACTCGACCCAGCATTCAGAGCATACAAACAACAAGCACATGCGGAAGCTTAACATGTCTAAGTACAGACATCTACAAATGAAAAAGGCTGAGAAGCCTGTCTATCTACCAGATCCTACCGAGGGCACAAGATTGTCGCTGAGGTAACAAGCTAAACATCGAAGTCCACGTGGAACTACTAGCAAGACTGAAGTCTCTCTGCAAAAACATAAATTAAGCAACCTGAGTACAAATGTACCCAACAAGACTTACATCAGAACTAACTACATATGCACTAGTATCAACAAAGGGGGTGGTGGAGTTTAACTGTAGCAAGCCATCTTTGACTCGGTGGCTATCCTGAACTATGACTGCAAGTATCTCTTTTGAGGTGGCGCACACAAGTCCACATATTCACCATATCAATACACCACTATGGGTCCGCTCCCGTCTCCCTACGAGAACGCCATCCATAGCACTCACGCTTATTCTTGCGTATTTTAGAGTATCCACTTTCACTTGTCTATGAACTGTACAGGCAACCCAGAAGTCCTTTACCGTGGACACGGCTATTTGAATAGATAATGTTAACCCTGCAGGGGTGTACTTCTTCACACACGCTCTCACCACTTATCGCCGTTTATACGACATGTACTCGACAACCTTCAAGCGGAAGCCCAGCGAGTGTGTCGGCCACGACCTGACTAACCACACAAGTCTCTCGTCCAGGTTTATCGCCTATTCGGGTTCCATCCGCAAGGAGATCCGGGCGGGGTGTCGCTCATGGCCCCAAACGATGTGTGCAGGGTTCCCAAGCCCACCTTGATGGGTGGATCTATGCTTGGTACACCATGCCACGGTGCCTAGTCTGTCCCAAGCCCACCTGTACCTGGTGCCACTTGGTAGACTACTAACACTGCCTACAAACACCAGAAACTAGTTGCAACTCCTAGACAGAGATCATGTTGATTAATAAGTCGAGAGGGGTCGAGTTACCGGAACCCAATGTGTGGTAGTAACTGTTGATGGATCACAAACATAGAACTCAGTTCTTGAGAACGCCTTCAATGAGACAACCCACCATGTACTCCTACATGGCCTCTCACCGCTACCTTTACCAAATCGTGTTCACACACTTAGCTCACACACAGTAGGACATGTTCACACACCTCTGATTCATCCCCGATGAGTCAGACCTGACTCAACTCTAAGCAGTAGCAGGCATGACAACAAACATGAATGAGTAGGCACATCAGGGCTCAAACAACTCCTACTCATGCTAGTGGGTTTCATCTATTTACTGTGGCAATGACAGGTCATGCAGAGGAAAAGGGGTTCAACTACCGCAGCAAGTAACACATGAGTCGTTGTTGTCCTAATGCAGTAAAATGGAGAAGGAGCGAGAGAGTGGGATTGTATTGGAATGAACAAGGGGGTTTTGCTTGCCTGGCACTTCTGAAGATAGTATAGCTCTTCATCGGTGTCATCGAACTCATCGTCGCAACGTCGTCTACTGAGAGGGGACAAATACCGACAAACAAGGGAAAACACAATCAATGCAATGCAACAATATGATGCATGAATGTGACATGGCAATATGTTGTGGTTTGTGCTAATGCAACTAAAACCAGATTAAATGAAGTTGGTTTGAATCTAAGATTCAAATTCAAACTCCACATGTGGTTATTTAAATGCCATTTAATTGAATTGTCCTAAACAGTAGTCATAAGTTGTTCTATCATGCATGAGAATGGTATAGATGGATAGATTGGATTTTTCTGATCATTTTTCATATATAAAATATTTCATTCTGAGTTACGGTTGAATTTATATAATTTTTAGAAGTTTTGACCATTTTTGGGAATTTCCTAAAAAGAATAAATCCAGAAAATGATTTACTGCGTCAGCCTGACGTCAGTGTAACATCAGCACATCAACGGAGCCGGGTCCAGGTCAAACCTGACATGTGGGGTCCACACGTCAGTGACTAACTAACTAATCTAAATTAATTAGTGTTAAAATACTACTAACTAAAAATGTCAGTGGAGTAATTAAACTTAATTAAAAACTAATCTAGGATTAGCTGGGGCCTGGGCCCACTCGTCAGTGACTCAGGGGGAGTCAAACTAGGGTCAATCCGGGTCAAACAAGGTCAAACCCGCTGGCGACTCGACGTTGGTGAGGCCCGAGACGGCGGTGCAGCTCGGAAAACACCCATAGGGCACGAACAAGGCCGTTCTTGGGCTCATTGGAGGGCTCTTGCAGGAACGCGTCGAGTGGTGGTGGCAGTCGGGCCTATGGTGGCCGGAGCCGACGACGGTGAGCTCCAAGGCGCCGGCCGGAGCTCGGGTGGGTGCGGGGTTAGCGCTGCGGCTCACAAATGAACCGGCTATCGCGCTAGTTTTGCTCTATGAAACATTGTGAGTGCAACGGACGTACGCGCGGGACCAAAAGGGTCACCGGGGCTTCGCCGGCGATGAGCCCGTTCGGCGGTGGCTACGGTAAGCAAGGGGGCGACGGCTACGACGGCCAAACGGAAGCGGGATTAGGGGAGAAATAACCAGGGGCTCACCACGGTCATGAAGAGATGCTCGGAGGGCTCGGGGCAGGCCGGACGGCGACGAATCGACGGCGGCAATCCTCGGTGGCCGAGGAGGGGAATGACGGAGCTGGTGACATCCAGGGCTTCCGGCGCCTTCTGTCTTGGTGAGGAGGAAGAGGGGGACGAGACATGGCTTCTTGACGCATCGGCGAGGCGAGGGGAGCACGGTGGCTGCGACAATCGGCGTCGGCAGCGATGGTGGCATGTCGGTGGTGCTGCGTGAGAGAGCAGAGGAGAAGGAGGGATCCAGGGAGAGTGAGAGAGGGTCGAGGGGCTGCGTGGCGCTCGTCTCGACGCGTCGGGGAGGCGGCAGGCAGGCAGGCAGGAGGTGGAGGCCTCGGGTGCGCGCGCGTCGACACGCCTCTGCCTACTGGCAGAGGTTGAAGACGACCGCTTTGGCCAGTGGGCTGGGCCACCAGCTGGGCCGGCCAGCTGCAGTGCTGGGTCGCACAGGTAAGTCAGGTAGTCTTTCTCTCTCTCTCTCACTTCCTAATTCTTTTCTGTTTTTATTTTATTTTGTCTGTTTTGATTTAGTAAAAGTACTAAACCATTTTATAAAATGCTGAAAATAACTGTGGGCACTTGTGAAATTATTCCCAATAGCCCGCAAGCAGTTTCAAAATTATTAGAGCATTTAAAATTATTTATAGGATTTAAATGCCCTAATTCAAATACAATATGAGTTAATTCAAAAATCCAAAAATTATCTAAGAATATATTCATCATTTTTGGCAGAGGTTTCCACCTTAACCATAAATCATGAACTTTTCTTAGGGACATTTTGGGTTTATTGAAAAGATTTTATGGTTGTCCCTATTTGATTTAATTTTGGTGCTAGGGTTTGTCAATCCCCATTTCAAGTTTAAATGCAAATTAAACATGATACAACACATGACTAGCTAGCCCGGAGCATAACAGAATTAGGGATGTGACAACTCACCCCCACTAAACAAGAATCTCGTCCCGAGATTCAAGACGTGAGGTAAGAAGACAGAAGGGACACAAAGCTAGCACAAACTTCATGATTCAGGTTGCACGTCATAAGAACTTTGATTTGATCCTCATCTTTGTCCCGACGTCTTGCTCTGAGAACTCCAACTAACATGACAAGGAGAGGAAAGGAAAACTCTAGAAGAATCGATCTTCTTGAAGATCGAACAACTCAGGATCAACCCATGGAGTGAGAGGTAAGAACATCTCTCGAGCTGAGATACGAAGCATTCATCCAAAGGATGGAGTGGAACAGATGACGAAGGTTCACTAGGTAGAAACCAGTTCCACACTTAAGAGGGTGGTGAACGGTTGTCAACGTAGCGAGGATTTGAATTGCCATGATACCACAACGAGACATCTTAGAGGAGGTGACTCGTGGAATCATCCCTTAAGTGGCCAAAAGAATTACCTTTGATTCAAAGATCATTGAAACTCTTCATACCAGCCTGAGGCAATTACAATAGATCGTTTGATAGAGTTTGAAGGAAAGGCATACTCAGTTTGGGAAGAGAACTAGAGTTATAAGACAACTCAGCAAATGGAAAGCACATTCCAGATGATGCCGAGGATATAACCTAGTGACTGAGCATGCCCTCAATAACTTGAGCACTTCCATATTCATGAGGGTTTTACCAACATCCATGTCAAGGATTCCGACAACACAACATACTACCATGATGAATATTGGTGGAGGATCAGATGCAAAGGAAGACAACACTTTCTCAAATTTCACCGTAGCAAGGCCAAGGGATCGAAATCTGGATAATCAACCGAGAGACATTTAGCACTCCGCTTCTAATGTTCTCCTTGATGTACTAGGTACCACGTTCAATGCTTAAAAGCATCAACATGGCCATCAAGTAAAGGTCGGACTTCGTGAGCACAAAAATCCATAAGGAACAACTTGTGGAATAAGTCATACCAAATCCTCATGGAGAAGATGGTCGAATTGCTCATTCAAGATACTACAATGATAGATCTTCGGGCTAGGTGCGTCGGCCAACATCAACCTTGTCGGGACTTTCATCATAGATCTTGGAATAGTTCCAACCATCATATCTGCCTGAGATTCAGATCTGGTTGGTAACAGGACATTTCAGACAACATGTCTGGAAAAGAAAATTTGCAACACAACCCGAAGAGATGACATTGCGAGATTCTCAGGAAAATGAACTACGATAGCATGCTCCAAAACATGAGCTGGTTCTGCTACAAACCTGTGAACACGCTGTCTAAGACAAGCATGACCATGTAGTAGTCTTATAATAAAAACACTACCGAGTTCAGGTGGGGAACCATCATCGAGGATATCAAAGTCCTTGTATAAGCCAGGGTCTTAAGAAGGAACTTCTTATCCTTGAACAAATCAATCAGTGGCTTGGTGTGCTAGGGACACATATAGAATGGAGGTAGCGAGCCTATCAAACCATAGCATACTTCGCACATGCATGACTGACTTGAGATGGTTCCAAAGGAGGCAACATTGACTTTCTCGAATTCATGGCGGCAACTTTCATCAAGTGCACATGAATTAGAGGGACTCACTTCTTGCATCCGAACATATGCTTCACGAACGGGTCACGAAGATAATGCTTATAAAAGTTTCCAACACTAGCTTGATGTTCAACATGAATCATGGAGGAGACAAAATGCTACTGATGGGCTCAACAACAATTCATCTGGATGACCATATAAATAGAATTCCATAATTATGTGAACAAGGACATAACATTGGCCAGACCCAAAAGATGTAATGGTGTATGCTCGAGGGATAACCGCGAGTAAGACAACATTACGAACATCGTTGGTTCTGATTTGATTTGACGATAGGCCATACTCAAATCAAAGTTTTTATAAGACAATAGGTCCAATAACTGATCACAGGGACCAATCGATGAAGATATCATCTTTCTTCAACTAACACACCAACACCAGGATATCCCTTTGAAACGAACTAAGTTAGGTAAGCTTTTATCTTCCAACTCTCCAAGTTGTCATTTAGCTTAACCAACTAGCTCAGGGGTATCCAACACAGATTCTTGGAGAAGGGGTGGTTTACAAGAAACCAACTTGATCACGAGCTCAACATAGCGGTCAGGTGACAACCTGGTAATACTTCCGAGAAGATATACGGAAAATCACGAACCATCGATATGTCACTAAGCTCGAGAACAATCTTGCTTTTCAGGGCAAGACGATATGGTCAAATAAGCAAGGGATTGGAAAATCCTAACTCATTGATCAAGAGTGCACCAGAAATAAGGACTAGATAGCACCATCAATCTTAAAATGATGATTCAAGAACCAACACACTAAGAATGAAATTATTGTCCATTAACTAGCAAGCAACAGGGTTGCTAAGAGTATTGATTTCACACATCGTAGTTCATCTATTGGCATTCCGGTTGCAACAACACGGGAGCCGAGAAATGACTAATGAGGGCGAGAGGTATCACTGTATCAAGATTTCATAGGAGGGTGTGCAATTCCCATGATATTCTTGATATAAATATGGTAACACTCCAAGGTGGAACAGAACAAAAACTGGATTAGTATTTTGATCTGCGGTGTATGACTACTTTGACCCAATCCTAGATATGGATGAGGTATTGGAGTTCATTTCTCCTAGTCATTCTGGAATAGAATGGCATGACGGACCACAGGAGTAATAAGCATCGACGAACACGAATGCAGAACTACTCCTGACTATCAATTGATAGACGAAGGTCAGAAGCAACTAAAAGGGAACAACTCAAAGGAACATATGGTTTTCTGAGTTGTGGATGCATAGATTAGTATGTCGAACAAGTTCAATATATTTCTTCCAGATAACCTATACAGAAAGGTAGAACTGGCAGGGTCACAACATAGAATCAAGAACTCGTCAAGAGCACTCTGGTTGTGATCTTTTGATTCAAGAACTTCTGCCATAAGCAGTTCATGGTATTTGGAAGAGCGATATACCACGAACCTCGAGAACTATCGCAAAGGTTACTAATAACCCAAAGGAACTAGCAAACGCTAACAACATGAAGTAGGTAGAGTGAATCTCGGGTTCAAGAGCCCAGGAATAGAATACCTACCAACTAAATGGCATCACAGGATGCTTTCGAGAATGATGGCCAGAATCATCACACTGGGACATAGAACATGGCTAGATTACTAAATGATCCCCTAAGACACCTAGGGTCATAATAATAACTCCAACATATATGTCGAGGTAATAGAATACCTCAACTCAGCGTTTAGTGTGATTGAACTGGCCCAAAGGAACTTCAGAACGGTGGGAAAGGATTTACAAATGCATCAGACTATTTAGAAACCTGGGATGACTTGGACATCATAATGGCTGTAAATGCTCAAAAGATTTGAGACATCCTACAAAAATGGTGGCATAACCACTCAAAAGAACAACAACAAGGTTCCGAGACCAACTATGAACACACAGAGGTATTAGAAACTGAACTGGGGCTTCAATCCAACAATCTGATAAGTCTACAGATTAGTAACACGTGATCCTGATAGAAAGAGGAGATAGCCTAGTTCCTTAACCCTGTAGGAAAGATAAGATGACTCAGATCAGAAGGCATAAGGTATAAGGAGTAAAAAGAGCCTTACGTTCCATCCCACAATCAATTCCCTTATATAACTAAAGAACTTCTAGACTCAACTTCGACCAGTTTGGCTTGGTAATCCTACAGGTAGTCAAGCTCCGATACCAAAGCTGTCAGGACCCCGATCCTAAGTCACACCGATCTAGCATGTAACACATCATATCACTTTGCGGCCTCACGCACAGTATTCCCACGGGTGCCACCTTACCTGGCCCGGGACCGTTTGCGCCTTTTGGCTCACGTATATGATAGTGTCACTAGCATCCATATGACAAAGAACCCGGGCTGACATGGCTAGTCGTGAACCCAAAGTGGCACTAACTTACAGGGACAGGCATACATGACCCAACAACGAACATGTCCGTCATCAGCGAGTGAAACCGGGCTGTAGCAACTGGGCTAGCAGGACTCCGGTAGACACCGCGTGACATTTCCCTGAGGGGACAGACACAGGAATGAAGAAGGACACATGCCAACCAGCCTAAGTGTTCTAGAGCAGTAGCAAGCTACCAAGGCTGAGTGGAAGCACTAGGAGACATTTCCCGATAAGAGAGGCTACCAAGGATAAACAACTAGATAGTCAGATCCCACACATATCAAGCATTTCAAATCATACACACAATATGCTCGATATGTGCAAATACAACATGGCATCAAAACATAACTCTACGACTCAAAGTAGTTATTCAATAGGCTCCGAGGAGCGAGATATTACAAACATGGGTCACTCGACCCAGCATTTATAGCATACAAACAACAAGCACATGCGGAAGCTTAACATGTCTGAGTACAGACATCTACAAATGAAAAAGGCTGAGAAGCCTGTCTATCTACCAGATCCTGCCGAGGGCACAAGATCGTAGCTGAGGTAACAAGCTAAACGTCAAAGTCCACGTGGAACTACTAGCAAGACTAAAGTCTGTCTACAAAAACATAAATTAAGCAACGTGAGTACAAATGTACCCAGCAAGACTTACATCAGAACTAACTACATATGCACTAGTATCAACAAAGGGGGTGGTGGAGTTTAACTACAGCGAGCCAGCTTTGACTCGGTGGCTATCCTGAACTACGACTGCAAGTATCTCTTTTGAGGTGGCGCACACGAGTCCACATATTCACCATATCAATACACCACTATGGGTCCGCTCCCGTCTCCCTACGAGAATGCCATCCATAGCACTCACGCTTATTCTTGCGTATTTTAGAGTATCCACTTTCACTTGTCTATGAACTATACAGCAACCCAGAAGTCCTTTACCGTGGACACGGCTATTTGAATAGATAATGTTAACCCTGCAGGGGTGTACTTCTTCACACACGCTCTCACCACTTATCGCCGTTTACACGACATGTACTCGACAACCTTCAAGCGAAAGCCCAGTGAGGGTGTCGGCCACGACCTGACTAACCACACAAGTCTCTCGTCCAGGTTTATCGCCTATTCGGCAAGGAGATCCGGCCGGGGTGTCGCTCACGGCCCCAAACAATGTGTGCAGGGTTCCCAAGCCCACCTCGACGGGTGGATCTACGCTTGGTACACCGTGCCATGGTGCCTAGTCTGTCCCAAGCCCACCTGTATCGGGTGCCACTTGGTAGACTACTAACACTGCCTACAAACACCAGAAACTAGTTGCAACTCCTGGACAGAGATCATGTTGATTAATAAGTCGAGAGGGGTCGAGTTACCGGAACCCAATGTGTGGTAGTAATTGTTCATGGATCACAAACACAGAACTCAGTTCCTGAGGACAACTTCAATGAGACAACCCACCATGTACTCCTACATGGCCTCTCACCGCTACCTTTACCAAATCGTGTTCACACACTTAGCTCACACACAGTAGGACATGTTCACACACCTCTGATTCATCCCCGATGAATCAGACCTGACTCAACTCTAAGCAGTAGCAGGCATGACAACAAACATGAATGAGTAGGCACATCAGGGCTCAAATAACTCCTACTCATGCTAGTGGGTTTCATCTATTTACTGTGGCAATGACAGGTCATGCAGAGGAAAAGGGGTTCAACTACCGCAGCAAGTAACACATGAGTCGTTGTTGTCCTAATGCAGTAAAAGGGAGCAGGAGCGAGAGAGTGGGATTGTATCGGAATGAACAAGGGGGTTTTGCTTGCCTGGCACTTCTGAAGATAGTATAGCTCTTCATCGGTGTCATCGAACTCATCGTCGGAACGTCGTCTACTGAGAGGGGACAAATACTGGCAAACAAGGGAAAACACAATCAATGCAATGCAACAATATGATGCATGAATGTGACATGGCAATATGTTGTGGTTTGTGCTAATGCAGCTAAAACCAGATTAAATGAAGTTGGTTTGAATCCAAGATTCAAATTCAAACTCCACATGTGGTTATTTAAATGCCATTTAATTGAATTGTCCTAAACAGTAGTCATAAGTTGTTCTATCATGCATGAGAATGGTACAGATGGATAGATTGGATTTTTCTGATCATTTTTCCTATATAAATTATTTCATTCTGAGTTATGGTTGAATTTATATGATTTTTAGAAGTTTTGACCATTTTCTGGAATTTCCTAAAAAGAATAAATCCAAAAAATGATTTACTGCGTCAGCCTGACGTCAGTGTGACGTCAGCAAGTCAACGGAGCCTGGTCCAGGTCAAACCTGACGTGTGGGGTCCACACGTCAGTGACTAACTAACTAATCTAAATTAATTAGTGTTAAAATACTACTAACTAAAAATGTCAGTGGAGTAATTAAACTTAATTAAAAACTAATCTAGGATTAGTTGGGGCCTGGGCCCACTCGTTAGTGACTCAGGGGGAGTCAAACTGGGGTCAACCCGGGTCAAAGCCGCCGGCGACTCGACGCCGGCAAGGCCCGAGACGGCGGCGCGACTCGGAAAACGCCCACAAGGCACGGACAAGTCCATTCTTGGGCTCGTTGGAGAGCTCTTGCAGGCACGTGTCGAGTGGTGGTGGCGGTCGGGCGTATGGTGGCCGTAGCCGACGATGGCGAGCTCCAAGGCGGCGGCCGGAGCTCGGGTGGGTGCGGGGTTAGCACTGCGGCTCGCAAACGAGCCGGCTGTCGCGCTAGTTTTGCTCCACGGAACATTGTGAGTGCAACGGACGTACGCGCGGGACCAAAAGGGTCACCGCGGCTTCGCCGGTGATGAGCCCGCGCGGCGGTGGCTACGGTAAGCAAGGGGGCGATGACTACGACAACCAAACGGAAGCGGGGTTAGGGGAGAAATGACCGGGGGCTCACGACGGTCACGAAGAGATGCTCGGAGGGCTCGGGGCAGGCCGGACGGCGACGAATCAACGACGGCAATCCTCGGTGACCGAGGAGGGGAACGGCGGAGCTGGAGACATCCAGGGCTTCCGGCGCCTTCTGTCTTGGTGAGGAGGAAGAGGGGGATGAGACGGGGCTTCTTGACGCGTCGGTGAGGCGAGGAGAGCACGGTGGCTGCGGCAATCGGCGTCGGCGGCGATGGTGGCATGTCGGTGGTGCTGCGGGAGAGAGCAGAGGAGAAGGAGGGATCCAGGGAGAGTGAGAGAGGGTCGAGGGGCTGCGTGGCGCTCGTCTAGACGCGTCGGGGAGGCGGCAGGCAGGCAGGCAGGAGGTGGAGGCCTCGGGCGCGCGCGCGTCGACACGCCTCTGCCTACTGGCAGAGGTTGTAGACGACCGCTTCGGCCAGTGGGCTGGGCCACCAGCTGGGCCGGCCAGCTGCAGTGCTGGGCCGCACAGGTAAGCCAGGTAGTCCTCTCTCTCTTCCTAATTCTTTTCTGTTTTCTATTTTATTTTGTCTGTTTTGATTTAGTAAAAGTACTAAACCATTTGATAAAATGCTGAAAATAACTGTGGGCACTTGTGAAATTATTCCCAACAGCCCGCAAGCAGTTTCAGAATTATTAGAGCATTTAAAATTATTTATAGGATTTAAATGCCCTAATTCAAATACAATATGAGTTAATTCAAAAATCCAAAAATGATCTAAGAATATATTCATCATTTTTGGCAGAGGTTTCCACCTTAACCAGAAATCATGAACTTTTCTTAGGGACATTTTGGGTTTATTGAAAAGATTTTATGGTTGACCCTATTTGATTTAATTTTGGTGCTAGGGTTTGTCAATCCCCATTTCAAGTTTAAATGCAAATTAAACATGATACAACACATGACTAGCTAGCCCGGAGCATAACAGAATTAGGGATGTGATAAAATTGCAGCAAGGTATTTTTTATATTTTTGGTTTAATATATCTAAAAATAAATGCAAGGAAAAAGTAGATCGCAAAGGCAAATATATGAGAAAGAAGACCTGGGGGCCGTAGGTTTCACTAGTGGCTTCTCTTGAGAAAAATAGCAAATGGTGGGTGAAGAAATTACTGTTGGGCAATTAATAGAAATTCAAATAATTATGACGATATCCAGGCAATGATCATTATATAGGCATCACGTCCAAGATTAGTAGACCGACTCCTGCCTGCATCTACTACTATTACTCCACACATCGACCGCTATCCCGCATGCATCTAGTGTATTAAGTTCATGGAGAAATGGAGTAATGGAATAAGAATGATGGCATGATGTAGACAAGATCTATCTATGTAGAGATAGACCCCATCGTTTTATCCTTAGTAGCAACGATACATATGTGCCGTTTCCCTTTCTGTCACTGGGATCAAGCACTGTAAGATCGAACCCACTACAAAGCACCTCTTCCCATTGCAAGATAAATAGATCAAGTTGGCCAAACAAAACCCAAATATCAGAGAATAAATACGAGACTATAAGAAATCATGCATATAAGAGATCAAAGAAACTCAAATAACTTTCATGGATATAAAAAGATATAACCGATTATAAACTCGAAGTTCATCAGATCCCAACAAACACACCGCAAAAGAGTTACACCATATGGATCTCCAAGAGACCATTGTATTGAGAATCTAGAGAGGGAGAGAGATGAAGCCATTAGCTACTAACTACGGACCCGAAGGTCTACAAAGAACTACTCGCGCATCATTGGAGAGGCACCAATGGAGGTGGTGAACCCCATCCGAGATGGTGTCTAGATTGGATCTAGTGGTTTTGGACTCTGTCGCGGCTAGATAAATATTTTGTCGCTTGTTCTAGGGTTTCTTGAATATTGGGGTATTTATAAAACAAAGAGGCGGTCCGGGGGGCACCCGAGGTGGGCACAACCCACCAGGGCGCGCCCTAATGGGTTGTGCCCCCCTTGGGGCACCCCCCAGGCGCAGCCAGGGCCCGTTGTGTTCCTTCTGGCCCATAAAAATTCTCCGTAAAGTTTCGGGGCATTTGGACTCCGTCTGATATTATTTTTCTGCGATGTAAAAAACACAGAAAAAACAACAACTGGCACTTGGCACTATGTCAATAGGTTAGTACCAAAAAATGATATAAAATGACTATAAATGATTGTAAAACATCCAATAATAATAATATAACAGCATGGAACAATCAAAAATTATAGATACGTTGGAGACGTATCAGAGGTCGACGATGGATTAACAGTAGCCCGTGGAGGCTAGAGGAGGTCGACGGTGGAGATGACCAGTATCCCGTGGAGTCCCGTTTTGCGGTACATCACACCCCTCCCGATGAACAAGACCACCGTTTCGACTATAGCGGTCCAACGCAAGTCCGTTTCCTCTATTTTGCGGTACACCACACCCCTCCCAATCAACAGGACCCTATTTCGACTATAGGAGGTCCAAGAGAAGTCTGTTTCCTTCGTTTTGCGGTACGCCAGACCCCTCCCGATGAACAGGATCCCGTTTTGACCGTGGCCAGTCGAACACCGGCACTACAAAAAAAATACACTTCCGTGATGATACATGTTTGTCACAGTAGGTCGCATTTTTTGTCATGCATGTACATCCATGACGATTTTATGACAAAATCAAGATAGTCATACCTGTGCTATCGTAGAAGTGTTCCATGACATTACCAAAATTATCATCATAGAAGTGTCCACTTCCATGACGATAAATCGCGCGTCACAGAAGTGCTTTCGTCAAGGGTGACCTACACGTGGAATCCACCGTAACGGAACACCATTAAGCTATCAGGTCGGGTTTTGGATCCGATAACCCGTTAACAGCCCCGACCAATGGGAAATTTCCACGTGTAAAATTCTTATTGGCCGGACGAAACACATGTCAGCTCGTTAGTGGGTCAGATAGGCACCTATGATATGTCGACACGTGCCACAGCCCACCACTGGCCCATTTAGCCTACAAAGCTGGCCCATTTTACTTGGTCAAAAGTTAACGGGCTGGCCCATGAAAAGCCTGTTAACGGTATCTTCGCAAATAGCCCATTTTATGGCCCGGTAACTCACGACCCGTTAGGCCCTAAAGGAAATTGGCCCAACAACGTCATGTGGGCCATCGAATATAACACCAGCCCATTTCACTTTCGCCCATGTATGGCCCACGACATCTTTCGGCCCATATGAGGCCTTCGTATCTTTAGGCCCTTTAGAGGCCCATGGTGACTCTAGCCCATAATGAATAGTAATTTTCTTTGTACCCATTAACGGTCTGTGATTCACATGGGCTGTTTCCAGCCTGTGTTAGCTTTCGGCCTATTGACGGGCCATACGTTCTTGGGCTCCTTTCCGGCCCTCGATTACTTCCGGCCCGTTACTGGCCTGTTCCCCTAATGGGCCAAATTTGGCCCATGGAAAGAGTCGGCCCATTTCTGGCCTATTAACCCATTGCACCGTTTCGAGCCCGTCCTATATTATGGCCCATTAACGACCATTATGCCTGTGATAGAATTAAGCCTTTGCTGTCATCCGACCTGTTAACGGCCCGTTACCGTGCTGGGTCGATACCAATTACGCCCGTTTACGGCCCATGTACACCCATTTATCCGACGGCCCAAGGCCCATCGATCCTACGGCCCCGTTGGAGGCCCATTTATCGACGGCCCGTAGGAGACCCATGGATCCTATGGCCCGTATATGGCCCATGGTTGTTGCGGCCACTAGCAAACCAGGGAAAAAGAAGACTAGGAAATAAATAAGGCTGAAACTAACACTAGGCTATTAAGGCGATTGCACAGATTACATCCACTCGGCATCAAAGATCGCCACCAGTGCAAATATAGGGAACACCCTACACTATACAAAAATGGCTTGCTGTTTTCTTCAGCCGGTGGCTGCACGTTAAGAATAAATTTTGTATCGCACCAAAACAAATTAGAACTATATAACAAAAGGAAGGTTGGCATAAAAGTTAATAGTCTAGCAGATAAATGTACCACCAGAAGTTCAGAAGCTTAGTTCATTTGACCTGATTGTTACGTTTTCATGCTGTATTGTCCGATGAAGCACCATAACCCTCGCCTTCATTTCTCCTAGGCTCCTGAACAACATAGCAAATGTCTGATAGTCTGGTTTCAAAACCATGCATATCTTGACGACATCGAACAATGTTTCTCCTTGTTTCACAAAGGGTATCTGTTAGGGAATGGACTTGTGTCTGGAGCGCAGATACAACATTGCTTTGAGCTTGCATATCTTGATCATGAGGCAGTTTGGACGAGATTGCCTTAACAACCAAGTATTATGCAGGAACGTGCTTTTGGCACTGTTAGTGGATAGGTACTGACCTACTGCAGCAAGAGCTGATATTGCGGTTATAGTTGCCTCGCCACCTTCAGAAGGTGGCGGTTCGACCATTTTTTCCATAGCTCGCTGAAAAGTTGACTTTTTACATTAGTAGTACCAGAACAGAAGATATTAAGGAGGCAGCAAAACCAAACAAAATAGCTTTGATCTATATACAGAACTTATTCTGGTGAACCCATGTAAAATATTAGTTGTATTTTATTGCAAAGTACATAATAAAACCAGGTTCCAAACATATGACCATGTACCATCGCTAATGTATTGTCTATTTCTTCACATTGTATTGAGGGCTAAGGATAAAGAGACGAAGTTTATAATACAGTAAGCATAGTATGACATCATTCATATCACAAAACAACTGAGAACAGACAAACAGGCAATTGTAACGTTGTGTGGGCAAGTCCAACACGGAACTAGATTACAGGTCAAGATCAAAGGAACATCACTCCTCTCTTTTAAACCTTGTAAGGTGCAATGATACGCTAAGACAATTGTGTATAAAATTGAAAAGAGTAATAGACATTGGCTGCAAACCATGTAGTTCAAGGCACAAGTCAGAGTAAGTAGTAGTTAAAAGGCATGAGGATTAAGGACTTACAACAACGGCTTTGACGGGTGTAGTCATGCCCTTCTTCTTGCTGGTGTGACAGTCCTTGAAGATTTCCACAACATTTGGTTCAGGTAATTTTTGGTCCTTGCGGGCTTTCCTCTGCATTTGGAACAAGTCAATATAGATCTGATAATATGGTATAGCGAAAAGAGTGAAACGTCAGCTAATTACAAGAGCCTCGCAGTGTGCAATATAGCTACGAGATCCCGTCGTCTGTTGGAATTTCACTTTCATACGGCTGGCCTTGTTCTTTGAATAGTTCACCTACAAGAAGATAGATTTGTGTGGCACATGCGTAAATAGGACTTCAACATGTGATCTGATCACATATATATAATGTACCTGATACTTCGGATCAGACAGTGTTTAACGAGGCCCCTCCAGTCTTCATCCGATATATTTTCCACTGGAGATGTTTGGGAAAGTTCACTGTTAGCCTTGCCTTCAAAGTGAGTTTTCCTCAAGTTATACCGATATTGTCGCAGAGCAGACTTGAAAACATGGGTGCAAGCTTGTCTGGTTGCATCATCTTGGCTATCCAACTTGAACCTCATCTGTTGAAAATTATGGGAGTCTCATTATCAGCAACCTAGAAAGTATGGGACAGAGCAAGACGATATTACTAGTTTCCATACATATCCATACTTACAGACAAATGGTCGAGGAAGGTGTTGAACTGGGTTTCGTCTTTGTCATTCCTGTACTGAATCCATGTTGGGAGGATACGTACATGACACCTAACGGCAACCGCTGCCTTTGATAGTAACTTGGCTGACTCTGTAGCATCACGTGGCCTTTTTAAACCTGCCTCAAAATGGATCTCCATTCTCCCTCCTCTAGATTTAGTTAACCTATCGAGCATTATCCCTGATGTTTGTTTCCTCGTGCGCCTAGGTGCTAGTCCAACAACGAACATAGGAAGTGTTAGTGTACATCAAACTGTGAGACTACATATAAAGAAGCATGCAACTGTAACTTGACTCCAGCAACTACCTTCTTGCTGTTGAAGCTCACAAGGTTCATCTGATATTGCCAACTTGTCTTATGTCAAGAGTGCTTGGGAAGTAGTGTCAAGTGGCAAGGGAGCTTGGGAACGTGCTGCTAGCTCAATTGACGCACGAGTAACTCGTGCAGCTGGTAGTACTGTGGTAGGTGTTGCAAGAACTAGGGCTGTCTCTGCTTGTTTGGTGGCAACTATTTGTTTCTGTTTGGCTTTTTTTGCAGCTCGTGTAGCATGGGATGCCCTGTTTGTAGAATTTTCCGCTGGACTTTGACCTTCTATTGCACCATCAGTACCAGCAGAATCTGCAGGATTCATCCGCTTCTCATTCCCTGCCATTCTGTGTTTCTTCCTCTTTCTTTGCGCCATGTTAAGTCAAGCCGACAAGAAAAACGAATAACAATTTAGTTCTTCAGAACAAATTGATGCATGATGCAGACGAACTGAACTTTGGTGTTAGACAACCACATGATAGGAGGATGTAATATGTACGAAAAACAGGACGAAAGAGATAACCAGAACTATGATGTGTAAACTAAGCAGAAGACATTTCACCAAATTAGAAGCAATGCAATGGAAGGTAGACACCATATGAAAGATGCTACAAATATCGCTCTGCCAAGTTAACAGTGTCTCATCATAAATGGCGTTTAAACAAATGTGAAGTAGTACAAGAAATAAATCATATGCAAGATGCAAACAACATCACACTACCATGTTAGAGGTCTCTCGTCATTAGTGCCATTGCATATTCACAGCATTGCATATTCACAGCTTATGATGTGTAAACCAAGGAGAAGGCATTTCAACAAATTAGAAGCAATGAAAGCTAGACACCATATGAAAGATGCAACGAATATCACTCTACCAAGTTAAAACTGTCTCGTCATAAGTGCCATTTCAACAAATTAGTAGTACAAGCTAGAAAAGAATGCGAGATGTAACCTATATCACACTCCGAAGTCAAATGTGTCTTATGATAAGTGATTGTTGCAGGTTACACAACAGTAGTAATTTGATATAAGAACATGGTGTGATAGACAAATATTGTATGTTCTAGAAACATGAACACGTGTCTTATTCAAGTATAATGTGTAAAGTAAGCATATGGAATTCAACAAAATTAGAAGCAATACAAGCTAGGCATCACACATAACATGCAACCACATATAACAGTGCCAAGTTAGAGGGAGCACCGGTGATGGTGCACTAGGGGAGACGTGCTCATCATAAACACAACTTTGTTGAGTGTCTATGCATGTGTTGTCTTGGAAATCATCTTGGGTGTGTGGACGAGTAGAAACTGTAGAGGCCCTCCGTTCGGAAGGAGCACCTTTATCCGCTGCCTTGCTAACTTCCTTTCGCTTTATTGATTTTGAATTGTTAAGTAAAACCGACAAGAAAAAGGAATAAAGTTCTCTCTTTAGAACTCATTCATGCATGATACTGACAATCACTACTTTGATGTAAGGCAAACACATGATACCAGGATAGAATATGTACGAAAAACAAGACAGCATGGCATGTTCACAAATGTTTGTGTAAACTAAGCAGAAACCATTCCAACAAATAAGAAGCAATGCAAGCTAGACACCACATGAAAGATGCAACCAATATGACTCTGCCAAGTTAAAAGCGTCCCATCATAAATGGAATTTCAATAAATTAGAAGCAGTGCATGCTATAAATCATATGAAAGATGCAACTAATATCGCACTGCATATACTAAAGGTGTC
This sequence comes from Triticum dicoccoides, assembly GCF_002162155.2. NCBI lineage: Eukaryota > Viridiplantae > Streptophyta > Magnoliopsida > Poales > Poaceae > Triticum > Triticum dicoccoides. The sequence continues at coordinate 551,460,683 of NC_041389.1, forward strand.
TCGTCATATTGATTGATGCGGGATATAAAAAAAACAATAGTTTTATGCAAGGACATGCTTAATAGACAGATGTACTATGTACTAAATACAAGAAGGCATGTCACATTAACAGGTATAATGTATAAGCTAAGCAGACTAGCACATGCAGTTTAACCAGATTGCAAGAATTAAAATCTAGACACCATATGCAACATGCAACCACATATCATGCTGCCAAGTTAGAGCAAGCACCTGCGATGCTAGTGTAGGGGAAATGCTGAAATCAACTACAAAGCTATGTTCACTATCTTCATCGAGCCTTGCTATTTCTTGAGAATCATGTCGGGAGGCTGACGCTGCATTCTTTAAATGAGGAGTAGTCCACTTGCCCGCCTGCCTCATCATAAGTGATTGATGAGGGATACACAAGAACATTAGTTTGATGTAAGAACATGGTTAATACACAGATGTACTAGTATGTACCAAAAACAGAAAGATATGTCATATTCAAAGGTATAATGTGTAAGCTAAGCAGATGCAATTTAACCAAATTGGAAGCAATACAAGCTAGACATCCGGCTGGAGTGGTGAGCATGATTATCTAGTTCCTGAGAGCCTGGTGGAGGCCGGCTGCTTTGCCACCATCGTGGCTTTTTAGTCGGCTTCCAGGTGATGCCTGTCTTTGCTGGGCTTGTCACTGGCTTGGCCAGTACACTGACTAGCTATTTGTCTTCTGGTGCTCACGGGATGGTGGTTCATGTAAAAAATATCTTTCGAGTGGAAACACCTTAATCGCTTCTTCAAGCTTATCTATATATATTTCTCGATGGAAGCAGAAGGAAAGGCTTAAAGAAGGTGACAAGAAGAGAAACTAATTAGTTCGTCGTAGCCAACTTATCATTCCAATGAGAGGTCGAAGCCCTCCTGGCACATATGTGGGAAAAGGTCTCAGTTGCGGAATCAAATATGAATGAAGTTAGAACAATCAACGTAAGCTTCCGCTGATGTACCTCATAGTTGGGCTGTACCTTCCTCAGGTGTCAAATGTGATGCTGTACCTGGTCGTACCGCTTCTTGATATTATGGATTTTGCAATCCCTGAACGCCAGTGCTTCTGCAACCAACAGATACTATTTAACATAAATAATAAGTAGAAATGGACAAACGAGTGTGGCTACACAGAGTGAGGAAAAAACATGGATCTTAATAAAGACTGACTTCGGCCTTTCGAATACAAGCTAGACACCATATGGAACATGCAACCACATATGACACCGTGAAGTTAAAGCAAGCACCTGGGATGGTGGTTCATTGCGAGCGAGGTCATCAACTCCAGAGCTATGTTTACCGCCTCCATTTGCCGACACTGCACCCTTTATAGCGCTGTAAAGTGCGGTGCCTACCCGCGAAGAAAGCTGGCACAACTTCTCTCTTTTCTTTGCTGCGTCTCTCGAGGCAGACTCTGAAATACCCTTGCATAAAAACACAATAGTGAGAGTATGGGCGAAGTGTGTTTAGAACTAGTGCACTATAAAAGTAGCAGATAGCAGGTGGCTGAAAAATAAATGACAGGAGACATATGATAGCTCTACAACATTGCATGACAAACAAAATTAGATTCTACTCCGTATGATTTTGTAATATATGAGCACAGGAAATGCAGGTACTCCTCCAGCACACCAACACATGTGGTCATATCTAAGATAACAGTCGACTGAAAATAAATAGGTCAGTCGATTTTTTTAATGAACCGTCCGATCTATAAGGAACGGGCAGATGGCCTTCGTCTACCTCCCGCCAGTCACTGTTAACGATCTTTCTCGAACCGCTAGCGACCACCGACCCAGACCCCTACCTCCGCCGCCCGCCCTCCCCTCGACCTCACACCACCCCCGTGCTTGGCAGCGCCCCCAGGCCATCCCTTTAATCCCGACCAACCTCCAGATCGGGCGCCAGTAGCTCTAGGCCCCACATGCCCCTAAGATAAACACCAAGGCGCTACTTCCCCGACGTAATAGGCGTACTAGCGCCTGTTACGCTAGAGAATGCTTCCGTTAATTGGGAATCAACTGACCAGAAATTGAAATTCAAGGGGGCGACGGACCTCTAGCTAAGGTGAAATAGTATATGAGGAGAAACCTTGTGCATCGTGAGTTACTAGGAACATCTAGTATGAAGAAGAAGCGGTCAACTAGTGTCTTCTGTGGGATTAATACCACGCAAGAAGACACGTAAGATTTGCATGAATAAGGGAAGAGGAGTACCCTTATCAGTTGCCAGTGTGGTGTCGATATGTCACGGCGATCTTCTTGTTTTTCCCGGGGGAACCGATGTTTTGGAGAGCCGTGGATCCTTGGACAAACCCATGGCCAAATTGTTGACTGTGTTGCCGTGGCCGTATATCGGCGGAGGGGAAGCAGATCCGAGGCGGCGAAGGACAGCGTAGCAGGAACAGCTCCGGTGCGGTGGACGGTGGCGAAGTTGGAGCGGCAGCAGTGAGGCGCAGGACGACGTGGTTGAACTGGCTCGAGTACGGACGACTCGGCCTCGGCTTCAACTACTAGCCGTGGAGGGCGTTGCGGTTGAGGTTGCGGTGGATGACGATGTCGGGGTATCGGCTCCGGCGTGATGGAGGAGGGCGGCGGTTGATGGGTGGGATGGGGTGGCGGACGGAGGATGCCGGGGTTTCGCGACTGGTGGAGAGGTAGTTTTTGCGTCCATAGAGTACGAATGAGGAATCAGACGGGTGGGGGGGGCATGTTTCGGTCTGGGACGTGCTTGTTTTTGGCTTTTTGAACAGAAGATGGGATGCATTTGTTTGAAATTTGGGGAAAGTACAAACTTTGCCCCCCCTTAAATTTCGGACCTACTACGGGTCGGGGGTAGGATGGTAATCCCAGGTGTCCCAAATAGTGGGCGGGAGCGATTTCGGCCGCACACATGTGTGCTTAGGCGGCCATTGTGTATGAATGTTTTTCGGAGGCGGTTGCGTGGCGTCTAGATGAAGCTACAAACCTACCCCAGTTTAGACCTTTGGACGTTGGGCCGGTAGGTTTCACGTGTCGGAGTTATTAGAAAAGTAATTTCCTTGTACTACCAAACATTGGTCTCACGCGGTTTCGGGCGAGTAGAGGCTCTTTTGGCGCTTCGTTCGAAATTTTGAAACACAAGCATTCACGTTTAGAGTACTCTTGAACTATGAGGATTGACCTAAATAGACAACGTTATATTTTGACCTTGTATGTTTGAAAACCTCATTAAATTATCCGCTTTTTTTTGAAATTTTGACACTTGAAAATCCTATAACTACGATTATTTTGGAATGGAGGAGCTAATTTTGAATCTATTTTGTACACGACTACATATGCTATTATGTACAAAATCAGAGCAAAGATTGGTGCCCCCGTAATTTAGGTATGATTTACAAATGCCATGATATCAAATTCAAATAATTCAATGGACTTCATGTTGAATTTGATTTTTTTAAACCACCTTAAGTTGAAGTCAAATGTATGCTAGTTCATAGGTAGCTATTTATAATGTTCATTGTGTAACTTTCGTATGTATAATGTGCTTTACACACACAACATGAACTATACTCACGTTTATATTCGATTGCTAAAGCGCTGCATTGTCTGGAGTTCAAAATACTAACTATGTGGATCAATTGTGTCGAATAATAACATAGACATGCTCAAATTCGATAGAATCTAGATGTCTGATGGATCAATGACCGTTCCTTACGCGAATTGAAAATATCATAATCCCATCCTAATATTTGGATACAATTTATATCTTTAATCAATGTGTACAACAGTCTTTTACGTGTAGTTTCACTCTCCATCGGTGGTCTCTCACACATGCTCACACACTCTCTCCCGAGGTGTCTTTCTCGCACACATGCTCTAGATATAACCCTCCCTCCCTCTCGTAACCATTTACAACTGTTTTCACTAACCTTTATCACAAGCACTCTTCCTCTCGCAAGCATACACACGCACAATCCCCATCGACCCTTTCTATATACATGGGCCTGCCTACATGTCTCATGTATGCACATTATCTTTAGGCCTGTCTCTCACGCATTGTCTCACACCTCTCTTCCTAATCGACGAGTATGATTCTAGCAGAGCATTCTGTAGGATGCCCCTTAAAGTTAGGTTGGATGAATAGTAATATCAGAGATAAAGGGGCTACCTTAGTCCGAGAACCTAGGGTTACAAATCCTAACCGGCTTTGTCAGTGAACACAGAGTCCTTCACAATTCTGCTATCTTTGTCTTGTACGACTAGTCATCCATGGGTCTTCCTAAATGCGTCACGGGCTGACCAATGTGGCGCAGGACGGAACCGAACGAAGGGCCTCACTTCGACCCATCGGACCTCACACGGTGACACACCCTCCGCCCCCACGTCTCGTTATCTTCTCACAACCACACATACCAACACAAACACCACACACACAAAAAATTTCTCCTAGTGCCTCTATCCCCTCCCCCCTTGCATATATACACTCAAGGGAATCTCTTGTCGTGACGTCATATTCGTCTCTCTCTCTAGACCACTCTCATTTCTTGTGCTATCTCTCCCCCGCCCTCCCCCCCCCCACCGGCCCCTCTATCCATGCCTCTCTCGAATACGTAATACACACACATACCTCTCTAGGCCCCGCCAAATGCATCAACTACACATTCACACATGTTACGTCACGTACCCCATCTATTTATATATAAAAAGTACTTGATGGGTTAAGCAGAAAAAAGAGAATTTCCTAGAAAATACCACAATAATTAGAAAGATCTAGCCGCTTAATTCATAGAAAAATAAACATAACCGTTGGATGGAGGATATTTTTTTTCTTTAACACCAACCAATGAAAAATTACCCACCTTTGCCATTACATAGAAGAAACCTTTTCAACATAGTATAAGAAAAGAAAAGAGAACGAGCTTCTGTAGAAAATACTACTCACCACGTCAAAAAAAAAACTTCATTACGAGACCTAACCTGATCCCTACGAAAAAGACTCACGAAGGTTTGTAAATTCTTACGTACTACTATATTACAAGAAATAAAAGCCTAAGCTCTGAATTTATTTTTCCCGTCTCTTCTCCATGTGACCACAAAAAAGTGCAGCGTTGATTTTCATGATGTATAATTATTATTAGTAGATCGTAGCCATCAAAAAAGAGATATAGGAGTCCACCCCATGAAAGGCTGCCTTGAACCCACGTCTCTCTCTGCGGCCGTCATGTTGTCTTCTTCTCGTGATCGCCTGCTCTTCTCCTTGCCTCCCACAAGAAAACGCAGAGGTTATAGCCCTAGCGGCTGGATGGATGGTGGTCTACAGGACAAATTCCCAGGATCTCCATTATTTTGTTGTCCAGATGAGGATCGAGCCATCATCGCTCCTATGTACACCCGCCTATAACTGCTCCAGAAGGTATATGCAGACTCCATGTCTCCAATCGAAATCTACTTTGCCTGATGATGCAAGTACTGAGCTTACTCTATGTCTCACCTCAAGGCGCCATAGTTGAATAAACTTTGTGACCTATCTCTGTTGTCCGCTGAGATCCCTAAGGCTTCTGGATCGGAAAGCTTCTTTTGATCTAGAGCTTGCACGCTTCAACATACATAGACCTTTGTGTTTTAGATGTAAGGAACTTCCGTATGATCCTGATATGACCCTTCCAGCTATCAAACCCAGGACGACATCATTCACAGCATGCACTAATGTTGGGTGTCTAATGTGATAATTAATGGTGGCAATACAAAAACGAAATTCTATAGGTATCAGATGGAGCTATAGCCTGTAGGACGGGTTAATACTTAATGTGCAGATTATATATTAGATATGTTTTGTCACATAATTATTCTGAGGTGTCTTGATCTAAGTGACATATTGAAGGTATGTACACCAAGTGTTCGAGTAAACTTCAAATCCTTCATGCTATGAAGTGTCCCGCTGTGGTGATTCATCTGGCGAGGATGTGAGGTAAGGTAACATGTACTGCATATGAGCTAAATGAATTTTACTTTTTATATGATGTGGTGGAAAACATAAGTAAGTCATCGAGCCAATACAACCATATTTAGCATAAGCATAGCTATATTGATAATCAAGCATGCGAGTTTTGCAGGGTGATAATTATTAGTACAACCTACACTATCAGCTTTACATTATGCATGCTCTGCTGACTTAGCAAACACCTTTATGAATACTCATGTCCAGTAATTCTGCAGACTTTTTTATGTTGGTGAATTAAAGCAGGAGGCAACACTTAGTATACAAGTGATAGTATGAAAAATTGAAAAAAAGGGAAGATATATATAAAATGAACTCGGCCTTCTCTTCCAGTATTTTTTATCTTTACAATGCAGTTAATGTAGCTATGCAACTAAAGGGAACAGATTGTGGTGCCATCGATGAAGCCATGGATGTAGCTATGCAACAAACGTGGAACCCGAACGATTGCATGTATGCAGCCTTTGAGTTATTTCGTGTGATCATTGATGAGAGTAAGCAAGCATATTATGATGCTAGGAGGTGAACTGGTACAAATAATTAGATCTACCTGATAAATCAGTGATTGTAGATCTATTTGGTTGTAGTGGCTTAACCTACAATTGGTCTTAGCTTCAAGCTCTACTCGCCCATTTATTACAGAAAGGTATTTCCGCCAACACATTCATGATAACCATGGATTAATGTGGTTTATTAAACTTAGAGTCATTTGAAAAAGAGTGACCAATCTGGAAGTTAAACTCATATATCACACAACAGAGTTCTGTTTCAGTTAATCTTTTAATCAATATATACATTTGCGAAGACATTTATTCTTCAGGGTTGTTTAATTGCTTGCTTGGCAGCGTTAACTTATCTTCGTAGATTATTTCATTAGATTGCATTGCCCTTCTATTGCTTTCGTAACTTCTTGTCTTGATATGATGGAAAACCCTAAATGGGCAGGAAGGAAGCTTTATATCATATATTTAACATATATGAAGTCTGCTAACATCTATTGGATTATCCTTTATCAATGTGATTCATTGTTTAATGTCAAAAACCTTTTGCGAATGTATTTGTGGAAGTGTGATGGTTGAAAAAATCTCTCATATTATATGACAGATTACTTGAGGGCTGTTCTTAAAGGATTCGACATGTTGTAGGCAATCCTTATGGAAACAATCTACCTTTTCCGGGTTTTACAGATGACAGTCGGCCTGTAATTTAGCCCACCAGTAGTTATGTGATAATGGAAGATTACTCCTTACAAGATATAAGAATTTACTTCCCGTCACTTAATGCACGGAAGTCCATGTTGAACCGGAAAGGTAGAAGAAGAACAGAAGTAACCACGAGAGGATTGGAGAGAAAGAAGCAAGAAGGTGTCGCTGGGATAAGAAGATGGATTCCCTCCAAAAAAAGGCATCCCAGTGCATTGAGTCCTCACATTGTCTTCTTTTCAAATTTTTTATATAACATAAATAAAAGAACTAGGGTCTCGATAACTGCCACATGTGTGGTGTATCGGGTAGTTGTGCCACACGCCTCGTATGGTATGGACAGCAACCAGCCCACACACCTACGTGTGGGCAAAACAATTAATGCCCACACACATCTTTTTTTCCCTCCTGAACCCTCTCACACGCGTGCGTGTGGGCGAAGTTGATTCTGCCAAATGATTTTGCTTCATCAAACTTTTGTTAATTTTTTACAAGTTGTACTATGTTTGGATTAAAAGAAATCAATATAAAACATATTTATTTCGACTTGAAAAAAGTTTTGTGCTATGTACATATCTGTATGGCCTAATATGAGATTCTTATGAAGGCCCAAGCCTGCATGAATTAAATTGGAGCAGCGCCGCTGGGGCCGCGAAGGAGGAGCGGTCGTCCTCGATACGCGCCGCCGCCGCCGGCACCTGTCCGCCATGGCGACGCTAGGCAGGGGTGTAGCAGGGACGGCCGGTGGAAAAGGGGGAAACATGGGGAGCTCACCGGCGGATGCCCGACGGAGCAACTCCCCCTCCC